>NW_024039052.1:1517500-2117500 GCF_016077235.1 Cyprinodon tularosa | reverse complement strand
CCCAACTCAAACCAGATAGAAAGCAAACTGCAGATTTTTGTGAAGAACCTGAGTCTGGTTTAAATAAAGCTAACCAAAAGGAAAGCTGCTCATTGCCAGGACAAAATGGTGGATTTCAGACAGCCAGTGGGAAAACAGTTGCTGTTTCATGTGAGGCTCTGTCAAGAGCAAAGCTTCTGAGTGAAAACAATTCAACAACACTGCAGTTCGAGGCTACTGCTCCTCCGCTCAAAAATGGTGGATTTCATTCTGTCCGTGGTAAACCAATGGCACCTCCAGCTGAGGAGGTTGAAAAGCCAAAATCCCTCTTTAATATCACCCGCAGAGCAGAAGTCCCAGATGTTTTACAGACAAGGAAAACTGATGACAAACAAGACGATCAGAACAAATCTAAGAAAATATTTTGTGGTTTTACTACAGCAAGGGGAGAAAAAGTCAATGTTTCCCAGAAAAATCTTCAAAAGGCAAAAATCCTTTTCAAAGAAGTCAGTGACTTGGGTTTAACAAAAGCAATGCAAGATACAGATATTTCGTTCAGAGATGATGAAGGCTGGATCCTGGACGGTAACAGTGACGCATCATCAGAACAAACTAATAAAGTATCAACTAAGGAAAGTGGCAGCATAACGGGAAACCTGTCCCAACTCAAACCAGATAGAAAGCAAGCTGCTGGTATTTGTGAAGAACCTGAATCCAGTTCAATTAAAGCTAACCAAAAAGAAGGCTGCTCAATGCCAGGACAAAATGGTGGATTTCAGCCAGCCAGTGGGAACACAGTTGCTATTTCATGTGAGGCTCTGTTAAGACCAAAGCTGCTGAGTGAAAACAAAGTGGATGATGATGGGATTTGTGCTCCGTCCCAACTTTCTGAGACCCCCGTTTCAGGTCCAGGTCTGATGAATGGTGGATTTTTTTCAGCAAGTGGTAAACCTGTGGCAATTTCGTCTGAGGCTTTACAGAAAGCAAAGGCTCTTTGTAGCGACATTAGTGTCACAACAGCTCTACCATATCCAACTGCTCAAAGTAAAAAGGAAAAAATGAAGTGTGCTCTCACAAATGTAGGGGTAACAAATGTTATAAATTCAGAGTTATCACATGTAAAATATACTGAAGGAACTTTAAACCCCATTTCTCCCCCAAGAAGTGGTTATAGGAAGAACCACTCAGCGGTTCAATCTTTTCCTTTAGCAGCAGACATTGGAAGTGACCATGAAGAAAAGCCATGCATGATAGTCTGTGATTTAGACATTAAAAACAGCATCAAGAGATCTGAAGTTCTGACAACAGGCCCAGAATTTCAGTCATTGAACCTCGCTGGCTGTACAGAAACCCAACAAATGATTTTTGCTCAGGAAGCTTTTGATTGTACAAAAGCCTTACTAGATGATGAAGTTCGGATTGGCCAGAGCTTGTTGATGGGTTCAGAACATTTCCAAATACCAGAAGACTGCAAATCAAATGGCAAATCTACCGAAGAAGCCAAAAGGAAGAAAACTAGAAGTGCTGAAGATCTAACTGGCAAGTATTACACATTAAATCTTTTCTTAGTTGCTTTGATAATTTATGTAATAACTGATTTTCCTGCTATTAGTTTATTATACTTTCTACATGCATTACGATTTTAAATAAGGAAAAACCCTTGATTATAAGTATAGTTTAATAGATTCTGCTCTTAGATCAAAATTTCCATTTTTATTTACCAAAATGTAAGATCTTTGCGAAGCAGTGGCAGACAAAAATCTGAAATCATTTTCCTGCCTTTCTTATATAGCTCAGCCCCCTTCCAAACGAAGATTACTAGAGGAATTCAGTGAAACCACCGATGGTCCAAGAGGTTCAGGGCTTCACCCCATAAAAAGCTCTCCAAATGGTAACTCTCTTGTATTATATTTACTTTGAGACAAGTAAATAGAAGTAATCCATTTTAATAATATTTTACCCGTTTCATCAAGGTTTAATGGACAGGGGAGTGTTCAAGTACAATACCTCTCTTCATCCACACATCACAAAGCCTCACAGGTATATTGTATTAGATGTTAGAAGTTGTGATTCCAAATGGCAAATAGATTTTAACAGATCCTTGTCATTTATTTTTATTAATTATTATACCAAAGGACAACAGATAGAAACCCAGGAGATCGTACATCGGCATCCTCCAAGATGCAAGCCTTTGTTCCTCCATTTATCAAAAGCGCAAAGAGAGCTGTATCCAATAATCCAGAAGTCGGAGACCGCAAAAGAGTACCTGTGTTTGTTCCCCCCTTCAAAAAACAACGAATTGTCCTACAAGTGAGCTTGCCTAAACAACAGGGGAGTGACACCAACAACGAAGCACCACTTCCCAAGAAAACCCCAAGCTCTACAGATATTGTCCCTTTAATGAAGTCTTCAAACTCTAATGTGATGATTCCAAGTGTTCCTGAAAACGAGGAGCCAGTTGGCGCTGCTGAAACATCACATGTGGACAACATGCTTTCCAGAAGCCAAGGTACGGTCATCATTTAAACTAAAGTCTGTGTAAAAAGCCCCAGATATCCTATATAACATTGGTATAATCATAGTCTCTTTCAATAGACAGGACAGAGAATATTATGTTGGCCCGGGATATGCAGGACATGAGGATTAGGAAAAAGAAGCGGCAGACCATTCGACCGCTCCCTGGGAGCTTATTTTTGACAAAAACCTCAGGAGTTTTGAGAATCCCTTTAAAAGTGGCAGTAAATGGAAATAAACCAACCAGATGCTCTGCAAAAGAGGCAAGGCCAAAACATACACAGCTTCTGAGCTTTCCTCTTTACAAGTTACATTTTGTCCTATAAGCAACGCCTTTATATTTATACATTTCTGCTTTAGTTGTATGAGTGCGGAGTCCACAAGCATGTTCCTGAGATCACCGGAGCAAACGCCGAATCGTTTCGCTTCAACTTGCTGCAGTTCGTCAAACAGGAAATGATAACAGATGGAGGCGGTGTTCAACTCGCTGACGGAGGCTGGTTGATCCCCAGCAACAACTGGACGGTGGGAAAAGAAGAATTCTATAGGTAGTCATGAAAGTACATTGTTTTTACTTATTTTCACACTCCTATTCACTGCTTTAATATGCTGAACTGTTTTCCATAGAGCATTATGTGATACGCCCGGTGTGGATCCCAAACTGATCACCGAGCAGTGGGTTTACAATCACTACCGGTGGATTGTGTGGAAGCAGGCCTCCATGGAGAAATCCTTTCCAGAAAAAATGGGCAGTCTTTGCCTCACTCCAGAGCAGATTCTCCTGCAGCTGAAGTACAGGTTCATATCCTTAAAGTTCGGACAGCTACATTTGCAGTTACTAGATTGCAATTATTGTTAAGAAGAAAAAAAAAGAAGTCGTGCGAACCTGTGTGGGTAGTTATTGAAGGTCCTGCGCAGAAGCCTTCAAAAATTAGACTGCTCACTAGGATAAAGCTGGTTGGAGAGCCCACAGTTTCTGCATGCAGACAGGGACGAGGTTTTTATTCCTGCGTGCGACTCTGTTTTGTCGCACGCAGGAAGCCAGCCACCATACGGTTTGATTTTTGTCCGTTTTTTCGAGAAACAAATTAAACGGGGCTGAAGAGACGGCCGATATAAAGATGAGTTTTTCCTGTTTCTCCCTTAAGGAGAACAAAAGAGAAGCAGTGCCGTCTGATTGAGCTAATTTATACTAGTTGGCAAATTAGAGATTATTTCATTCAAGATCCTTTAAGGATTGGATAAGCTTACTCTTTAACTACAGTGTGTTGCTAAAGATGATTAATGTAACATGAGATATCTGAGTCTGTATTGTTAAGCTGCAAAAAAAAACCCACTAAACTATACCATTGCAATATCTATATATATATTTTTTTTTTCCTTTTATGTCAGATATGATGTAGAGGTGGACCACAGCCGCAGGCCAGCTCTGAAGAAGATCATGGAGAGGGACGACGCACCAGCTAAAACTCTTATTCTGTGTGTCTGTGAGATCGTCTCCAGAGGTCACCTGCTAAACGCACAGAGCCGCAGCGACACAAAGACAACACAAAGTGCTGAAAACAATCCATCAGCCATCATCTGGTTGACAGATGGTTGGTATGCCATCAAAGCACAGCTGGATGAACCTCTGACTGCAATGCTTCACAAAGGCCGGCTTGCTGTCGGTGGCAAATTGATGATCCACGGAGCCCAACTGGTTGGATCACAAGATGCCTGCTCTCCTTTAGAGGCACCGGACTCTCTAATGTTGAAGGTATTTACAGGGAGAGGATACATGTTTTTCATTTTTTTCCCCAGACCACATAACATGCAATTTGTTTTAGATATGCGCCAACAGCACGAGGCGAGCGCGGTGGGACGCTAAGCTGGGATTTCACAAAGATCCTCGACCATTTCTGCTCCCCATCTCCTGCCTATTCAGTAATGGTGGACTAGTAGGATGTGTTGATGTTCTTATACTGAGAAGCTACCCAATGCAGGTGTGTAGAGAACTCACTATTTATATGGATCCTCCATTGCGTTCATCGTCTGAATGTATGTTTTTATTTTTAAAGTGGATGGAGAGGAAATCAGATGGTGGTGTTATGTTTCGGTCGGATCGGGCAGAAGAGAAGGAGGCAAGAAGATTCAGCCACCACAAACAAAAAGTGATGGAGATGCTGTTTGCCAAGATTCAAGCTGAATTTGAAAAAGAGGAGGAAGGTAGAAGGTTTAAATTCCACTTTTTAATAGCGAAGTTAAATATATTGAAAAGGTTTAACAAGTTTTCACCTTCAGGGAGAGCGAAACCTCAGCGCAGAAGGCAGACAATCAGCAAGCAGGATGTTGCAAACTTGCAAGAAGGGGTAGAATTATATGAAGCAGTTGGAGACGACCCTGCATACCTGGAGGTAATGGGAACTTCAAAGTATACATTTCAGTTGCATCTCTGTGAATTTCAAACAACTTGTTTGTTTGTGTTTTAGGCTCATTTAAGTAAAAAACAAATGGAGACTCTTCAGGCCTACAGGAGTTCTCTGATGGAGAAGAAGCAGGCCGAGCTGCAGGACAGATATCGCCGAGCTCTGGATGCAGAAGACAATGAAATGAGCTGTCCAAAAAGAGATGTGGCACCTGTATGGAGACTTTGCATCGCTGACTCAAAGGACCAGTCCAGTTGTGGTCGGTCTTGTTATGGTGTTTTACATCTTATCTGTCTTTCTCATTAATGTGTATAATTTAATTTTATTTATTTTTTTTCTCTTGTAGTTTATAAGTTAAACCTTTGGCGGCCTTCCTCTGATCTTCAGTCTCTACTGAAGGAAGGTTGCCGATTCAAAGTCTATAACCTTGCCGTCTCGAATGGAAAGAACCGCAGCACCATTGAAACCGTTCAGCTGACCGGAACAAAGAAAACACAGTTCCAGGAAATGCCGGTATTGCGATATTCAAATTATCATTTGTTATATCTATTTATGACCAAAAGCTTTTTCAATTTTTAACTAAATTTTGCATTCAGGCGTCCCCAGAATGGCTGTCATCACGTTTCCAGCCAAGAGTCGCTACAGACTTTGCAGATCTTCAAAATGAAGAATTCAAGCCCCTGTGTGGAGAAGTTGATCTTGTAGGATATGTGATCAGTGTTATAGATCAACAGGGTTAGTGTTTGTTTGGTTGTCTTTTTCTTTTCTTGTTCTTAGCTGTATTGTTAACTGAATTGTATTATACCTTAATTGTCCACAGGTCCCTCTCCTGCGTTTTATTTGGTTGACGGGAAGCAGAATTTTGTGAAAGTGCGCTGTTTTACCAGCTTGGCTCAAGCTGGCCTTGAAGATGTGGTAAAACCAGGTGTCCTGTTGGCACTGAGCAACCTGCAGCTCAGAGGGCAGTCCATGTACCCTACCCCTGTGGTGTATGCTGGGGATCTGACTGCTTTCTCCACAAACCCCAAGGAGATTCATCTACAGGAATCCCTCCAGCAACTCAAAAGCCTGGTCCAGGTATGGTGTTAGAAACTGAAATGCTCTAGAAAACTGTTTCTTATTTCTCTAAATTTTCTCTATCTTTCGAGCTTTCTCATTTTTAGCTTCATCGTCTTGGTCTAACAGCCATGTTTTTAAAATGTCACTTTTGTTTATATATTTAAAGTGTCAGGACAACTTCTGTCCATCTGCTGAGGAAAAGCTTGCCCAGTTAGTCAAGTCTGATGGCATGCAGTCGGTCTGCTCTCCATCTTTGCAACCACAACCTGCAGGCTCTGCAACAGACAGAAGACAAAGCTTAAGCTCAAACGTGAGTTCGTTTTTATGCTTTTTAAAAGTTTTTATTCTTCCTTTTTCGTATGTTGTCACATTGCAGTCCCAGGCTCATTTGTATTGGAGGTTTACTTTCCTTACACACAGAAAAGTGCACAATTTTGAAGTAGAGAAATAGGTTTTCCTTATGGTGAAAAAAAAAAAACTACTTTGAACCTCTATATTAGGCTGTTCTTTTGTTATCTTTAACATATAATCTTCCAGGATTTGTCTATGTTTAGCTCAATCTAGCCTCCCATCAACTTTAAAAGGCTTCTCTGACCCTGCCTGACAGACACATTCTCACAGCATGATACTGCCCCCACCATGTTTTGTAGTCAGGGATGGGTGGTGTGCACACAATGTTTGTGGAGTATGCAGGGCCAAATGATTTGACCAGAGCACATTTTTTTTCACATGTTTAATGTGGTTATGATTGGTTACTCTATTTTCTAATTTTAGTTAGATGAATTGCATTACTTAAAAAATAAACTCGTTTTAGTTACTATATACTTCTCCAAAAAAGTAACTGAGTTAGTAACTCAGTTATTGAACAAATAAAGGAAAAATTTTTAGGCAAATTAACTGCAGTTACTTAATGTCACCTAAAATGACTCAGAACTTGGATACCTTTCATTGTATTTTAAAGTTCATTATCTGAACTTTAAAATACTACAGAAGTTCAATTCTAAAAGGTAAAGTGTTTGATAATTAATTTGAGTTAAATATAACTTAAAGGACTACACTATTCCAAGAAAAAGGAAACGACTGTATAATTCCAGTATTTCTATTTGAAAAAACAATGAACAATGCAAGTGAATACAGTATAATACAGGAAGTAAAAAGAAACAAGCAGGCAGCCGGTGGCCATTTTGTTGCTGGTGTTAAGACAAAGTGAGGAGCTGCTTTAAACCAGAGATGCTTTTGATATGTATAATATCTTTATTATTGCACATAACAAGCAAATCACATTAACCTTTTTATAACAGTTAATCAGTCAAACACTGGCCACACTTATTCTAAGGAGGTCAGATTAAAGGGGTTGAATACTTGTTTGGGCTGTGCTTTTCATATTATTCATGAAAAGGTTTAAAGCTTTCATTATTTTCATTATTTGTTGAGGTGTTCGGTCCCATTAAACTAGAAAACTGTTGGTTACTTCAGAAAATTAAAGCTAAGTCAAGCGGTGACCAACCTTTTTCATCTTTTGCTGTATTTAATAAACTTTGAAAACATCTTTTTTCCTGCAGGTGACCTTTCAGAAACCAGGTAAAAGCCTTGGATCCTTCACACCTGTCAGCAGTAAACTCCCTGCACCAACATCTTCAACAGAAAAAGACCCTAAAAGCCTGAAAAGAAAAAGGGCTTTGGATTATCTTTTTCGCATCCCTTCTCCACCTCCTATTTCCCCCCTTGGCTCAGTAGTTTCACCTTGTGTGAAAAGAACATTCAATCCTCCTCGGAGGTCTGGGCCACCAAGCACTTTAAAACCCGCACAGACTGTTGAACCGAAGCGGGCTGATTCTCTAGTGGAGGATGAGTGGGTGAACGATGAGGAACTGGCTATGATTGATACGCAGGAATTGCATGTTGGAAATTTATTGTAGATTTTACATGCAAGTTAACAACAGTACATCTTTTAAAACACTGTACGAAAGTAATGTGAAAATTGAAAGCTGCTAAAAAACATGTAACAAATTGTATTTGACATGTTCTTGATCATATTAAACTATGGATATGGCTCTTCACAATAAAATCAACCCATCACCTCTGTCCTTGTTTCTGTGTCTAAGGAGATAAAAATTGGGTAAATTGATCAGGGTTTTAGAAAGATCTATATGGACCAGGCTGCTTCCTATTGGGTGTTTGATACCTACATTGATTTACGTCTGAATTTTTTCAGGGTAAATATGAACAGAATGACATTCACCCAACAGGGTGAGCTGTTGAAGCACATTTGTACTTTTTGTCCACTCTGCTTCTGATTCTACATTCCTTTTCTGTCTGTTGTAGGATTATGAAGTAAATCAAAGTGGAACACATTGATTTTCAGTTTATAATGCATTGTAAATTTATACATGCTGTGCTACTCACAAGTGCTGCCATGGTAAATTCCAATTTTTTTCAAGAACTGCCTTGTTACTGTTTTTTTCAAAACCTGCTCTTATACAAGATCTGGACATTATCATAAAAAAGTGAAGAAAACCTTTATCCCTTGGATTGGTTACAGTATGATTAAAGGAAGCTGGTGTTCAGTTTTAATTGAGATGTTAAAAGATTTAAGTTTGATGCTGGAGCAGAAAGATTTAGCATTATGTTTGGGTGAACTGTGTATTTGCATTTCTGAGAATTTGTATCAGAACATTCACACAGACTATATTTACTAACCTCCTTTAGTGGATTTTTTGCTAGCTTTCAAGAAATCCATGCAAGTCCATCATTACCTTTTATTACTACTAATAATTGATAACTGCATATCAACCAGTCCTGTTGGTTTTGTGAAATGGGGTTTGATGCCAATACCTTGTAGTTTATTCCAAAATATATTCAAGTATATTGCAGACTGCAACAAAGTACCACCAAAGGTACTGGTGGTACTTTGATTGCAAATATAGTTCAAGGACTATGGTAGTGTTATAAAATAGCAATTTGCAGCAATATATATTTCCATTGCTGGATTTAAATCCAGACTCTCTTCCTGTTCTCTTCTGGAACCTATAAAACCTATTTTAGCCTGAACTCCCTGCAAAGGAGGTATGTCACCTTCACAATTTTTACTGTTACTAAAAATCTCAATCTCCTACAATATATTGACTAAAGGAATTTTTTAATTTAATCAGTTTGTCTTTTTTTCTTCTTTTTTTTTACAGTACAGACCTTAGTATCAGCTGAGAAGCTATTAAAGAACCACTAAAAGCAAAAATACACGGTGTGCGGAATTATTAGGCAAATTAGTATTTCGACCACGTCATCCCTTTCATACATGTCCTACTCTAAGCTGTATAGGCTTGAAAGCCAACTATCATTTAAGTAAATCAGATGGTGTGCATCTCTGCTTAATAATTCTGCACATTAATATTTACCAGCACACACAGACGTCCTCATAAAATGGCCAAATCTAAAAAAAAAAAAAACACATCAACCTCCAAAAATATGAAACTTTGATATTAAGGAGTCTTTTGAGTTGATTGAGAACACAATTATGGCCCAATAATAAAAATAATCTTCAAAATATACAATTTGCCTAATAATTCTGCACAGTGTAAAATGCATAAGTTTCTTTCATTTTAAATATATACTTAACTTTTAAATGTGTGTCAATATCTTTAATGAACACCTTTAAATGACTGTCATTAGAGTCGTACTTGGAAAATCTCAGCACACTTGCACTTTTTAACCGTTTACTGGACACATTTTTATAACATTCACCCCATGTTATTTTTTTAGTCCTGCAGGGGGCGCTCACGCTTACAGCGCCGCGTCGTTGACCGGATAAAGGAACTGCGTCACTTCCGTAAACACAACATACTGAAAAGCTGAACAGGAGGGTTTCCTACTGTGTTAAAACGTTTGGCAGCATTTCAGTATTTTGAACGTGTAAGGTAAGATACCGAAGGAGAAATACAGGTTAAGATTTTAACTCAGTTTATCATCTGTCCATTGTATTAGTACTGCTTTAGCTAAGGAGTAACTGGTTACTGCTAGTTTCGATATTAGCTATTTTTTTCTCATAAAGCGTTTTGATAAAATGTTAATGGTTCCGGGCAGCAGGTTGTTATCTTGTAAAGGGTTAAATGTGTGTTTTTCTCTGTTTTTGGTTGTGGCGGATATAACCACAGGTGTATCCTAATTAGTTAAGATCTTACAGGAGAGTGATTTCAAGAAAACTTTGAAAATCTTCACGTATTCCATAGAAGCTGAGAAATTATTTTTAAGCTTTCTTTTCTGGTGCTTTAGATTATTCTGCCTTATACCTAAAAATAAACCAGTTTGTTGCTGTAGGTTATAAAATCATGGTAAACTCTATTCACTGGACAGCTGTAAGATAGCTGAGTGTTATATCTAAGCACACAGAGGAAATAGTGGGGTATGGATAAAGGTGCCCAAAAAGCAGGAATAACTGCAGCCTTTAAGATTGTCACTGCATCAGGAACCACAGCACACTGATATCCGGGACATAAGCTGCAGCTGTTGCTTTCTTTGTGTTAAAAACCACTTCTTAACTAAAGATTGCACAAGAAGCACCTTATACTGGCAAATAAAAAGGGTTGGACATGTGTTTAGTGATCCACAGTCCTCTTTATCAGATGTACATATGGATGTTCCAGTGTAGGGCTGAAACAATTAATTGGAATAATTGTGATGAATCCATCATTGAAATAACAGTCAACTAATTTAGTAATCGATTAATCGTTAACTGGAGTATACAGACTCTAAGACATGCCTTCCCTTTAGCTGACGGCGACCCACTTACAGCAGCAATTATATAAAAATTGTAAAAAGACATATAAACATTTTACATTTAAGATAAATGTTTCTTTCTGCCAAAATGCTCTATCCAGAACCCCAAAGGTAGAAAAGTTGTAGTTTCACCTGGTTTAATTTTGTAAGAACCCTTCGCTAAGGAACCTTGGATTATTAATAAAAAAAATAATTGACAGATTACTCTATTTGCAAAATAATCATTGCAGCCCTAGTCCAGCATATTTTGTTATGGTTCAGTCTTCCAGGAAGTTTGACAGTACTTCATGCTTCCTGCTGCTGACTAGATTTAAATCATTTATTCAGCTAGACCTAGTTTTTGCTCATTTTAACCAAGCTGGTTTTTAAACCCATCAGCAGAACCTCAAAATGATCATGCATACCACACTACATTCATGGAGTAATTGAAGAAAAAGACCTCAGGCATAAAGTTGCATATTGTGTATTGGATGGAAATATTTGATATTAGGATAGTATCTTTGTGGTCAATATTATATTTGATGGATCTTACATTTTATTATAGTTTTCTTAGAAACTGAATTCTGTTTTTTTTAAGTTTTTAACAGAGGCGCTGGACATATTATATATCACTCTGTATGAAATAACACTGTTTTTTTGTATTGGGTTGGCTAATGTTTGTGTATATGTGTGTATATATATATATATTTTTATTTTATTTTATTTTTTTCTAACTTGGTGGTATTTATCTGTATTTAAATGTTGTTTTCTAGATGTCTCAGTCTTATTCATCCTCCAAAAGCCCCAAAGTCTCTGGAGATCCCAGTGAGGGAGAAAAGCCTAAAAATGCTGGAAAGAGTTCAGATAAAACTGAATTTGAGATCAACAATCCAGATAAATGTTTAAGGGAAAAGGTTTTAAAGGAGGTAGGACTCACCAGCACCGCCTTCATTGGTCCTGCTTTTCCTCCACAAGCACCCTCAGCCAAGTCTGACATTGAAGACTCATTAAGTATGTTTTATAAAGAGCTTGAAAAGATTGACACACCAAATGAGCACAGGGATAATCTAGAAAAGGATGTTCAGCCTAACCACAGTCTGCGTGAACCACCAACCAGCAAAGACTCCCAGGATGTACCTGATGGGGAAAGGATCTCAGTGCAAAGTTATGCAGAAAAAAATGGTAACCAAAGCAACAGTGGAACGACTACATCCTGTTGGGCTCATTGGGATCAAAATGAACCATATCAGCTCAAAAATCAGAGGCGTGCAGGGAATGAGTGGGATTATACTCATCCACAAAATGGGCCACCATATCCTAGATTTCAGAGACCACAATTCCCTCACCAATCACACCATTCTGCATACTCGCCTCCACAGAACACTCGAGAACCCTTCGAGATTAACCCAAACCAGCATCAAAATAGTTATTATCCAACATTTTCAAGCTTTCGACCTCCAAACGCATCTGCCCCTCCCTCTCACAGCTTTCACGAAAACCCTCAGCAGCACTTTGATTGGAATGAACATTGTTTCTATGAAACAAATTCAAATGATGTAGCTGTAAGGTGGCCTGAAGACCAAAGAGAAGGATTGGCGCATGGTAATGACTACGGCAGGCCGCAGAGATTTCTTTCTGAAAATAAACCATGGGAACAACCGGGTCGCTACCACTCCAATGAAGAGAGGTGTGAATATCGGTACGGTTTGGTACTGATCTTGATGAGGGGGTTACCAGGATCTGGGAAAACAACACTTGCCAGGTGCTCCTAGGAGTAATTTCACTTATAAATATGTTTTTTGGTATTTAGATGAGTTGCTAACTACATAAATATTTTGTTTGTTTAAATGAACAACTATAGAGAGCTACTCTCATCTGGCCCAAGTGGAATAATTCTAAGCACAGATGATTACTTTGCTGAAAAAGAAGGCTACCGCTATGATCCAGGGCTTCTAGGAGCAGCACATGAATGGAACCAGAACAGAGGTGAGGTCTAAATAACATTGAGGATATGTTGATGCAAATGTGAGATTAGAATACAGGTGCTGGTCATAAAATTAGAATATCATGAAAAAGTAGATTGATTTCAGTAATTCCATTTAAAAAGTGAAACTTGTATATTATATTCATACATTACATACAAACTCATATATTTCAGATGTTTATTTTGTTTAATTTTGATGATTACAAATGACAACAAATGAAAATCTCAAATTCATCATATCAGAAAATTAGAATATTACTGAAGACCAATAAAAACAAAGGATTTATAGAAATGTTGGCCAACTGAAAAGTATGAACATGAAAAGTATGAGCATGTACAGCACTCAGTATTTAGTTGGGCCTCCTTTGGCCTGTATTACTGCAGCAATGCGGCGTGGCATGGAGTCGATCAGTCTGTGGCACTGCTCAGGTGTTATGATAGCCCAGGTTGCTCTAATAGTGGCTTTTAGCTCTTCTGAATTGTTGGGTCTGGTGTATTGCATCTTCTTCTTCACAATACCCCATAGATTTTCTATGGGGTTAAGGTCAGGAGAGTTTGCTGGCCAATTAAGAACAGGGATACCATGGTCCTTCAACCAGGTACTGGTAGCTTTGGCACTGTGTGCAGGTGCCAAGTCCTATTGGAAAATGAAATCTGCATCTCCAAAAAGTTGGTCAGCTGCAGGAAGCATGAAGTGCTCTAAAACTTCCTGGTATGTGGCTGCGTTGACCCTGGACCTCAGAAAACACAATGGACCAACACCAGCAGATGACATGGCACCCCAAACCATCACTGACTGTGGAAACTTTACACTGGACTTCAAGCAACGTGGATGAAGTGCCTCTCTTCTTTTCCTCCAGACTCTGGGACCTTGATTTCCAAAGGAAATGCAAAATTTACTTTCATCAGAGAACATGACTTTGGACCACTCACCAGCAGTCCAGTCCTGTTTCTCTTTAGCCCAGGCAAGACGCTTCTGACGCTGTCTGTGGTTCAAGAGTGGCTTGACACAAGGAATGCGACAGCAGAAACCCATGTCTTTCATACGTCTGTGTGTGGTGGTTCTTGAAGCACTCACTCCAGCTGCAGTCCACTCTTTGTGAATCTCCCCCACATTTTTGAATGGGTTTTGTTTCATAATCCTCTCCAGGGTGCGGTTATCTCTCTTGCTTGTACACTTTTTTCGACCACATCTTTTCCTTCCCTTCGCCTCTCTATTAATGTGCTTGGACACTTAGCTCTGTGAACAGCCAGCCTCTTTAGCGATGACCTTTTGTGTCTTGCCCTCCTTGTGCAAGGTGTCGATGGTCGTCTTTTGGACAACTGTCAAGTCAGCAGTCTTCCCCATGATTGTGTAGCCTATAGAACTAGACTGAAAGACAATTTAAAGGCTTTTGCAGGTGGTTTGAGTTAATTAGCTGATTAGAGTGTGGCACCAGGGGCCATCAATTTTGAACCTTTTCACAATATTCTAATTTTCTGATATGATGAATTTGAGATTTTCATTTGTAATCATCAAAATTAAACAAAATAAACATCTGAAATATATGAGTTTGTATGTAATGTATGAATATAATATACAAGTTTCACTTTTTAAATGGAATTACTGAAATCAATCTACTTTTTCATGATATTCTAATTTTATGACCAGCACCTGTATGCCATCTTGGGTCAATACAGTCTTTTCTGGAGTGTTCAAATTGTGTTCAATTCCATATCAGCCAAAGATGCCCTGCATGATGGTCGGTCTCCTATCATTATCGACAACACAAATCTGCAAGCCTGGGAAATGAAGCCGTATGTTGAAATGGTAAGGTGTATCTTATGTTTTAAGTTTATAACTTATGTATGAACTTATAAATTATGTTTTTAGCCATAACACAGTGAGTTTTTAAGAATGTAATTCATAAACATTTTTTTTAGAATTACATTTGTTTTACAGAGTGCTTCATTATTTTTAAATGGGCTGAAATAGAAATGTTTCAGTTCTTTGTAGAAAACAAGGATCTTGATAAATTGTGTCAAAACTCTAAGCCCCATTAACAGAGCTGCAAAAAGCCCTAATTGGAGTAAAGGAACATTTACAAAAACTGAAGTCATCCACAATTAAGCATGAATCACACCAGCTTTACAATTTATTTTATAGTTTAGAATGGAAAGGCTTGATCAAGTAATATTACAAAAACGGGAACAAAAGTCTACAGTAAAAGGCATGATCCATTTTGAAATTATCCGAGTTACAAAAGTTTTTAACAGAAGCAGAGTGATTCTTTCAGCATGAAAATATTGCAGATTTTAATTGATGGCCGATAAAATCGGATATTAGTTTTTCGTCGAATATCGCACCGATGTCTGATATTTATAATGGATCGGGACATCCCTAATTGTTAAATTAGTCGCTGTATAACGTAAGAAAGCTTTGAAATGAGTGGTAACCTGGGTGTAAATACACTGGAGTTACAATACTGTAATATCTACCACCTCATAGATTTCTTTTTGGGGGCTGGGGGATTATTGTTTAGTTTTTGGTAACACTGACGTGTTTAAGATGAAATAATTCACCAGACAGAAATAACCAGAGTAAAACCAAAGTGGAGTTTTCAAATTATTACTTTATAAATTTTATCCAAAAGTATTCAAATTTTCTGCCAATAAGGGACACAGAGCCTTATACATTAAAGGGTTCCATAGCCAAGCGTGGATTATTTAAAAATGATGTGCAATCACATTCTATGAGCTTTTTCTAGACCAGTCCAGAGCTTTAATCTGGTTTTCTTTATTCATATAGAGGTTGAAATTGCTGCTGTGCTTCAGATCAGTGCTGAGTAACTCAAATGCTCTTGATGTATTTTGTTTCTACAACATTTGCCAGGAGTTATGAGTTTATGGTTTTAAGGGAATGAAGGTCAGAAACCCTAAATCTCGTAACAAATGGCCAGACTTGTATCCTTTAAATCAGGAGTGCTCAAGTCCAGTCCTCAAGATCTACTATCATGCAACTTTTTGATGCACCCAATTTTTAACACACCTGAATCAAATAAGTGGCACGTTACCTTGCCTCTGCTGGGCTAAATGAGGGGATTGAGCCATTCGATTCAGGTGTGTTAAAGAGATGCATTTAAAAGTTACAGGATGGTAGCTCTTGAGGACTGGACTTGAGCACCCCTGCTTTAAATTAAAGGGAATCATGTGGGTCCTAAAGCAGCAAAGCAGCCTCACTCCCAAATTCTACATCCTCTGTCATCACTCTGCTCCGCCCCGCTCACATACGTCGTGCAGAGATTTTGTGCAGTCATGTTCATCAATGAGAACTGTTCCACATCCACCGCTACCCCACCGCATGTCACCGTCATTGTATGTCTTCTCCATCCCCCGCTCCGGTCCGTTGGAAGCTAGTCGGGTCAAGACCACAATTGCAATCGTATCAAACGGGAAAAAGAACGTAGAGAAGATCCAGTTTGTCAAATATGGTAAAGATATAAGGTAATCCGTAATTACAAATTGGAGTATAATTTGTAATTATGCTCTAGAGCATAATTCTTATATATTCCCAAAACTAAGACCGTTTAATTAAATTATTGGATGCAAACTATCAGTACTTCAATATACCAGCAAGCGGTTTTGTCATTTCAATCAAAATATTTATTTTATACCAAGAGGCTTAAAAGATTAATCAAATCTAGTTACAAAACCTTCCAAGAACAAACCAGTTTCCTATGATTATCCCTTTTACAAAGGTCCACAATGAAAATAAAATGTTTGGGCAGAAACGTGTGTGATTGATGCTGATGGTGAGTTTTGTCATATTAAATAAAACTTTCATTACCGCATGCTTTGCTACTATCGATTTAATAATAAGAATATAATGCATGCTCACCCAAAGCTCCAAGGAAGACGGAGCAAAGCAAGATGGGAGGAACTGCGGAGGCTGTAGGCTTTGCTTTGCACAGGCGGTTTGGAATGGAGCGGGGCGGTTAGAGAGGATGTGGGATTTCAAAGTCACCCTGCCACCATGTTTGACTGTCATTGTGGTTTAAAATGCATTAGAATAAGGTCAAGTTATTCATTTTAGTACATTCAGCAAAGTATTGTGTTTAATCACACTGTATTAGGTGTTGAATTTAAATCTTCTCTAAAGGTATAGAGGATGATCTTTTATTTACGGGTGGATCATCTAAGTAAGTGGTCCTCCTAATTATCAGTCATTCTTGGTGATATGTTTACGTACGGCCATCCTAGGTGCTCTTCCCCTTAGCTGTCTTTTGCACACTTTCAGGCGTATATCTGCAGATGTTCTGGCACAGTAAGCTTGTATGAGCTATGAGAACAGCAATTTTTTAACAGAGCGTGCAAAAAAGTGAAATGGGCTCTCGCAGGCTCTCACACGCGCATATTTTCAAAGTGGAGAGGGCGGGTCTTTTAAAAAACTCACGAAAAATCCTCCACAATACCTTTTTAAGTAAAGAAAAAAAAAAAAAGTACTTTAATTTACAGAATCTTGCAGAAATATTCAAATAAAGCATATAGTTGGAAGTAGACCGCTAATCTTTGATGGAATTTTATTTTCAAAGTGTTAAAAGCACAAGTAGTATGCATTATGCTAAATTACCAAGATGCAAACTTTAAGAAGTAAAATGGGTTTAATTGAGTATTTCTGAATCTATAGTTGTTGGATGTTCCTGATATGCCTTTACTTGACTTTATAGCAAAAATGTTGGATTAAAGAAAACATTATCTGAACATAGATTGCAAGAATTGGCCCATAATATTAGCAACACGTATAATCAGGAATCATTTAGACTGATGTCAGAGTCTATGTCGGTATCGGGCCTTATAAAAAAGCATTTTGGTACAGTCTTCTACCTGAAATACAATTTGTGTGCTAATCTGCGGGATGAAAGGTGCACTGGAGCTGCAGGGCAAAGTACATGAATCTGCAAACAAATAAAGAGCAGTGTAATAAAGGTGGTAATCATTGAATCTGATGATCTAAAAGTATTGTCCAAAACAAAAAAAATATAAATGAAAGCGGTCTAATTTTGTTATAAAAACACTTTAGAATCATTATAACCCAAACAATATAAATGTGCTTCTAAAACTGATAACTTTAACATTCTTTTTAAAGTATCCACATACAGACCAGAGAATTGGTTGTAAACAAATTCCAACATACAGCCTTCATATAAAATCCTTATATTAACAAAATAATTCATTTAATTTAACAAAACTATATACTGCATATTATTATTTTAACTTCTTGCTTTTCCTAATTTCTATGACAACAGTAAATTATTCAGGAATGTGTGAATTAGGTGCCCACTAACATGAAAAGGATAAAATTTTTAGCTGTCTACAGGTCTTTTTCCTGTTGGGTGGTGATAATTGTTTCCCTTGCTGATATTCGATGTAAGATGTTTGAATTTATTATACAGGCCTTGGAGAGAGGATACCGAGTGGACTTTTGTGAACCTGACACCCGCTGGAAATTTGATCCTTATGAACTGGAGAAGTAATTATAATTTTTGTTATATAGAAATATTTGAATTTCAAAGAAAACGTTTCTATCCCTAACACGGTGCTGCTTTACCTTCAGGAGGAATAAACATGGCGTTCCTCAGGAAAAGATTGCTCAGATGATGGATCGCTTCTCGTCTCCAATCTCCATAGACATCGTCATGAGCTCCCAGGAACCAGCTCATGTCAACCCGAGGCGTCGGCCAGAGCAGCCGCACATCAGGAAAAAAATGCGTTATTGTTAATTTCTTTTTTCTTTCTTACAGGGAATAGACAGCTAATTGATTTGACCTCTAGATCAAGACTTTCAGAACATTTTTATAGTCATGTTAATACTTATTTTTGTGATTTACAGTTTTTAATTTATTACTAGAAATTTATATGAAAATAAAAAGATATATTTTTAAAGTAATTATTTTTTATTTTTTTGGCATCAAAGGGGATAATCTTTTTTTTTTTTCTAAATTTTTTATTGAAAGTCATATTTCACACTTTTGTCAACGGTATGTACATTTTATAAAATACACAGCTGTGTTGTTGATGGCATGGTTTCTGTTAACTTTTTATTTTTCCTTGTTAAATTACTGGTGCTGCTTTTTCACTTTGATAAAATCTCTGACAAAACCTCTCCTCCTTTTCAAGATTTATTTGTCTTGGGTTCAATCAACACAACACAGGGTGCATTTTAACTGAGCAAAGGGTTACACATGTTGATTATTTAGAGGATTCTCCAACTCTAAATCTGCATGTTACTGCTCTATACTCAGATTAGGGGATAACTGGTATTTTATGCATTTATTGTATAGTCAGAACAGGTTACATTGTATTTCAGTGATTCATTTACTATTTTTGCTCTGTTGGTTTCTATAAGATTCATTAGTTGAAAAAAGAAAGTTAAGTTAGTCTAGGCCAGGGGTGTCAAACTGGTTCCAGAAAGGGCCGTGTGGCTGCAGGTTTTCAGTCCAACCGAGCAAAAGCACACCAGACTCCAGTCATCTCAGCAGGTCATCATGTTCAGAAAGGACTCACCTGATAAGGTGACTGCAGTCTGGTGTGCTACTGCTTGGTTGGAAAGAAAAGGGGGCACAGACTACAGGATGACACACCAGTAGGTGGCAGTAATACAGAACAGTCTATTTTGAGACCAAATGTAATTTAAAATTGTTTTAGTTGATAACACAAGTAGCATTGACTGTATTTTTTTTTTTGTGTGTGTGTGTGTTTGGAAGATTTTTTTTTCCATGTGGCACTAATTGTGGGTTTTGCAGTGACTTCCTATAATGGCTTTCATGTAAAAATGTGTTTTTAATTGAAAGTTATATCCATCTCAACTGAAAAAATATATTCTTTGGCTGAGCAAAGCAAACAAACCTAGAAATAGAATTCATGATACATTTATTGGACAATATTTTAGTCTTAATAAAATTCCAAGAAAAAGTTAAAAAACAAAATCACTGGACTTTTTAAGTAAGCTTTCTCAGTTCTAAATGTCCCAGTAGTGTGGCGCGCTAGGCTTTATTGAACTGCCCAACAAAAGCCTTGTTATGTCTTAGAAAACATGCAAATTTAAATGAAACAGGTTTCAAGCTTCTGAATGGGAAGCAAAAAAAAGTGGTCCAGTGGTTTTTTTCTCTTTTTTTTTGGAATGACTATAACCTGGATGACTGAGAATTTTCACCAGCGTCCTCATAAAATATTTGTTACAGCATTTTCTCAACCCCTGAAGTTGAAGATAAAGAGGTTTCTCTACATTATGTTCCCATTTTAAGCTGGGGAGCTGCAGATTTGAACACTATCTCATTAAACATCATCATTTGACTGCAGAACCTCCATTGCATTGCCAAAACTATTTCCGAATCTGTATGAGAAAGTGTGAGGCTGATATTAAAGGATCCTTTCTCCGAATAGATAATAGTGTGAAGGTTAAAAAAAATATAACACCACCCTAACAGTCTGAAGTGTTAAGAGATTCACCAACAGAAACAGAATGTTGTTTTTGTTCTGATCACTACTATATAATCGGAGTATAAATGTAAAGTGATAACACACCATCGAGCAGTTTCAATGTAGATCCCTCTTTTCTGACAGTACAGGGTTCCTCTGTCTCTCAGGAAATAAATCGTGGACTCCTTGTTCCCTCTGGTGCTCATTAGAGTCGCACACAGGTGCTGTAAGGTTTGACATTTTTTCTTTTAATCACTTCTGTGTGAGAAGCCAGGAATGATTGTTCTCTCAGTCTAAGATTATTTTTACTACTTGTTTGATGTTCTTGGGGGTGAATTTTCTTTTCATGGTATTTTTTTACTTCAGTGAAAACCCTCTGATGTTAGATTTTGAAAATCTCTATGATGTTTCCTTTATGTTACAAATCTAGGTCATCCATATTCTTTTCTTCTACATTTTTCACAGCATGCAGCGACAGAATGAGAAGCGCTTTTTCTAAAAAAAAAAAAAAAAGAGTCTTTCACATCTTATAGCAATAAACCTGAAATGCATGATTAGAAAAGGAAAATACCCTCAGAAAAAAAAGCAACAAAAAATCAAACTTGTGCAATAAAAACTGTTGCAGTTATTTTTTTTTTTTTATGACACCAAAGGCATCACTTGTCTGCCTCTAATTCCTATTTTTTTTTTTTACCGTACTTTGTAGTTTTTCTCTGACCTTACAGAAGGCCTTTTTTACTTTAACCATATAGGAAGGTGACACTTTCCTCAAGCTAAGGCTCTGAAGACCACATCAAATTTGACAAGTGACACTTCAAAAAGTTTCTGAGCTGTCACATTTCTGGAATTTATCTTAATTGCTGCCACTATGAGGAGACGTAATGACTGAATTTATATAAAGGTTGCATGTGAGCATGCTGGAATTTACTGATCTCTTTATGGAAACCTAACCTTTCACAAAGATTTGTTGAAGCAGTGTCTGTTTTTTTTTTTTTACACCAGTTAGTTTGAAAATGAAATTACTGATTTGGATAGCTAAGCCTATACATGGAGGATATAAAAGAAGAATGGGTACTCTCTTTATAATGTCCTGAGATCAACTGAAAGGTCCCAAATCCATAGAAGATAGTGACAACCCTACTGTGAACTATAAAGGAACACTGAGAGGAGACTATAGTGTTTGTCTGAACTCTGGCAGAATCTGATGAAGATTGGAAGGACAAATATGTTTTTTGTATTTAAAGCATTGAATGAGATTAGGAAAGCATGCCCATGGGGATCATGGAAAATCCCTGCATGTAAAGGCTGCCAGTTATTTCCTGGCTGGATGATCTGTAAGTTCACATGGTTCAAGAACTTAATAGGTCGCCTTATATAAAGTTGAATCAAACAGTGGTCTGTGAGAGGGGAATTATGTTTGAGGGTTTATTGTTGAACTATGATCTGACACAATCACTTCTTCCTTCTACACTGTCATTGGCCTTTAATTTGTTGGTCAGTTGCTTAATTTAAAATCACTAAATGTATCACATTGGCATTTTTTTTTTGCTTCACAAATACAAACTTTAGATTTAGAATCTTGAAATGTCTCTATAAAATAAGTAATGCTTAGTTAGTTTCCAGACATTGAAGGCGATCTAAGGGACAGATTCATATCTGGATGCAAGATGCAGTAGCTACAAAGAAGAGGGTATGAGATGCTGATGAAGATTTATCCAGGTCATAGTCATTCCGTAAAAGTTCAAAAAATATCCACTGGACTTGGTTTGTCCTGTGGATATTTTTTGAACCTTTAGTCTCTGTTTTTTATCCAGAAATTTTATTTTGTTGCTCACAGAGGACAGGAAAAAGAAGTTGACTCAGGACATAAAGATAGCATCAAGGAGAAATCTTAATGAACAATAATTCTAAACCATCTCATCCAGTTTACAGCACTGGTTTTATGATTTTGCATCCTTTTGGAGGTGTTTACATGGATTGATATCTCAGATATCCAGCTGCAGGGACAGGACGACTGGTTGCAATTGAAGGAAAGATGAATGCGGCCAAGTACAGAGATATCCTGAAAGAAAAGCTCTTCCAGAGTGCTCAGGAACTCAGACTGGGCTGAAGGTTGACCCTAAACGCACAGGAAACGTAACAAAGGAGTGGGTTTGGAACAACTCTGTGACCATTCTGGACCGGCCCAGCCAGAGCCCTGACCTAAACCCAATTGTGCATCTCTAGAGACCTGAAAATGACTGTCCATCAACGCTCACCATCCAACCTGACAGAACTGGAGAGGATCATTGCTGTACTAGCTCAAAAGGGTGCTTCTACTCAATACTGAGCAAAGGGTCTGAATACATATTCCAGTTTTTCTTTTTTAATAAATTGCAAATGTGGAATGAATATTAATGAGAAATAATATGAACTTTTTTGATTTTAGCAAAAGGTTGCAATGAAACAAATAGTGAAAAATGTAAAGGGGCCTGAAAACTTTCCATACCCACTGTATATTACTTTATAGGTTTTTAATGGTTGTATCAAAACCACAACAACCAAATCCAATCATTCCCACAGTTGGTTCTTTTATGTTCTACCCTGAAACAAAGTTGATTTCTGAAAAGTTTTCCTTCCTGCAGGGTTTGCTTAAAGAATCTAATTAATGAACTCTTCCACTGATCCCACAGGCCACACCTTAAGAAATGTTTAGCTTGAGAAATTAACTATTTCCTGGAGCAGTTATCACATGGGTGAGACCTATTTGATGCTGCTGTTCATGCAAAAGCCAAAGCGGAGCTTTTATACATGGACTGTCACATGTCGGGCCTTCAGAGAACGAGCCTTTCTGTTGTCATTGATTACAATAAGTAGAGTGTCCTCTTACTCATGCAAAAGATCTCTCCTTAATGTGTGTTTTTCTTCAAAATGCTGCAGCTTGTTCACCTGCATTGATCCAAATATTTCAGCAATGACTCAGTGTTCAGATTTTTTTTTTTTTGCACTCTTTTTCAAACTAAATTCCTCTCACATACCAGACTTGGTCACAGGGGATTGACTCATGTAGGACAACCAAGACTTGCCAACCATTTCTGCAGCAGTGACACAATTTTGCAGCTCAATAACAGGAAATCACAAACAGGAAAGGTCATCTGCGGAGGGGTGAAGAGGTTGTGCTTAGTTCTGACAAAAGTGCTCTACAAAAAGAAAAAAAGAGAGCAAATCAAACAATGTAAAAGAGGTGTGTATTTGCATCCGTGTGTGTTTGTGTGCACACATTTGCATGCCAGGTGGAATCAGGTTTAATACACGAGGAAGCCAGAAGCAGAGAGGAGCAGGCGTGCTTGGAATGATGATTATGTAAGCCGGCTGTGATTGGTGATGTGTGCTCCCCGAATGGCAGTGATGAACCACTTAGTGCTGCTAATGATCATAAGGACAAGAAAGCCAGACAAAACAATCAGAGCCGGCTCACCGGAGGAAAACAACTAAACACAGGAGGGAGATTTGCTCTTATATTAACACATTTCCTCTTATTACATAGTCCTTGATGAGTTTCCAAGTGGAAGATCAGGATGAACAGGAAACAGGGTGCAAATAATTTTAAAAATAAGATTGAAGTTGTTTGGTAATCTTTCTATTTAGGTTGATGGAAAAGGGGATGGAGCATGAAATTAAAGCTTTGGTAAGCTCCCTGCCGTCGTTTAGGTTCTTTATTGTGTTTGTCACGTGAGGCTGACAGCCAATAACAACCGTGTGCAGCGACCGCACAGCTTGTCGTTTATGTACACACCAACGGTTGATCAGTGGAGTCAAGTTTATCTCAACCAGACCAGATATGGTGTTCATACTTTTCAAAATAGAAGTTTTAAAAAATCGGTAGAAAAAAAAAAAGATTCTTATCTGTCTATGCAACAGCTAGTTTTGCAGCTCAATGCTGGAATGAAATGAATGTAGATGGTTTGTAAGAGTTGCATGTTTCAGGGCAAAAGAATCATAAAGTCACAAAAATCCTTTGGTAAAGTTGAAATGCTCAAAGACTTCCCACCGAGCAAAAAGTGGTTGAATAGATGACATGATTTAGGTTCAAACAACGTCTATATTTGGCTGAAAAGTGAAAGATGAAAACCTGTAATTTTCAGATCACTGATACTGTAAGACGCTGCAAATCCAGTTTTCTACTACTGGACTAAATCAGACCGACCAAACACAGCCCAATTTTCAACATCTATATCTGGACTAAATCAAGACTATGAAGGAACAGATTTAGCCTAAAATCCCACGTCAAATGACGTCTGGGGTTTGTCTTCAGCAACAAATTTAATTTGCTACTCAGTATTTTTTTTAAATCAGGTGAAACTTGGTAGTTATCTACTTCTCACATTCAGGCCCAAAATCCAACGGTTTCTTTTTTAGCAAAGATGCCCGACAGTCATTAACGATATAGTTCCCTATATTTGTCGATTTCCACTTCACCCCTCCAATGGTTTCCCATGACTTGATAGAAAAAACAACGTGAAGTATTTTTAACCACAGTGTGTATGCTTCATGTTGACTGAAATGGTTGAAAATGGTAGTGTTTCATATAAGGAGCAAAATGCTAAAAAGTAACTGGGTGGCAAATCTGGACCGGGGGCAACAAGGGCCATCTTATTTACCCGATCATCTTATTTACCAGCTCAAATTAAGGAAACAAGCATTTATTCTCAGAATGGTTTTACTGTTTAAACTAAATCAATTTTGTCACTGCAAAAAAATATTATTAAGATTAAGTAAAAGTAAAACATTCTTTAAATAAGTGTATTTAGTCTAAATTTTGGTGGGTAAATGAGATGATCTGCTAATGGCATGATGATTTTTACTTTTAAAACCTTATTAGATATTATGCACTTGAAAAAAGACAATGCAATTGTTTTTTCTTATTTTAAACACAAATGATCACATTGGTAATGTGTCTCATTTAGGCCTACCTGCTTAATTCAAGATATAAAATTCAGTTATTTTGAGGGAAATTGACTTACTTAGGTTTAATTTTGTGCAGTGGTATGATGATATAGTTTTTATTTGTTAGCTCCTGCAACCTCTGGCTTGTAGCTGACTAAACAAGCACTTTTAAATTTTTTTAATCTTTGTGTTATTCTTTTGTTCTGTGCCCCCTGGTAAATTTAGTCAAGAGCCCTCCTGATTCTCAGAAAATCTCATTTGGATGCTTTGGTAATCAACTTTAACTTTGAAATCCAACGGCAGAAACTCTTGAGAAAAGATTTGGATTTGAGGTCAATGCCTGTGTATTTTGCCTTGAAGAACCAAAAACAACTGAACATCTCTTCTATTTGTGTCGAGTCACGGGTTGCTTTTGGCAGAACCTGCATATTTGGTTAAGTAACAAAATAGATAATATAACAGCTTTTGAGACAAATCAAATATTAACATACAATAATGACATCCCAGAGGATTTATCTGACATGGTAAATGTAATGTAATGTAAATATGGGAAGATATCATATACATTTATGTAAATGGAAAAAAACAAAAGCCTTCATTAATAAGTTTCAAACACAAACTCTAAATCTTCTATTCATCTTTATCTGTGTTAGCCGACAATTATGGACATATACAAAAACTACGTAGTGTCATAATTTCTGTTTTTTTTTTGACAAATTCCTAAAGTTGACATGATGCAAGAAACTGTCTTGTTGCAGAATGAGTCTGTCTTTTATTTTTATTTATTCTTTTTTAAGTTTTGTATGTTTCCATTGGTTGTAATATTACTGTCTGTTAATTTATTTCTGTTGCCTTGCACAAGTTAATTGATCTCCTGTATATAACTGTATATTCTATCTCTATTCTTCCACTCTGCAGAATCTGTTAGTTCAATCTCTAACATTCTGCTCTCTCTGCTTTTTCTCATAGTAGCTTCACCTCATCTGTTCCTGTTTGGCTGTGATACCACCCTGGAGAGAAATATCAGCTGTGTTGCTGCCATCAACACCTTTGTTTATAGATGTTGGAGATCTGCCTGTTTTTCCATTGTCCTGTTTCTCTGACTGTGACTGACTGTATGTGCTCTCTTCATCCTCTGACATGGGAGCTGGCTCAGAGCTCGTATGCCTGGCTGTGTTTCCTGGACGGGGACGCCTTTTACAGCTGCTTTTTGTATCTCTGCTTCTGTCTCCTTGAACCCCAGTCGGCCTCAGCAGATGTCCGCTCACACTGAGCCTGGTTCTGTTGGAGGTTTCTTCCTGATTGTAGTGGGGAAAAAGTATTCAACTATTCATCCTAGTTAAATAAACAGAGATCTATTGATTTTACTCAGTTGGCACATTTATTTTATCATATCTTTGCAAAGAGAGAACAGTTCATCATATGGCACAGCACTGAGTGCTGTTCTGCCTGAGCAGCGTGCATCCCCCCCTTACTTACAACAATGGAAAGTATTCAGAGGCAAAACAAATTACAGACACTTTGGTTAACAGTAACATGTTATGAATAAACCTTGAGAAATAATCTATGTTGCTATGGGAAGAAGGTATGTCTGGTCTATAAACACCATCCTGCAGAGAATTGTGTAGGCTTAAAGGTGAAACAGACTGAGTGAAACATTTTGTAGTAAGTAAATAGGATAAATTAATATATAATAGAAGAGAAATCTAAATTTTCCGACAACAATTTTCCCTGTTAAAAGGGAGCTTTTCCTCTCCACTGTCCCTACAAGCATGCTTAGTGTGAGTCAATGCAATCAACTGGTTTTCCTGAGATTGAAAACTTTAATCCAATTTGACTCTATGATCTGGTGAACTGTAAAGTGCCTTGAGATGACATGTGCTGTGAATTGGCGCTATATAAATTGAATTGTTTTCTCTTTTTTTTTTTGTAAGAAAGTAGAGTGGTGATTCCTACTTGAAAATGTAAATTAATGTCTTTTGTTAAAAAAGAAAAAAAAAAGAAAAACTTTAACTTTGAAATCCTCACAGGAAGCCTTGCCCAACACTTTCAGCACCTTGACAGCAGAAGAGCTCCAACATGCTATGATTAGGATGCCGTGCTGCGGCTGCGGTGCAGGCGGCCACACACGCAGACAGGAGGTGTTTCCTTAGATTGTGGGCTCCACTCCACGCCGGTCCCAATGTTCCCGGTGCCTCTGCCACCAGGAGGACATGCCTGTCATCCTCATGACGGCTCCAACATTCAGATCCATCGCCTGGAGCTCTGAGCGAAGTTTAACTCAGGCGACCTGAGGATAGGGGCGGATAATTACATCACAACAAGAGTAAGCCAATTTAAAACTGCTGCTTGATATATACATATAAACATTCAACTAAATGTAAACAAATGCATGAATAAATTCTTATCTAAGAGGGAATTACTTTTAATTTAGAAATCATTTGACTGATTCTATAAATGAATGTTGGAAACTTTATTACAAAACTAGTCTAACATAAAGGTCAATCGATTTATTCTTACAATATGCATAACACTGGTTGTATAATAGATTTAAATAATAAAGTATAATTGATTAACGTTTAAGTCCCAGGGACCGGTGCCCTTGCATGAACTCATTTGTCCCTGCATGTCTTAAGGACAATATCAGCTGTTATTTAATAAATGAGACCTCTCCATATTTTCATGGAGCCATAACTGTTGGCAGACCTGATGGGTAATCTGTTCCTCCTGCTGCTCAGATGCTGTGTTTTCACCACATCATGCTGCTGCTTATCTCACCATCCAAATGATCTGGGTTTAAAAGCTTTAAATCGTTCCTAAATACATCTATTTGACACCTTGAAATCTTCTTTTAGATCTGACAGTTAACAATTGGCATCAAATTGGCCCTTTTTTCCAACAACTCTGTGTTTGTCAGGCATTGCATCTGTCGGCTGATTTAATTTTAGCTCCAATTGTCAGTCAGAGCCAGTGCTGTGGCTCTCCCCAGCTGTTGGTTACATAATGTCAGATGAGGAGCACCACAGTCTGCTGAGGAGGAAGAATAACTTGAATTGTAACAGATAATGTAGTAAATGAGGCTGCATTAAATGTAGAATATGTGGAGGTTTCACTTCCACTTTGCTGGGATGATGTAAGTAATCCAGAAATAGGTCTGAGAGAGGGATGCAGGGTAACCTACATTTACACGAAGAGTATAAAGGCAAGCTTCCGTTAGGAGATGAATCTGACATCATATACGTAGACAAAAATAGCCATATAATATGTTTCACTCATTCTTTCGCATGCACGTCCTATTTCCATAATCCTTATTATGTGCAGCGCAATACTATTAAAAGATCAGGCTGGCTTTTTCAAGGAGCTAAGGGGAATTTGATGGTTCATTAGATTCTACAGCTGTGTTTTAATGAAATGAATAGAAATGTCTTCACTGACATGCTTAAACCAACTAGTTAAGTTCTTTCGTTCAGCTGGAAAAGAATATAAAATGACCAAATAAATGTAAAGGTGAAGCATGCCCCTTTCAGCTGAAGAAGCAGGTGGTCTTGCTTTATTTTTAATATGCACTGCTGCTTTATTCTGCAGCCTGTGCAGGCTGTACTCCGGCTGTTAGGGCTTTGATCCAACACTTTCAGAAAATCACTGTCATGCAAATGAATAACAAGTATTAACTTTTCACCAATATCTTTTAGGGAGGCTTTGTAACATATGTTTGTTTGGTTTTTTTTCAAATAAAAAAAAAATAGGTTTTGAATTTGAGTTTCTACTCCTTATCCCATTATGTGTAAAGCACACAAAGGCTGTCTGGAATCCAGTAACAGTTGTATATTTGTAGTTATGGAGATTATTTTGGGCTGCATTTGCAGAAAGATAAATATCAGCTTATTTTATAAATAACACAATCATATTTTATAAGGTGTTAATAACTGGAGACACAGAGATAAATTAACTCCTGGCCAGAATTGGATCAGCTTTAGCTTGTTTGGCCTTAATAGGTAGAGATAGGCTGGTAAAGAATACAATACTTGAAGATATATATTTTCCTATTAATTGCAACGTTCATACGAACTGACAGTAGGATCTGATGTTAACAATCTTCAGTGTAGATGCTATTAATGACTGATTCAGACTTAAAGTTAAAATGTGTAGAGAATTGAAATGAAGTCATCTCATCAGAGGTGAGATAAACACTATTGTTTCCAATGACTTGAGAAATTTCTGCATTTCATTCAGGCTGGAAGAAAGAATGAAAGAGCATAAGATTTAAGGTAGGGAACAGGAAGGCTAAATGGATTACAGCTCTGCTCGCTCCTTTGAGCTGTCAGTTACTTTCTGTTTTTGAACATGCTGGACACTGAAATGTCAAGACTTTAAAAAAAAATCTAAGATATAGGTAAAGGTCTATATTCTCCAGACTTGGTGAAACTGGCCACACCAATCATTCTAATTGTTAAAATGCTTAAATTTCAAAAAAGTCAATCATTTTTGGTTTAAATTAAAAGTGAAACCTTGTATTCTGTTATTGCTCTTTCGCATACACAATATAACATGGAATTTGCTTACAATATAGATTGTTATGCTTTTAGGAGAGTTTGTGTGTCAGTCTGTCCGTCTGTCTGTGTACAGGATAACTTGAAAAGTTATGGATGGATTTTAATGAAATTTTTATCAGATGTGTCCCTCCTGCCAAGAACAATTCATTACTTTTTTGTGATCATCCAGATTATAATCTGGATACAGGATTTCTTAAAAAGATTCTCTACCATTGTGAGAAAAGGATATTTGATGGAACTAAACCAGAGGGTGGCAGCAGTGACTATTGACAGCCTCAGAATCGAACTCAGAAAGTATTTTACAGAAGACAAAAACACAACATAAGGGAACATTGATGGTGTGTTAGCAGGATGAATTGAAACTTATGATCAGATTTTATGGACATGTTTTATATTTATATTTTGTAATCATCCAGATCATGTGTGTAGTTTAGCTATAGGTCTGGGCGAAATTTGCTGCTTGGCGGGGTTTCTTATTGAAATCTCATGCTGGAACACAATTTTAATGCTGATTCTTTATATTTGGTTCTTAAAGAGAAATTGAAACTGTCCAAAATCTTCATCAGTCAATGACAGCTTTTCAAAAAAACAAAACACTGATCAGTCGGCTACAAATTCCAGATTGCTGCATTTTTATCAATAATTTCTTATTCATTCCTGTTTTTCGTTAAGGTAAAATACAATTATCTGTGTAAAATGATGATGTTTAAAGTATAGCTTTCAAACTTTTTTGCTGAAACTTTTAGACATTGTTTATTTCGGTATATTCAGTTTTAATTCCATGAAATCTGACGGAGGCAATAATTCCATCACAAGGTCAAAACCACACCAGTTGAGTTAGATTACTGCATCGTCAGACATTTTCCCCTAAAATATCAATGTTATCCGTTATATATAATCAAATTTCTCTGTACTGCTCTGCTTAAGGGGAATTGAAGCAGCAGGCTTCAGGAAGGTGGGACTGCATTCTAAGAACATTCATGGACTGAAGGGATGGCTATGAATAACAGAGATCAAAGATAAATAATCTGTGAAGGTTTGAGGAAAGACTTTCCCCTGAGGGCATATTGTATAATACAAAACTCGATGAAAGCCTGAAAGCTGAAACATTTATTATAATGGTAATATATAAGCCTCTCTTAAGATTAAAATCTCAAAATCATATTTCCTTTCATGTGTGAAACCAAAAATTTCCTCCACTTAAATCCAGAAGTAGCAAAATTAACTTAAAGATTATGCATGGTGTTCATTTTTCCATTACCAGAGATCAGTGTTTTTCTGTCTTTAACTCTTAAATAATACAAAACTGCTGCAGAATTGAAGCTGCTTCGAAGATAACTACTCTGTTTCTTGGGGAACTGGATTTTGGACATAAGAGGGCCAGCTAATGCTGCAGGTACTTCAGGCACACAGCAGAACATTTGGTTTTAAATTACCATCTGTCAGAGGATATTTCTCTATTTAAACATGCTAAGTAAATGCAGTGCTTTGCAAAAGTCCTTAACTTCTTTTCCCCTTTTTTTGTCACAAACAATAATTTAGTTGTACTTGGAATTTTAACTAATAGACTAACAGTAAGTATTTTATAACTATTTTTGAAGTGGAAGGGTGTATATATATATATATATATATATATATATATATATATATATATATATATATATATATATATATATATATATATATATATATATATATATATATATATATATACATGTTAACATTAATGCTAACATATGTTATATGTTAACATTAATGCTAACATATGTTATATGTTAACATTAATGACATTATAAAGGATTTAAAGCTTAAAGACTGGTGCAGAGGATCGCTTTCCCTAAACAGAAAATCAGGAATCCAATAAAATGCTTTAAATAAAAACATATTAATCAGTTAGGCCAGTCAAAGTTAAAACCTCAATCTGATTGGGAGTCTTTGGCAACATTAGCGTCCAAAAGCTGTCCAGTTAACCATGTACTCAGGGACATAATTTAAAGAAAAACAAGCCATTAAAGGAGATTGTTCTAGAATAAAAACTATATAAAAAAAATCTAATCATATGTTCTAATGTAAAACTCTGAAAGCTTTTAAAGGGAATAAGTAATTTCCAAGCACACTAAAGTCATTAATGATCTATTTTGTTCTTGCAGCCATGAAGCTGTGACGCTGCAGGAGGCAGCCAAAGTCGACATGATGGAGGAGGCTGCCAGTCAACTGGAGAGGGACCATGTGCACAGTGTCTATGACAAGATCGCTCCATATTTCAATGACAGCCGCTACAAAGCCTGGCCAAAAGTGCGACAGTTCCTGCTGGACCTGCCTCCAGGGAGCATCGTAGCTGACATTGGTGGGTGTCACCTTCAGCCCTTATTCCTTGGACACATGGAGAAATATAATTATTAACAAAACAATATTCATTTTAAACCTTATGCAATATAAACCAATGTCTACCATATTAGTCATAAGATTTTGTTTACATTGTTTATAGGTTGTGGCAATGGCAAATACCTCCACATCAACAAGGAAGTGTTCAAGCTGGGCTGTGATGTTTGTCGCCCCCTGGTGGACTTTGCTTGGAGCCAAGGACATGAGGTCCAGATGTGCGACGGGCTGTGCTTGCCTTACAGAGACGGCTGCTTTGATGCTGTGCTCTCTATAGCAGGTAATAGGCAAACACATGCACAGTTAAAGATGGCTGATGCTGTTGATTACTCCCTTCATATGAATGAGCTTAACATCTGCAGCTGCCATTTGGTGTATATTCCATTACCTCGTATAATGATAAACATCAGTTTACAGCACCATGTGTAACCAAGTCAACAGTGGGAAATAATTCATGTATCCTTAAACAACTGGGGAGCAGTCAACAACAAAGTAACAGTCTGTTCTCTCTGCATGCTTTGTTTTTTAACAAGATCTGATGCATAACGGTCAAATAATATGCCCCTTGAACTTGTTTCTGTATGTTGTATTTACAACCACAGCATTGAACATATTCTATTGTGATTTTATATTAAAGATTCAAAATTACAAAAACTGAAAGCAGTATTTCTATTTAATATAATTTGTTCTAATGCTATAAAATAAAAACCACCGGTCATCATCATCTATATATGAAAAGACTGTTACAACAAAAACCTCCCTAGACCTGCCCGATGTAGAACTAAACAGTTTTCAAATATATAAATATAATAAAGACTTGCTTGTCATTTCTGCAAAGAATCTTAACATGAGAACGACAATAATAATGCTGTTTTTGGTCGTGTTGTTTTGTTTTTTTAGGCGGGGTGTCAGTTGAGTATACCGGTAGCTAAAAAGCCTGAAAGCAATTGTCGTTTTTTATGCTACAAAGGAATCATTTGGTCTGAGCAAAATTCAGAATTAGATGGACCGAGTCAAAAAAAAAAAGTACAACAGTAAATACAACTGAGGTCTGGTGGCGAGACTATATCTTTGGACGCTCTGATTTTGAAGACAAAATTTGGTTGTTTAGAAATTGTGATATGAGGGATAGTTTCAAAGGCATGCTACTAATGGAATGAATGTGGAAAACCAAGGGTCATCTTCTTTCACTTTATATTAATGTGCTACTTTGTGTTGATGTATTAGATATTAAAGCAAAATACATTGAGGCTTGAGGTTGTTAGGTGGCAGCATTTGAGAAGTTCAAGGGATATATTCTGAAAAATCCTCCTTGTTTTTACTCACTTAAGGATATGTTCTAAAAAAAAAGTCTTTGTTTTTGCACATTTAGGGATATATTCTGAAAAATCCTCTTTGTTTTTGCACAGTTAGGGATATATTCTGAAAAATCCCCTTTGTTTTTGCACAGTTAGGGATATATTCTGAAAAATCCCCTTTGTTTTAGCTCAGTTAGGAATATATTCTGAAAAATCCACTTTGTTTTAGCTCAGTTAGAAATATATTCTAAAAAATCCACTTTGTGTTTGCACATTTGGCGATATATTCTGACAAATCATCCTCGTTTTTGCTCAGTTAAGGGTATATTCTAAAAAATCCTCTTTGTTTTTGCAAAGTTAGGCATATATTCTGAAAACTCCACTTTGTTTTTGCACAATTAGGGATATATTCTGAAAAATCCACTTAGTTTTTGCACAGTTAGGGATATATACTAAAAAATCCACTTAGTTTTTGCACAGTTAGGGATATATTCTGAAAAATCCACATTGTTTTTGCACAGATGGCGATATATTCTGATAAATCCTCCTCGTTTTTACTCAGTTAAGGATTTGTTCTAAAAAAGAGTCTTTGTTTTTGCACATTTAGGGATATATTCTGTAAAATGCTCTTTGTTTTTGCATAGTTAAGGAATATATTCTGAAAAATACTCTCTTTTCACAGTTAGGGATACGTTTTGAAAAATACTCTTTGTTTTTGCACAGTCATCCATCATTTTTCCACCAAAGAGCGTCGCATTCGGGCAATAAAGGAGATGGCTCGCACTCTGCGGGTTGGAGGACGCATCATGATCTACGTGTGGGCCATGGAGCAGAAACGGAGGAAATTTGAAAAACAAGACATCTTCGTTCCCTGGAACCCTAACCCTCATTTGACTTCCGGCTTTAACAGAGAAGATGCCAAACCCCGAAGACGAGCCACAGCACAGAGTGTGAGTGAAATTCTAGACAGCACTGAAAATTACAGGAAGGTTAGAAGCACGTCCTCTGTGGCAGACGAAGATGTGACCCAGCCGTTGCCGCAGAAGAAGACGCAGAAACTGTGGTTCTTCTCCAGGTCTCTGGATTCGGTGTTTGACTTTGGAAGCCTAGCTATCTCCTGGCCATCATCCAGAGACCTGAGGCATTTAGTATCACCCGCAGATGAAAATGAGGGGAGTAAGACCAACCAGCGAGCGAGAGGACGAAGCCTCATCAAGCAGGTCTCAAGTTTTTTTTCCCCTCCATCTGCAATCGGATCAGAGGAGGATGTTTTTGACTCAGACCTGGACCCACACAAAGGTCAGACTGATCCAGGAGGCCCCAGTAACCCAACCTACAGTAATGGCAGAGAAAATAAAAGCATCTCAATATCATTGGCTCCAGAGTGTGGCTCACTAGCTCTGCCAGATCTTATTTCCTTCCAGCGGGAGGATATGAAGGAGTGTGAAGATCAAAGCATCAAGGAGACCATAGAAACACAGCAACACGAAGGGACACAGAGTCCTGAGGGGAGCGAGGAGCAGGTGGAAGGTTCCTGTCTGAGGTACTATCATGTCTTTAGAGACGGAGAGCTGGCAGAGCTCATAGAGCATCACGTTGAAGAGCTCCATGTGATCCACAGCTACTTTGACCATGCCAACTGGTGTGTGGTGGCAGAGAAGGTTCAGTTATGGAAAATCTGATTTTAAATCAGGGTGATTAGCCCAAATTTTTAGCACTGTACCACTCTCATCAACACTGAAACGTTTAGGGAATAAAATGTCTGTAAATGTGCAGCTGTAGCTTCCATCAGGCCTCTGACATTCTCCTGAACTTCTCTACTGAGAAAGGTATGATTTTACAATTTTATTAGCACTGATTAAGATACATGCATAATACAAATCATTTTTTTAAAGTAGGTATTCTGTATGAAAGCAAGAGGGTGGAAATGGGGCTCTTGTGTCCCAGCTTTAATTTTTCTATTTATTTAATTGCTTTTAAAAAATGAGTTTTTTAAAGGGAGATGATGATGGTTGCATAATTTCCATTTTTAGGGGGAAATCGAAAGCAACGTAAGACAGATTGACAGTATAAATTTCCATTGCTTTTGGTTTATTTCTGTGGTGATATTTTAATGTATTTTTTTTATTTGAATACTGGGTTTTTACCTCTTAGTATGTAGAGCTAAACGAACAGCAGGCATCCATAACTGTTCTATGTTAGATGTCTCATAAAGACTCATACAGTTCCTTACAAAAGTATTAATATCCCTTCAAAATGTTTTCATCTTTATAAGTAAAAAACCACAGACTTTGATGTGTTCTATTTTGGATTTTTGTGTGATGGTAGTACCTAATCCTAAAGCAATAGAGATATGATGCTAAGTTTATTTTTATTTAAAAAAATCCCCAAAAAACAAAAAAAAAATCTGGCAAACCCATCAACATGATTCTGCTACCACCATGTTTCACCATGGTGTTATTTTATTAGACAAAGTTGTATTACTTAATCCTACTTTTCTGCTTGCCGTTTTTAAATCTTCATTATAGTTTGTTTACTATTGTCACTAGATTACATCACACAGAGGGGAAAGATTTTTATGATGTAAAACTTCATATGCAAATTGGTCCCTGGATTTTATTCCAGATCATATGATTGAGCCAATCTTCATCATTTTAATTTAAAAATGTGCTACTGTGTTTGTCTGTTATTAAATCATACATAAATTATATTGAACTTTGGGGTATGAATACTTTTGAAAGAAACTGTAAGTCATTTATTTTCCAGTTAGTGCTCTGAACTGTTTAGAAGGTCTTCTAAAATCCTGGTGTTTCTTGTGTTAGATGCTGATATCAGAAACAGCTGCATAATGTCTCATAACGAGCTGCAAAATTCAGCAAATAAACTGCCTCATTAACTGTGAATGAAACATTGCACTGTACCACTACCATGTCACTGCTTCATGTCAATACATGGCATGAAAAAAGTGACACTTAAATGTTTAAATGCTTATATTTTGTCATTGTGCCAAGAAGAATGCATTTCTTTTTAATAAAAGTGTGTGTGGATCAATGTAGTATGGGTACTTTATCATTCTTAATGTCTTTGCTCTTATTCAGTTATTTTGCTCATAATTATGTTGCAGTCATTAAGTATTTATCAGAGCGCATAAAAGACAATTTCTCATGAATATTTTTGTCAGGAATCCAAAGGCGTCCAACAAGACATCGTATTAGTACCCCTGCTTTTTCAGTTTGAATATTTGTGCTATTTAGACATGATCTGATCAGTATTAAAAAACATCTTATTCCAGATAAGCATTTGCCTTATTTGGTACATTTAACAATTTAAGATTAATTAAGATCCATATAATACGTTTATATTGTGTTTTTTTTTTTTGATAACACACTGTATTTGAACATAATTACCAATACCTAAAGAGATTAGATGTATTCAATCACTGTTTTTTTTTTTTTTTTTTTTGGTGTTAAGCTTTCTAAGCTGCTGCTAAATCATTGCATGCTTGTAGACATTCTGACTTGAAACTTTCTATATAGATCTCCCCTTTGTCTGTTCTCTTATTCTACATGCCAGTGAATAGCAATGCACACAGATGAGGGATATCTGTTCACATAATCAGAGCAGAACAGTGACACAATCTAAATAAGTAGCCTGTATTTCCTGGAAAATTTACAAAAAGACCAGAGACTGCATTTGTTTTTTTACTTGTATAAGTAAAGGATAATAATAAATGAATAAGTCTGAGAGGTTAATGAGTTAGCACAGTCAGAACTGAAGTAACACCACCAGTTTTGTGCAGTTACTGTTTTGAATCTTACAATTTTTCTTTTTTGGTTCTCACTCTGCTGTGTCTATGGCCTAAAAAGTGTGAAATGGAAATGAGAATTTCCCCGCATATTCGACTGCTAAGGAATTCAAATGAAGCAATAAAGATGCTACTGAAGAGCAGAGTTTAAGGATTCTGACTTAATGACTTTCGCCTCAGGCATCGAGGTTCCATTTGTGTGTCCTTCCTGATACTTAGCCAGCATTCATTTAGCTACTGGACCATTTAATGAGCATTAGAAATGCTTCCAACTTTTTGGGTCACGACTCCTCTGGAATATCAGATACTGTAAATATCTCTCAAAAAAATCAAGTTTGATAAGCATCAAAACATCTTTACCATTAATACCATATTCTAGCTATTTTTTGTTGTTTTTTTCCCCAATTATGTAGCTTTGGCCCGGTAAGGGCCTTGATGACAGGCAAGGAGACATGCAGCAAAGGTCTGCGGGTCTGGATTGGGAGGCTTCTCTGCTACAATCCCACCTTGGTCCCTCTTTTTAAAATGTTTATAAGAATGGGGAACCTACGTTTTATTGAATTAGACCTTTTAAGACATTTCTTAATTTAAGGCTATTACATAAGAAGCATATATAGAGGCTGTCCACAAGTCAAAAAAGCTTTAGTGGAAGTAGAGGCATCAGTTAACTGAATTCTGCAATTTTTCCCAAGACTTGTTTTTATACAATATCAGCTGTTATATGAGAAATCTTTTTATGTTTGCAGCAATGTGTTTAATTAAAAAGAAAAGTAAAATTTCAGCCACAGGGGGACGACTTTATTTAATCCATTCCAAAGTTGTTGTTTTTTCCAAAACGTCAAAGTTTAAAAGGTCTTTGACACAGTTTCACATTCCGTATTCCCTCCAAACCTGAAAGAGTGAGAACAAAAAAATACAATAACCACTCATTTTATCTGCAAAAATGATTCTTTCTTAAAACAGCTGATAGTTTTTCACCTCAGAAGCTGCTCTGTGGACAATGGAGTGTCTGAGGGCCAGTTTGTCGATGTCTCTAGAGTATCCTCCGCCAATAACGGTAGCGACAGGAACACCTGCGCTCACCGCAGTCTTCATCACATAAAGATCCCTCTGGTAAAGCCCTAGAAGAAACTGTTATCAGTACGGCTCTTGGAGATCATCTGGTGACCAAACTCAGGTATGACGATCTTTAAAGGGGTCAAAAACTCTAAAATCTTTCCGATGAGTGGAGCACACACTTGAACACGCCAAAAAGTTGCTCTAACAAAAACACTATTGAGTGTGAAAATCATAACTGCAGGGTGAAAACCGAAGCAAACCTGTTTTAGATCTAACTGATGGACTTGAAAATGCGATCAGAGGAAACACGAAACATTTGTACTTTGCTGTTTAATGTTCCTACAGATCGGTGGAGCAGCCGATAGCAGAACATATACTGCAGCAAAGCTGCTCAATTCTAATGCTTATGGAAATCTCCAGAATGAGGGTTCGTATTCTTTATGGAATACAGAGAAACAGGTTGGCAGCTAGCAATGCTAAGTTACCAACATGAGATGCTAAAGGTGACCTTTGGAAATCTTTTGTTTGTTTTAAATGAGTCAAATCCTGTTTGACAGCAGCTGTTCTCTCATATGGTGGGAAGCTGTTTCTGTTCCAACAATAAATAAATAATTAATGACCTCTCATGGCAGGAAGGTATAGATAAAATAATTTGAACACTGTTTCTATATATTTTAATACTAATACAAAAACAGCCCCGAAAAGAAATATTGAGCTCTACTTATCAAAGTAAGCTAAGAAACCTGTTGGTTCAGGCTTTTTTTGCATTTAGCACATCAGAGTATTTTTCTATTGCAGTGAATTGGCGTTTGCAGCTGTTTATATGTAGAAGTTAGTGCCAGGTCAGCATCTGTCCACAGAGCTTATGGGGCTATTATTAAAGCTAATGGGTTTTATTACCCATATTAGCAAAAATCAAGAAAAGGATCAACTGCTTCAAAACAATTGCGACACTAAAACGACCATAACTTTTGCAATGTATAATGTGTAATTACTATTTTACACCCAGTGCAATAACTATATATATATATAAATAATTTTTACTCATGTAAACACCCTGTGCAACAACCCTGTGTAATACTCATAATATAAAAAAAAAATACATAGTCAATCAATCAATTGGCTTATAAGATGTGAGGCTACCTGAGATCATTTGCAACATCTCATCTTCTGATGCCCAAAACATTTTATTGCTGAGATGTAGAAAATTGGCTTATGTCTTTTGTGTTCTTCTGGAACATTTCAGGAGTGTGTAAAGGTATCTGAATGAAAGCGAGAAGAAAAACGTACCTTGGTCTGTTAGACGGAGTCTTCCGAGTTCATCCTCCCAATGTGGATCAACACCGGCGTCATACAGAACCAAGTCTGGACGAAAAGTCTGAAGCAGCCAGGGAAGGTGGTGTGCAACTGTTGATGACAGAATCAGAAATATGGTTTATTTAAACCATTAATAAATAAAATCAATACTGTATTTTAAAGTTACAATGTTTCTCTGCTTTTTAGTACAAGTTCACATTTTACATCACCACATAAACTTGCTGTAGAATTTAAGATACATAATTATGGTGTTTGTGAACTTGCCTGTGGAGAGATAGTCCTTATCCTCCATCCCATCGTCCACACTGATATCCAGGTCACTCTGTTGTTTGCGGATGGGAAAATTTTTCCCACAGTGCACCGAAAACGTAAATACGGAAGGCTCTTCTTTGAATATAAAGGCAGTGCCGTCACCCTGCAGGGCAAAAAACATAGAGGTTAGGGAAAAGTTGATGCTATAAAATGAAACTTAATGGTGGTATTGATGCAAAAAGGACTTAAACTTCACCTGATGCACATCCAAATCCACGATTAGAACTTTCCTTTTCCTTGGTGAACTGTCATTGATGTATTTGGCTGCTACTGCTAAGTCATTGAGGAGACAAAACCCTGAGCCGTAGCTGGGAAAAGCATGATGGGTTCCCCCTGCCGTGCTGCATGCCAGACCCCTCTGCAGAGCAACTTCAACAGCAAGAACAGTCCCACCTATCAGGAGACTCAGTGTGGTTAAGAGCATCTCTATAAAATATATGTAAGTAGTTGGGTCTATTGCACAACCGTTGTCCTTCTTACCCGTTTCATATCGACACCTCTGCACAATGCCCTCGCTCCAGGGGAATCCTGTCCTTCGCTGTTCTTGCTCATTTATTCTCCCATTTAAAAAGTTGTTCAGGTAATCCTCAGAGTGCACACCACTGAGCAAATCCTTCGATGCAATCTCTGGAATCCACACCTACTGTGGAGGACGGAGATGCAAATGAACAGAAAATTTCCCTAATTTTCCCATTCTGATTTTTATATCCCCTGAGCACTACCTTGTGTTAGCTCTACTAAAATCTGTAAAAACTCAAGGCATGTGAACATTTGCAAAGTATTGCTGTTATGTCAACTGTTACAGCTGCTTTTTGTATCTCTGCTTCCGTCTCCTTGAACCCCAGTCGGCCTCGGAAGATGGCCGCTCACACTGAGCCTGGTTCTGCTGGAGGTTTCTTCCTGTTAAAAGGGTTTTTTTCCTCTCCACTGTCGCTACATGCATGCTTTGTGTGAGGGATTGCATTCAAGTCAATGAGTCGATGCAATCAGGCGGTTTTCCTTAGATAGAAAACTTTGAATCAATTTGACTGGATGATCTGGGGACCCGTAAAGTGCCTTGAGATGACATGTTGTGAATTGGCGCCATAGAAATAAACTGAATTGAATTGAAATGTCGACTGTGTTTTCTTCAGCAGGCTATTTAGGCACTAGAATATGCCAGTTATTTAATAAAACCAGATGGAAGGTTAAAATATATAGTCCAACATAAGTGCATGTTCAAATTTTGGTGCCTGCCAATGTATGATCTGAGGCGTAGCCAGAAAATTTTTATAAGGGTGGCCAGGCAATAACCAATGTACACTGAGGGATGGCCGAAAGTGGACAGGCGCCAGAACCTCACGGTCAAGCCAAAGATAAGACAAACTATACTTTCCTACAGCCTTTGCCAAAAAAATAGACGCATATATTTAAACACCTGTGCTTTCTAGATAAAAGGTATAGTGGATAAAATACTTTCAGGTTTGAGCTCTGGGGCAAACATAATTTTTTTATTGTCATTACTTACCTACTTTTATCAATAATCATTCTGCATAAAATTGATATTTACAAGTACAAATATCTACATACATTGATTATTTAATATGTTTTTATTAAAATAGTTATTTATCTATGATTTCACTGAACACTCCTAGATGACTTGCAGAGACACATAATTTTCTCTTTACCCCATATAACACAAAATCTAGTTCTGAATCTTTAAAGTTAGTATATTGATGTTCATAATTAACCACAGTGTTTTTATTGTGAAGAAATTATACATGAAAAAATAGTGAGTAATATATGAAAAATTGAAATGAATATTCCACTTGAGAGTTTTACTGCTGCCACCATCTGTATTAGAAGGGGAAAAAATGTTGGCAAAGGGTGGCCATGGCCCCCCATCTAGCTCCGCCCCTGTGTATGATTAACATTAAAAGAGTTCATAAAAGATTTAATGTGGCCCTATACCAGTTTTTTATTTTTATTTTAGTTTAGATGTGTGTTATTCTATAGGCTTCCTGTTCCTTACAGGAAACTTTTCACTCTAAACTCAAACAGATGCACTATAAATAGTTAGGTACAATAAATAAGCATGAAAATTGGTGAGAAAAGCAGCCAGTCCCTTAGCAAAAAGTAGTATACTTGAAGTAAATTCTATTAAGAATACTGAAGTATAAGTTTAGAAAGTATACCCGAACAATGTACTTTTAGTGTACTTGAAGTATGCAACATTTAAGTTTACTAAAGTATACTTTAGTAAGCAGTAGTATAGTCAAGTACACTTGACTATACTATTGTTAAGTATATGAAATATAGTTTAGAATAAGTAAACTCTAAGTGCACTGCCTGATTTTAAGTATGAAATTAGTGCACTTTTAGTACATTTGAATAAACTACTTTTTGTTAAGAGGTGATAAAGACCTTTATAAGCCTGGACACCTGCATGTTAAGAATAAATTAACAAAAAGTAGTTTTCCTTGTAAAAAAAAAAAAAAAAAAAAGAAGAAGAGAGAGAGAGAGAGAGAGAGAGAGAGAGAGAGAGAGAAAGAGTTGTGGATGATTATAATAATAGTAATTATTATTATTGTTGTCACCTGTTCCTCTGTGATGACTTGGTCTTGCAGTAAAAAGTGTAAAACTCTTGGGAACTTTGCCATTGGGAACCTGTGGTTAGAGGGAAGCTCGCACACATACTTGCTGTGATGAATTACAGGCAGTGCGCTGGATTCGGATCTGATCTGAGGGGCAGACAGCAGTTAGACTTATAGGCTGGAACAGAAACATAACTCTTGCTTCACTGTTTTTGCAACAATCTGTAAATTATTCAATCAAATCTTTGGTTCTTACGAGCTCCGCGTGGAAAAATCTACCAGAGAAGAGAGCGACTCCAAAAAGCCCTCCGATTCTATTGCGACGTGTTTGGGAAAATATTATCTTCATGCAGGAACTTAAACCCACATAATACTAAATTATACTAAATTACATTTGCCCGTATAATTTTAATTTACTCTAGGTCATCGTACCTCTGCCAGTTTCTGATGGTCCCATTGGTCTTTCCATCATGCTTCCAACCATCTCCCAGTTCATATCTTTAACATCCAGATATTTTTCTGCAGCCTTCACTATTATTTTGATTTTTTCTGTTTTTTTTGTCGTCTGAGCAGTACAATTAATCACTTCCACCATGAAAAGAACAAAATTTGTCTTTTTAACAATTAGTGAGTCTTCATCAATTTTTGGAGATTTCTCTAGAGGTTTGAAATTTGCCGTGTGTTGAACTGTAGGTTTGGGTTTTTCTGACTGAGATGGGATCCTTTTTGCAGCTTCAGCATAAGTTATTCCAAGCTCAAATTTCATTTTTTTTATTTCTTCAGACCTTTTGCTTGCTTCACAGCCGCGATAAGCAGCAGTATGTTCTCCACCACAATTACAGCATTTTATTTTAGCTTCTTTTCCACATTTACCATATTCATGTTCTCCTGCACACCTTCCACACCTCTGTTTCCCTTTACAAACTGCTGCAATGTGTCCGAATTTTTGACATTTGAAACATCTCAATGGTGGTGGATTGTAGATTTTGACATTGTAACTGATGTAACCGATGAATACTTTGCTTGGTAATTGCTCTTCCTCGAATTTAATTAGTACAGATAAACTGTCAGATCTTTCTCCGTTTCTTGTTGTTTTTAACCGTTTTACTTCTTTTACTTTTGCACCGCTTATGTTTTCCAGAATCTCTTTTTCAGAAATTTTCAGAGGAACTCCTCCAATGACTCCCCTGCTGATCTTTTTGTTCTCCATTAGGCTGCACTGAACTCTTATCCCGTCAATTTTGTTAATACGTATTGCTTTGCCTTGCTGGGCGCTGTCTCTGCAGTTAATTAGCAGGTCTCCACTGTACAGAATTCTGGCACCTCTGACTTCTCCAACAAGTTTATTGATGCATTTCTGATCGTGAATAAAAGACACTTACCTAACAAGGCATTTTTCTTCTTCTTTTTTTATGGCGGTTGGCAAGCAACTTATTGATGTACATTACCGCCATCTACCGGTATGGAGTGTGGATAATTCTCCCACAAAAGAAAAAAAAATAATAATAAATAAATAAATGAAATAAAATAAAAAAGATGATTTTTTTTTTCTATTTACTGTTCTTAAGGTATCTTTCTCGCTGCAGCCATCTTAAGCCACGGAGTATAAATAACCCTATAGCAGGGGTGTTCGAGTCCAGTCCTCAAGAGCTACTATCCTGCAACTTTTTGATGAAACCATTTTTAACACACCTGAATCAAATGAGTGGCTCGTTACCACACCTCTGCTGAGCTAAATGAGGGGATTGAGGCTTTAGATTCAGGTGTGCTAGAGAAGAGAAGCATCTAAAAGTTACAGGATGGTAGCTCTTCAGGACTGGACTTGAGCACCCCTGCCCTATAGCTTTGTGTTGTGATGCTTTGTCGCCCTCTACTGTCTATTATTCATCACTACAGAAGTCGTTCAGTATTACATTTGTAGACGCATTTTTTTCACGTATTAAAAATGTTTTGGTTTAGGTGTAGTTCCCCAAAATTATGCTTAAAAGCATTGTTTCATTATACTTTGCTTAAGTAAAAATCAGAGGTAGCCATATATGAAATGTCGCGAGTATTTGGTGACAAGGAGTACTGTGTAAACAATGGTATTTCAATGAATGTTACAAAGCTGTTAAGTATATGAAATTCTGTGCAAATTGTGAAATTTAAAAGATTGAGGTTTAAAAAGGGATCAATACAAATAACTAATATAATTACGAAAAACTTTTCAAAATGAAATGGCCTCAACATGAACCTGATGAAACCCATATTTACAGTTTGTAATATAAATATGTAAAGTACCTCCAGTGACAGTTCATACTGTTTACTCTGTAGTCAGTAGACATCCAGTTGCACGGCAGGCTAAGCGGGTAGAAGTAATATTAATTAAAAAGAAAAATCAAATCTTGTCTAGAAACATAAATATTCATTTTTTAAAAACTTAATTATGTGTGTCTGGCACATGTTTGTTTAAAACAATCTGGTTATTCATTATTGAACCTAGGCTGAAAGAGTAAGTGAAAATATTAAGAGCAGCAATGTCATGATTACTGCTCTAGTAGCTGGCCTAATTGCTCATTTCTTTCACCTGTCTAACTCTGCCCGGTTTCCAATTACCACTCATCTAATCCACCTGCTCCTGCTTCTTTATATACGACATAGTCCCAACTATTGGGGACAGATCATTAAGGTTAACATCATTGCTGAGTCTCTAGTTCATGTCCTCGTTCTCAGAGGCCAGTGATGACATAGGTTTTTAGTTTTGTCTTAGAGTTCCTGATCATGTCCTGTCTCTTATCCACTGAGCGTGCCCTGTTCCTGTTTTGACTCAGTGTAAGGAGGTAGATTTAAAGTAGTATAGCTTTTCCCTGATATCACGCCTTGTTCTGCCTCTCAACTACTGAGCGTGTCTGTTCCCATCTGAACGTTCTGCATGAACTCTCTCATGGGCTCTTGAAATCCTGAACCTGCCTGAATGATCTATGGATTCCTGGAACCTTGGATCTGTCTGTTCCTGTTCTGATTCGATCCCTGACCTGTCTCGGACTCATGCATGTTCTCTGGGGTTGCAGCATGGGACACTCTTTGCGGCTGCAGCCGCATTTTCTTAGCAGCCCACCGGCTGGATCCTTCCTCGTTAAATGGAGATGGACTGAACTGTTAAACCAGGTAAGTGACTCACATGGATAATCATCTTCCAGAGTTGTCAGTTATGGTTGGTGCCCAGCCGCAGCCTCTTGTACCACGCGCCCACAGCCAGCTCCACTTCTGTATATTTTAAATAAATGTTTTGAATTATTCCACTGTCCGGCCTTGAATTCTGGGTCCTCTGTCCTGCCTTCCGAAAAGCAATGCTATATTTCAATATTACTAAAGGAAGAATAAAAAGTATGATGCGGTCCTTAAATTATTTTTTCATGATAGTTATGTAACTGAATAATGTAATTAAAACCTAACAGCCTCTGGATTTAGGTTGATCAGTTTGAGTTTTTTTTTTTTTTTTTGCCTAATTAAAATAATTCCCTGGTTTATTTTTGTTTAATAAAAGAAGTCAAATATTTTACTGCTAATATTAATTGAATTTTTTTTCTGTGGGGAGGTGACAAGTGCAAAACAAATTTGTCAATAGCTGAAGTATCTCAAGTGGTACAAAGAAAGATAAGGAATAAAAAACGCCCAACTGAATCCTATTTGCAGAACATCTACTGACTATTTAAGAAATGCTTTGAATGAAAAACAGCACAACAGTGTAGATATTAAATAACTTCAGAACATCGTCTTAACAGTACATGTACTACATTTTATTCAGGAGTATATAAGTAAAGAGGGGGTTAGATACAAATGCGCAAAAAAATTCCACTTTGTTTTTTTCTTAACAGAAAACCCTTTTTTCTAATTTAAAAATTTTTTTTCCTTCTCTTTCACTATCATGTTCATTTATTTGGTCTATCGTATGATTAGTTAGTGAGAACATGCAAACTCCATGAAAAAAGACCCTGGAATCAAACCCAGGACTTTCTTGCTGCAAGGCAGCAGTGCTACAAACTGTGCCACCATGCAGCTCTTACTTTTACTTATACATTTTTGATTTGTCTTTTGAGGGCCAGCAAATCTCTGTGTTTTTGTTCCTCAGGTATTTGTCTATTCTCTGTCATCCTGTGTGCTGAGACCGCCTGCTCAGGTCCCTGGTTCATATCAGATGGGAACTCATGCAGTGTAGATAAGATAAACTGTACAGCCTTCATTGTTTTCACTTTGAGTCCATTTTAAATTCCTCCTTCCTATGATGATTCATATGCAGAGTGATTTCAATAAAGCCAGACAGAGTTAAAGACTTCTATGGAAGTTAGTTACATTGATTATTCAATTAAGTATTTCATACCCTGCTTTTGAGGCAAGCAATCATAAAAGCTTGTTTTACACTCGGATTTCTCAGATTTCAAGCCGTGACAAATCGCTCATCCCTCTTGATGTATAGACAGGTATGAAGAAACCTGTGCTTCCTTAAATTCACTGAGCTTCCTTTCTTATTTTTCTGTCTGTACCCAGAGTGTCTCTGCCTTCATGACTTTGCACTTCAGCATCCACTTTATTCAATATGAAAGATGCTGTTAAGTAATCGAATACTAAAATCTCATGAAACACCAAAGCATGATTCTTGCTTTTGTGTCTGGGTTCACTTCTCCTTCCCCCTGTTTTACGTTTCTGGCAGGTAGCTCAAGGCACTGTCTGGCTTACTGTCGTCTCCGGGGATCTTCCGTGTGTGTGTGTGTGTGGGTCTGATGAGCTTGGGAGAGCGGGATTAGCTTAACCCCCACTGGGGGAAAGCGTATGTACTCACAGTTAGATAAGAGAGCGGGGAAAAAAAAAAAAGCAAGTGTGCTGGCCCCAGGTGCAGAGGAGAAATCTATGCATAATAGAGAAAGGAGATTAGAAAGCTAAATTCAATTACTGATTCCTGCTCTTTTAAAAGGCGTTTCAAATATAAAGAGAGATGAAGGAGGCAGCACTCGCTTCACAAATAGAGGTTTCCAATTAATTTTGACACAGCAATTGTGCAGCTTTGAAGAAATGTTGAAGGTTATATTAATTTATCAACACCTAGGCTCTTTACTCTGCTCTTTGTTTTTTCCTGCAAATCCTCTTTTCCAATAAGTCCTGTGAACTTTGTCTTCATTAAAGATCTTGCTAAACATACTTTGTGCTCTTTAATTTTATATTCTTCCAGGGACAAAGGCTGACAGAATATTAACAATCTAAAATGAGGTGCTCATTAAAGCAATCAAGCGGAAGGATTTTAGCTAAACAATACAATTTTGGAAATTGCATTTTTATCTTATGTTTCAAATCTAGCAAATTAAAGTGGATCAATTTTGTTCAGAAGGTTGCATTCACTCATGGAGTTTTGGTTTAAATCTTGCTTTAACTATTTTAGGAGAAGCCCTGATGTGTACTAGGCAGTTTTTTCTTTTTTATCAAAAAGGCTTTTTCTCTTGAGGGCATTTGGATTTAATTTATGGGGGCCGCTGACATTTTTTGTCACTTTGACTTTGACACAGGGAGCCCTTTTTGATCTTCATCCTCTCAGTTAATGGTAATCAAAAAATGTGGACAGTGACTCAAACGTTTCATGTTTCAAATTCATGATACACTTGAGATTGCGGTTCCACAAATGCTTTGATTATTTATAACAGTTTGATTCTGACAAAATTTGGTGTTCCAAATACTCAGCGATCCTGACAGCAAAACTGATTTTAAAACGGATAAATCTTACTAACATGAAGCTTCTGACTGGTGCCTGTTTCCAGCAATACATTCAAGAGAGGTGGGGTAAACCTAGGAGGAGCTATCAGTCTGCCAAATTGTGCAAAAAAAGATTCAAAATAAACTCTGGCCGCAAAAAATTTGCATCATATTTGTTTTTACATTTTAATCTGTAAAATAAAACATAAAAAAAATTTAGTGTATTAGGATCAGAGTTGTGTTCTGTAGATTGCTTTAGGGCAGCTGTTTGTAAAGCAGCGCTGCATCTCATTCACTGCCATCACAACAAAGAAGCTGACAGCTGTTGAGTGTTGATCTAATATTATTTCTTTTCAGTATGCAAAATAAATCAGCTTTATTTTTTTTTTATTGGTTCTTCAAAGCTGCGCCCCTCCACCCCAATAAAACCTGTCATTTGATACATCCCATTGAAGGCTGTAAAAGCTAATGAAGTCTGTGTATTTGTCTTGTATCATGTATCTTATACACTGGATTGATTTTTATCTAAAATGCACACTGTGTATTTAACCACATGAATAGCTGTGTCACTTCTAAATAATACCGCCAAGCTGGCAGGTATTTTCATGCTCCAGAAAGCAGCATGTTTGCCGTCTCAGTGCAGAATGGTATTGGGTGGTGTAATGTTTGCTTCAGACATTGAATTTGATCATACCTGTCAATTACACAACATCACAATCTCAACGTCAAGCCCACAAACCCCTCAGTCGTCCTCACCCTCCACCTCACGGCACTGAGCGGAAGGAATTTGCGAGGCCTGGCAGAGCATGTTGCAGCAGGTAAGGACAGGGGCTGTTGTTGGAGGGAATTAATATGTAGCTGCTCTTGGTGTGTGACTGTGACTGCCTCATTCCTCAGAGGCAATCCCTCAGTCACATTGATTTTTTTTCTCCCTCACGTCTCTTTCCTCCTATAAGAAGAGACAAACAAGAGAGTCAGACTGTGTGCGCTACCCTGTAATTTCCACTCACTGTAGATGGTGTTTACATCTCTTCATTCATGAGCGCTGGAAATTATATCCTCTTTACTCTCTGTTATCCCTCATTGTTTGCGAATATCTGACAGATTACTTTGCCCTATTGTATCTCTGTCATGGGCTGTCAAGAGGGATGAGACACCCTTGTGTTAAATGATGCTGTAACCACTTCTTCCTCTAGAGGGGTTTTTATTAAATACTTTAAAATAATTCAGACAGATACAGTAAATGCTTCCAACAAAGCCCTGCAGTTCAACTTTGAAAATCTACAGCGGCATGTCTGATTACATGATGATTTGTGCTCATGTTGTTCTTTCTAGAGTAACTTGTTCCTAAATATTACCATGGAAATCTTTCTAATGATTTTTTTTTACTTTTATGAAAATTTCTGCAGCAAACATAATCCCGCGCTTTTTACCAAATTAGCAAAGCAGAGGGCCATGTGCTGGCTGCCACATGTGCCAATTCTAATAGGTTTTCGAGAAATACACAATTATAATACTACTCTGCAGAGGTGAGGGATCTGGAGCCAACAAGTCATTTCTTTTATATTTCTTCTAACCAGCCACTGAACCAGGTGAGTCCCATCTGCAGAGTGGATCAAACCATGCAGATCCGACTTACCGGGTTCCATTGCTGAGCGGAACAAATACATGACTTAGAAATGACTTGTTGACTTCAGATCCCCCATCTCTGCTACACTGTAGGCAAGACTTTAAGTAATCACATTGTTTATTTATAACCCTTTTAAATAGGAAACAACTCAATGTTCTACTGCATTTTGCACCAAATTTATTTTGCATTGCACTGAAACCTTTCTATCTTAATGACCTTTTGCACCAATACTTTTAAACTGGTTTCATTTTATCCTACACTCTTTACATTCTGATCACTGCTGCACTTTATAAAATGGTAATGTTCATTTCATGTTGTAAGCTGTAAGCATCGTAATTTCAGTTTGTATACGCTCTGTGTATACAAAAGAACAAAGTTTGTCCAAGTCTATTTATAAATCTAAAAGTAATGAAGCTGTGTCTGTACCTATGTCCTGACATCACAATATATAAGGAAAGATGAAATGAAAATCAAAATAAGTAAGTAATGGAATAGGTTTGATGCATCTAATGGATTTTTTTAAATAGTTTTCCTAGTTATTTGTTCAGAATCCATGTTAAGCAAAAAAAAATATATCATGAAATTTTGAAGATTTATATGAATATTTATAGTCTGATAGTTTGATTTAAAGGCATTAAATAAGTCTCTTAACTTTAGCATATCACCTAGCTAGGGGATTTTAACGAGAATGTTTAACAATACATTTATGAAATAGTACTGATTGCATACTATCATTTGAATTTAGCACGTATTATGACATTAAGATATCAAACTGTGTGACTATGTTCAGTTAGAGTCCATAAATAAACGTTTAAAGCTGAACCCAGGATTATTTTTACTGCTCAGTCTGAAAGAAACACAAAATGTGTTATCTTACACAAGCAATATCTGTGTGACGCCTGGGAAGCCGCTTTGCTAGAGATTGAAGCTACAGACAGAGGTGATAATTCATAACATCTGCCCAAGATCTGCGGCATGATGGAATCTGAAGGCGAGTCGAACAGCAACAGAGATGTTGAGTCAGACTGTGGAATTGCTGGAATGTTTTTTTTTGACGATGCTATAGTTTTGGATTGTATTTGACTGTTGCCACAGTTCTCTGTGCAGTTCACATTGCATAAGAGAACTGCATAAAACGGCATAAACAAACCTGTTAGAGCACAGCGTGAGGGGCTATCGGTCTATAAAAACAGGTCGATTTCTGTAATTGTTCCTGATGCACTGCGCCTAGATTAGAGTTTTTGGTCTTTGTTGCTTTAACAAACTGCTCTTTCTCCATGTAAAAATAACACACTCAAATGCTGGCAGGCAAACCTGGCACATGTTTCAGCAAAACACAGCTGGCTTCATTCACTTTAATCTCACTGTGCCATAGGAAGATCACAGATACTTCGTCTGTCTTGTCTTAACAGCTGTAGTTATACAGATTTTAATGCAAAGGGGGAGAGAAACAAGCAACACAGAATGTAATTTTGTTCAGATGTAACTTTTACTCAAGTTCATAGAGGTATATTCGTCATTTTAAAGTATGCAGGACAAAACAATAGAGACCAAATACATTAATTAATACAAAGTAAAAAAGAATATGCACAAAAAACAACCTAAGAAATATATGCCTATAAAAGATTAGAACTAATTAGTTCAAGAATTAAGCAACGGGTAAAAAAATTGAAGATGTCTGCTTGAAGGAATAGTACACCCAAAACATGATTAGCCTTCATTTTCTACTCACCCCCATGCTGAACAACACTCTGGAGTACTTTTTTGATATCTCAAATGCATCTGGAGATCTGGGAGGCTTCTTGCTGTCTGCTGACATTCAAATAATGGAGGTCAATAAGGCTCGGGCACAGCGCGTTGCATTCTGGGTACGCCGCCATATTGGTAGCTAGTTGCTACGGTAAAACAGCTAAAACAGCATAGAGACAGAGCAGAAAGATGAGTAAACAGCGATGTTAAAAGCGAAGAAAGGATGCGGAATATACCGAGACACACTGCAGAGGGAAGCCAGGGACCGTTATCTGCAAAAGATGGGCTTCATAAACGGACTTGATCCCTACGAAGTAGAAAGCAAGGAGTGGTGCGTTGGGGAAGAATTTCTACCGCCGTTTGCGAGGGAGGACGTATTTTCGTATCTAGTGTGTGGCGTCAGTGCCTACACACATGAAGAGTTTCGCTGCTACAAGTCGCTAGAGGCTTACAAACAGCTGACAGATGGAAAAGTTCATGACATGGAAGTTATCAAGCCGAATGAGAACACAGTCATCAGAGCCAAGGTAAGCTACCGTCTCAACATGGTGTGGTGTTTGTTGTGGTGATAAGACTAGGTGCTGGCACTAACGTAAAACATCAAAAATGTATCTACTGGCTTTCCTGGTGAAACAACCAAAACTATTAACCCTATTATAAACTATTAATGACAAAATAAACAGAGTAGGACAACTGTTTTGTGTTTCAGTGGACCTGGCTAACCCTCTGGAACACAACCCTACTTCAGCTCATGCTACATGCTACAGATCAGCCAACAACGGTTAACTTGAAATGATACATGAATAAAAACAGTATGTTCTGTAACTTACCAGAATGAAAATGCCGGGAACACACTCTCATGGACGCAGGGATTGAGTTGAAAGTTATATTTGGCCGTCTTACAGCAGCGACCCATGCTAGCCGGCGACTCTTTGTTATGGAGGACATTTGTTTTCCATTGAGACGCCTCCAGGTTGGAAAACGGTAAAAAGACAATCCATTTGGGATTTATTTCCCCGTCCAGTCACAGCTTGCGCTACTACACCCTACGACACAGCAACGGGCGACCATAACGACAGCAGAGGTAAAATGAAACGGCAAAAAACTAAGCAAACTACTAGCAGAAGAAAGCTAACAGTGGGCTGACCAGCTATCAATATGGCTGCCGCGCAACGTGTGACGTCATGTGCCCGAGCCTTATTGTGCCCGAGACAGAAAGGTCCATAAAAGTCCACAAAAAACGTTTCAATATTCCTCCATACTGCTCGTCCAATGTATTCCAAGTGTCCTGAGTGGGTAGCATCCAGAATTTACTCGAAACGAAGTAATTTAGAATGTTTTTAGAGCATAAACAGTAGTGTATAGGATTTCCTGAAAGCGCGCGCCGGCGAGTTCATGACGCTACGGAAACCGCGGCAGACCAAACCAGATGAAAGTGCGTATTCAGCTCGGCAAAGAACTCATGCTCTTCCTCAACACTGAAGTCCTCAGACATTTTTCTTTCGTTGTTTCTTTCTTTGCACAGGTAAACAGCACAGTTCTTCTTCTACGCTTGCATTATCGGCAGAGCAGACGCTGAATGCGCACTTTCATCTGGTTTGGTCTGCCGGCTTCCTTAGCGTCATGAACGCGCCGGCGCGCGCTTTCAGGAAATCCTATACACTACTGTTTATGCTCTAAAAACATTCTAAATTACTTCGTTTCGAGTAAATTCTGGATGCTACCCACTCAGGACACTTGGAATACATTGGACGAGTAGTATGGAGGAATATTGACACGTTTTTTGTGGACTTTTATGGACCTTTCTGTCTCGGGCACCATAGACCTCCATTATTTGAATGTCAGCAGACAGCAAGAAGCCTCCCAGATCTCCAGATGCATTTGAGATATCAAAAAAGTACTCCAGAGTGTTGTTCAGCATGGGGGTGAGTAGAAAATGAAGGCTAATCATGTTTTGGGTGTACTATTCCTTTAAAGGAGAAACTGCCTAGTCCCATTATTCAGGTGTCATTCTGACAACTGAATAATGGGACTTGTCCTTTAACACAAACTGTCAGCAAATTTCTATGGTTCTGGGGGTCCCAGCTTTGCACTCAGATACTATTATGAAACAATTATTATTTTTTTCAAATGTGTATAACCTTTTTGAAATCATAGGGTGATAAAAATGTTGTAAGAAGAGTTATATTTTGAGACTTTATGAAGATTGTTATGGGAACTGATGGGAAGGCTGTGTGAGATTTTAACGTGTTGAATGCGTTCGTCATGAGATCTATCAGTTTTCCAGAAACCAGGAAATTATTGAAAGGAGAAAATAACATAACCTCCTTATATTAATTTTGTTGTTGTTGTTGTTGTTGTTTTTAACGAAGTAACTTAGAAAAAACCTTTATTGATTTTGGACCTTGGTTATTCCCTTTTGGCCATATACTTTGCCAGTCTGCTCCTATACCGAAGCCTTGCTTTAAAATGGAATATTTTGAGCTGCTGCAAGAACCTATATTCTGCTAAATTTAACAAACTGCTTAGAACGGTCTCTAAGCAGTTTGTGAAGGATATGAAGGATATATATTTAATCTATATATAAATGCATCAGCAATAGCGGAGACGGCCAACACTCTTATAAATGTTTAGTGACATCACTGTGAATGATTAGTATATTTCCTTGTTTAAATGGAACACAAGAACCAAACTAATTCCACTACTGGTAGGGCAATAGAGGCAGAATTCTCATCTTCATCCTTCGCTTTATAGAACTTTGCTACAAGGTTTTTGTCAGGGTGCAAAGATGAGGCAAGATACATCCTTACTAAATTCTAAAGGTATTTTCCATCATATTATCTGTCATAAAGCCCAGTTATATATGTTGTTGATAGAGCGGTTTAGTTGGAATCACCATTTATGTCCAAAATGCAAACATTTGCCTGGGATTTGTGAAGAATTTGGTCATAAATCGTGTTCTACTTTATCAATGCAGCAAATGTTTAATAATGATAAGCTTATAGGATAAAGAAAAAGGGAAAAAATAAAAAGATTTGCTGAAGGTATTGGGATTCAGAAGCTTTAGAGGTGGACATTAATTCAGTGTTATGTGATATTTTTGGACAAAGAACAGTAATCTCACTCTGTTATTGTTTTTGCTCCAGGTTTGGCTGATTCTGACTTGTTTTTCTTTAAAAGCTAAGCCTGTGTTTTTCTTGCTTGTGAGAACGTCCAGCTGTGGTTAAGCTGAGCCTTTCTCACTCCCACTGACCTTGGACTGTTCACATCTCTGATAGATTTCTCTTTGTAATGCTTGTTATCCTCCTGTGCTCTTTTTTCTATTTTTGCCCTTTCTTTGAGATGGAGCTGCCAACATTTTACTGCTGTTTGTAAGAAATAAATTGATTGTTGTACATTTTGTTTAAAATCCCTCAAGTCACATTTACATGTTTCTGCACAATCAAGGAAAAATATGTTTCTTTAATAGACCAACTGTTTATTACAACTAAAAATCCACACAAAAGAGGAAATGTAAACTGATATATCTATCAGGGGTGTCTGGAATGTCTTTCATTTTACTCAAAGAATACCTTACACAAATACCTTAGGTTGTTAAGTAGCTCTCAATTGTGTTAGGGCTGCTGAGTTGTGCAGTCATCTTCTGAGATTTCAGTATTAAAGTTCTTAAAACACAAAATATTCTCAGCTGTAGGAATTGCTAACATAGGGTTATGTTATTAGGTTATACAGTTATAAAAAGGCGAGGGGGAAACTTGTATTCAATGACAGCCAATTTTGCAACAATGTTATGTTTTAAATGAAAACAAGCATTTAGATAGTGTTAGATTTGTCATAATGTTTACTTGGAACAGGCAGTAATAGCTATGCTTGAGGATTCCTGGGTTAGTGTTGATGTCTACAGTGTGACAGAAATCAGGAAAGTAAACAATTGAGAACAACATGTAAGGGAGCTAGGGTGTAGTAATTGTGCTTTATTGTTTCGTTCTTTTTTCTGTCCAAATCCCTATCACCAGTGCTGCGTCATGTTTATGGAATTATACAAAGTTGTTTCGGCTTGTTAGATCAGACGTGGCTTGCGTGGTGTACCGATGTCCGTACCTTGCACTCAAGGGTATCACATAAATTCTTGGTTTTGAACCGGGCCTGGTGTTCCCACATCATGACGATCAGAGGCGAGGCAACTTTAACACTGGTCGCTTGGCGAGTTGTTTGACCCTGGTAGACAAGCGCCAGTGAGCTGTTCCCACAGCTACTAAAAGTTGATTAGTCCTGGGTTGAAACCGGATTTTTGGCCAGTCAGAAAGGGGTATTTGTGTCCTCCAGGCAGTCTGAGAACCGCCATAAAAACAAGGATTCATTTACAATCAATAGAGATGAAGGCAATAATGCAAATACTTAATAAAGAAAAATAACTACAAGCAAAGGTTGAAAAAAAGGTAAAAATGAAAAAGAAGTTAAATCAAGAAGATGTGATTTCCATGATTTAATCATTATTATATCTGAAAACATTGACTTTGTCAACACTTTCCTGAAAAACCCGTGGATAGATGATAGGGAAGAACTTCAAACTGCTTTCACCAACTCATCACTTCTGTTTGATCTTGAATACTGAGAATCAAGGTCATCCCATTATAATCTAACACATCATATAACTTGGTATAAGGAGTATGGTGATGACCCATAACATGATGCTGCCATCACCATACAGGTTAGAGGATGTACCCAATATGAAGAGCAGTGTTGGCGAAAAAATAACTTTTTTTTTGGTCCTATATAACAAGGCCACCTTTGTCCAGCTTGTATGTGGCCTTCTTCTGCCAGATTTGTGGACTATACAGAGGCAGCAAAAGTGAAATTTCCATCTGGAAGACTCTTATCAGGTTGTATTTATAATTATTCCACTATTTGATTCCAAATATTCAGAGTAAAGGGAGCTAAACACAAATGCAGCCCACATTTTTTACATTTGTATTTTATTGTTTTTCTTAAAATACTTAATTGCTTTGTGTTTGACGAAGTGTTGTTCTAAAACATAACGTTTTAAGGGAGAACTTTAAGGAGTATATCTTGATTACAACAAAGTTAAAATGTTATAGGGGTAGAAAGGCTTTTCCTGTGTGTTTCAAGTTTTCAGTTTTGCCCCAATAGTTGTAGAGCTTTTTGTTGATTCATAATGCCAGAAAGATATCCAAATGGAAGCTTATTCTGTAAAACATACTTTTACCTTCAGTTCACCTTTAAGGCGTCTTAAGAAGATGATATTGTCAATGTTTAGTAAGTCACGGTGCTTCGCATTTATCTCCAGTGACTTGAAAGCATTCCTTGCTTCACTGTTTTGAAGCAAAAGATCACAACTGCAGTTCGTCTCGATCCTGCAAAAGTTCAGTCATTCCTCACAGGCTCTTTAAGCGTCCTGGAAACTTATTTCACCTTTTTCTTCCACAGTGCCAACCACTACTTTTGCCTTACCTCCCCCCTCCCCTCCCCATACCCGCCTCCCTCTTTCTCCTCCCCCTTTTCCATCTATCAACCAGTACACATTCTCTCTGCTCTTACACATATTCTCAATGGTGTAGTCACTGCTTTCTGGTTAGACCTCCCCAAGGAAAGAACATGAGGAAGTGGGGGTTATGGCAAGCTTGTCAGAATAGACCTATGGGAACATAAGAGTGGCTCCTCAAGGGTCTGCCCAGCTCTCTATTCTTACTGGAAAAAGCCCAGCTGTCACTGTTTTGCCATGATCTCAGTGACACTGTTTAAGCAACACAGATATCTGTTTTCCACTCATCAGGTAAGTCTTTTTGTTTTCCTTTATTTTTACACTGATACATTACAAGGAAGAATTCACTAAAAATCCTCATATTCTTGTTTTCCAATCTTACCTGGCTGAGGTTTAGCATTATATGCTATATGGTGTTTTTACATGAGGAGACATGTTCAGGACCTTTCTGCTGAAAATTGAACTGGAAGCTATTCTAAGTAAGTTGTGGTCTGGCCTTGGCAGTCAACACACATTTTCATCCTGTGAATTCTTGTTTTCCATTTCATTTCACTTCACATTCATGTCAGAATAACACAAGCTACTTTGCATATGTAGTTTTCTTTTTAACAGGGGGGTTTCTTAGAGGGAACTCTCATTGCTTGCACACTTCAAATTCCCTTGTGCAGGGGCAAGTTTTTTGTAAAATGGATGTTTGTTTACTTCTTTTGCAAAGCAGCAAAAATGCCATTAGATTAGACACATATTTAGCACAGTCAAAATACGTTGTGCTTTGGTTGTTTTAGAGAGTAAAATAATAAATTAGTTTTAATGCAAGTTTGTTAGGGCTGCACTACTGGAAATTCTATATTGTTTTCTAATGGAACAATAGTGCAAAAAAAAAAAAATCACATTTTTATTGGTACTTATTTCCTTCATGTTAACTTTAATTCAAGGGATTATATTATAGGATAAAAATCTTATTTTATAGGTTTTGCAGTTAAAACTTGAAAAGGTAAACTTTGGTAACAAGTCTTTTTTGAACTCTGTATACTCTGGAAGTCTCTTGTCCTCTAATCACATCTCAAAATGTTCTCTGAGAGTTGTTTGTGGTTGAAAAGATGATAAACATCTGCACAGCTGAGATAGAGGAACTCAGTGTTTGATTTTCCACCCGTACTTTGGATGCCTCAGAAAGTGTCAAAGGTGAGTTTTTAAAGAATGGCCTAATTGAGGGGTAAGGTTGATGTTAGTTGTAGCCGACCGGGGACATCTTCTGCTCTAATTAATGGTGTAAAGTGTTGTAAATCACCCGCTGTGTAACAGCAGTAAGATTCCTCTATGTAGTGATGTCACCGCTCATATGTGAAGCAGATCCAGACTTGAACAGTTCAGCCTGAGCCAGATGTTGAGTTTAATTTCCCTACACACTCTTGGCTACATTGGGATGTAATCAAAAATGTCCAGGGATGCACTTAGATTTTTTTATCCTTTATAAAAACTGAGACTTTGGTAATAATAAAAGTGATAACTGTTGGAAACATTTGAGGATTAACAATACATAAAAAATATTTACATCCCCTTAGCTTGTTTGACACATTACAATCACAAAATTCAGCAAACTGTCTATGGACTTTACAAGACCCACACAAAGAAGTGTTTTATTATGAAGTTGAAGGAAACAGATGAATCCTTTCTAACATTAGAAAATAAAAATCTACCTTTATATACAAACATTTTAGTTCAAAGAAGGATCTGCAAAGTTCTGAACATATACAAATTATATAGAAAATGACATACTGGGCATTTGAAAAGGTTAGAAAGAGAACTAAACGACTACTTTGGCAAATAAATGTTTTAAGAAGATCCTGAAACTGAACAGCACAACAAGCCTATCTGACATGATCATTTCCAAACTTTAATACGGCTATAGCGGCCACCTTATAGTTTACGCATGTTTAAGTATGCTGTACTTTTATACCAATTTCTACTCTTTGATACCCTAAATAAAATCTAGTTCAACCATTTGTCTGATTTAATAGATTATGTCCCCCTTCATGTAATGATAGGTCAGCAAATACATCTGTTCACTATATGGGGGTTAGCTAAATTAACATTAGAGAAACCTGAGTGATGCTCAGAACATCTAACAGAGATCTATTTGATCCATTTTATGAAAATAGAGGATGGCCCAGAAAATATAAGCTATCCAGCAAAACTGAAGGGTTGAGCAAGGAGAGCATCATTCAGAGAGGCAACCAAGTGCATTGCAATCCTGAACGAACTGCAAAGATCCCCATGTTTACTAAATGAATCCGTCCAAATCTTTTTTCAAGTACATTTCACTTTTTTAGATTTAACAAAACCAAAATGTGAATGTTGTTACATTGTTAATTTTGTGCTAACTTTTCTACATCTTCTTTGTGAGGCCTCCGCAAAAGTAATACAAATAATCAAATCGTTAAAATAGTAGTTCTTCCTGATTCACATGTGTTGGCAATTTAAACTTGTACATTGTCTTTTTTATATTTAAAGCAGGATTTTTATGAAATCATTTAAGAACAATCAGGGGCCTCATGTGGACACCCCTAGCTTAGATGAAAGCATTACCATGCCTTATCATGATGTAAAAAAAAAAACCAAAAAACTATTCTTTTCGTGACTGTGGTGGTTTGTCACATAAAATCCCAATTAAAATAAAATGCAATATATGTTTACTCTGTAGGATATTGCAGATATTTTTAAAAGTCATGTATCAGTTCTGTCAAGATGATTTTTAGGTTTTACAAGTTTAAAAAAGTCTCTCATCTTTTTTATTTCTTTTTCTTTTAGGCTATCAAACTGATTGTATTTCTGATTAAAAAACATGGCCATGTTCCATACAAAGCACAAATACCTGTGGATTTACGTTTTGAACTATGAGTAATTAGAAAACAAAAAAAACATGGAGACTGCATATGGGACGAGTTTGGAAGAACATCAGGCACCTGTGGAAATCTTGACCTTTTCGGCAAAAAAATCCTCTACAGGAGGAGAGAATGCTTCAGTAAAACCATGTCATCTTATGTGTGACCTTATCCCTTTAGAGATAAGGCCACAGTTGGAGCCAGATGGGGATATACGTAATCTGAAGAAAAGCTTTACATTTGACCATTATAACACTATAGAACTAAGTGAGTCTGCAGGGCCTAAACAGGTCCTTGCTAGTGCAGCTCCTGGTACTTCTCAGGTTCTTGCAGAAAATGATCTCTCCATATCACCATCATCAAATGAAGGCTGTTGCTGTAGCCCTTTACCTTCTGCTCATGCAGCAGAGAGTCAGTTATCCCAGACAGATCAAATTCAGCCTCATCATTCAATAGACTTTTATCCTGGATGTGTACAAAGACGCTTTAAGCCATGGGAGCCAATTTCAAATAGATCAATCATCAGTCAGACATGTGCATCAGCCATTGAGATCCCTGCTGACCTGCGTCCAAGAATCTTAGATTTACCACACATTGTGAAGCAAAGACCAAGCACTATCACCTTCTCAGACAGCACCGAATCATCCTTCATCAACAGCCATGCTTCTCGCAATGACAGCTCTGATAGTGAAGAATCTTCAGAGGAGGAGAAAGAGAAGGGTGACTCTAACCATGATGATTACGGAGATGGAGATGATGTTCACATCGTCCTTGAGTGGGCTCACAGTAAACATCTCCCCATGGCTAAGAAGAAACAGAGGAAAATGGATTGCATGGATTCATCAGATGAAACACACAGCACCTGCGGTTATGAGGCAGAGGAGGAAATAAGCAGCAAGGAGGTATGCTTATACGGTGGCCATGGGTGCAAACGCTGTACAGATACATAAAAACAGCTAATTAAAAAGGTTCTACAAATACAAAAATACACAAACACTCAACGAACATGTAAAGAAAGAAAGCTGCAAAAGAGAGATGATGCAAACAATAAATAGATAAATATAAAATATATAGAGTGAAAACAAAAGCCATGAGCTGTGCCTATACATCCTCTTACTCAAAAGATTGTAGGAATCTTTGTGGCTACCAAGTACCAGCTAGGAATGTTGGGAGCTCTCTATGCTAAATGAAATATGATATGAAGCATGCAACTTGCTTTAGGTTTTGCAACTTGCGGCATTTCCACATGTGTTGTACGCTAACATCATTTATGTGTCCCAGTGGGTTTTGCATTTGTTTGCTCTCTATTATTTATAACTGTATTTTCGCTGCATTTTTTGCTTTGCAGCTTTTTCCTTTGCGTATGTGCTTTGTGTCTTTGTAGAACTACATGTATCTGCTGCACATCTATGTTGTTGCATTGCATTTGCACCAAATGTACCTTAAACAACAGTAGTTCACACTTTTTCTCATTAAATTTACAGTGATTTTATACTATATTATTTAATATATACTATTTGATTTATCATTTAGACATTATTAAAATTAAAAACAAATAATTAATGCAAAATTTGATCCATGAGTTTGATGTAACTTTTATTGCTTCTTAGAGAGATATATAAAACATAGAAAAGTGCAGGAGTGCACAGGCTGACCATTTGTAAGGCATACATAGATCCAGGAGGAATTCAGACAGCTTCTGCTTTATTTCCCCTCCCTTAGCTGTGGTTTTAGCTTGATAGACCAAATCGGACTAACATTACTGTTGAACTTCACCTTCCATTTCTAACTGTCTTCCTCCTCTCCTCCCTTTTTCTTTGAGGTGTTTCTGTGTGTCCTTTTCACATGACCTCCACTCCTGTTTTTTATTGCCTGTTTAAAAACTTACATAAGCTTTCAAAAGTCTACTGTAATCCATTGTATATTTGCTTTGTTATGCATTGAGGGAATAAAGCCAACATCACATACCTGTCATACTTTTCATAGCAGTCAAACATAATGCATTGGTGTATTGGTATATATTAACCTCTTTGGCTGGTGCTAGGACATCCAGATAATACTGGCTTTACATGCAGAATGACACTCCGCTCTGAATGGGTTGTTTTGGAGAGAGTAGCAAGAATGCAGAGAATCCAGGGAGTGTGTTGTAAATATTATCCAAAGGAGTGCAGTAAATGCTCCCCATGCCATCAAACCACAAATCTTTTTATTGCTTAGTAGAGTGACATGCAAAGCAAAAGTGGACACATATAACAATCATAACATTCCTGTATTTTTTTTTTTTTTAAAACAGCTACGTTATTTCCTATTAAAAATTAAGACTTAACCTCAAACAGGCTTATAGTGATTCTGGAGACGCAGAAAATTCAGAGCTCAGATGAGAGATTCTGGACAGGTAAACTTTCCCTTTTGCACATGTTGAAGGTCCTCTAATCAGATAAGAGTTAAATGAAGTTTTTCATCTCCATGAAAAACCAAGGACACAAATATTTCCCAGTTAGTTGGAAGCCAACTGGAAGTTGGAAGTTAGATGGAGCCAAAAAGCTGGAAATGTTGGAAGAAAATGGGAAAAAATTACAGTTAGTGCTGCAAATAAATTATTTAAATCTAAGGATAATTACTTTATGGATCAAAATGGCCCAGTAAATGTCAAGGCATAAATGCAATTTATGTGGAATTACTCTTAAAAATTCAGGGTTTATAATTGATTGTCTTTAATAATTTTTGGATGTCTCTAAATTGAAGGAATAATTGTCTTTACAAAAATATTCTTTCGGAGGATCATGAGACACTCTGATATGAAAGCCATAAAGATTATATGAACACAGTTTTTATAGTTTTAAATGCAGAAACTCAGGGATACCTAATGCTTCAATCATTTCTGAAACAAGCTGTGGATGCATTTGTTAACCAAGTGAGGGCACTATATGCACAAAGTTCAAAGTCTCTCATCTCATGTGTCTTTACTGATGAACTCACATATGTCAGAAGGCACATTTGACCAATATATTTTATTCCTTCCACCCCAACATGCCCATGTTCTCATCCTGATTTGTACTGTAGACTATTAGCAATGTAATTTATTCCTTCGAGCAGCCAGGTAGCCCATGCCCTTTTCGCATGACCGGTTGCTACTTTGGGATACCTCCATGGTGATCTCTGGCACTCTCAGTGGGTGGCACAGACTAGGCAGTGAGCCCAGAGCTCACACACTTAACTCCTCATTTCCATCTCAAAGCCCCAATGTTGGGGCTCCACAATGTCTCCAAATTGTGCTGATAAAGTTATAGTCTGTTCACTTTGTGTCATCCCTTAAAGATAACATGGCATCTAACTCATGGAATGACTTACTGCAGCTCAGTTCCCATGGTGGTGAGCGTTTATGTAACTCCCAGGGCCACATTTAGAGGAAAGGGAATGAAGAAATGAATTAAGTGACGATTCTCACTTGAGCGTCAATGTGCCCTCTGGAATTTGTCTCATTCTGAGGGGAAGTGTCCGCATTCCCAAACAGCACCTTGAGGGGATGTCACTACAAAGACACTTTGTGACTATGTCCCAGACTTTGCATGAGTGAAAGCCAGAAAACAGGGCATCTGTTTCTTGCATTTCTGCTCGTCTAACACGAGGGGGTAATTAGCAGTCCGGCTCACAAGATCCTCAGCTTCCTTTTCTTATATGTTTTTGGCCTAAACAGTTGAGCTTTTTTCCCCCGATTAATGGTTTAGCGTCTGTTTCTATTTTAGTGTCTTCCTCTTGAATTAAACAATCTTAATAGATAATAAAAAGTGCTAAAGTGTCACTTAAAATCAAAATAAATGAATTTCCCTCTGCTTCACTTCTAGCTGGCATAGTTTGTTCTTTGTTTTTTCATCAGAGGAATCTCCTTGGTTTGTAAACCAGAGATAGCGTTCTGAACTGTCTAAACATATGAATACATGAATGAACATCTTATATTCACAAGAAAAACAGACAGCAAAATTGAGAAACTTAAATTTTCTTTCCTCTTGATGGCCCAGAGTAATCCTTTAGACCTGAGAGGGCACCAGAGAAGCAGACAAATTTAGAGCATTCCTTGGGATTGAGTGGAAGGAGTTACTTTCTCCCAGATCTCGCTCAGTCAGCTGACCCTGGGTGGTAATCGGGATGAATGGTGCCTGGTGTCTGGTCTGTAATGCACCCACAACTAGAAGATAATGCAAGAAGACCATGTGTAACAAGATTAAGAAGTATAATATGGTTAAGACTTGCAGCATAATCAAGAGTGATTTGCAGCTTGGGAAAAATTGTTAAAAAATGCTTTGTTAAAGCAGTATGCACATTTATTGAGGCGTCCAAAGATACAAACCGTGGTCCCTTATGTAGCTTTTTGTACAACCTCGTTATCCTGCACACATTTACACTTTTGGTCATTTATTGAGACGTCATATTCTTAAAAGCACTATCTCAGGAGTGAGTATTATTTTTTCATGATGGGGCAAATATAAACATATATATATATATATATATATATATATATATATATATATATATATATATATATATATATATATATATATATATATATATACTGTTTTTCGAATGCAACAATAAATAATAATGTTTCTGAAAAGCTTAATCCATTATTTCAATCCAAAAAGTTCAATTCATATTTAATATTGATTTGTTACACCATTGAAATCCACGTTCTGTTTCTTGACACTCCATCAGACGCTCCTCTGGCTGTGATTGGTTGTTTTGACTCGTCCCGAATTATTCTTTCCAGATTGAAATACAGGCAGTAGGCGGTACCAATTGAAGCTGTTTTTTTCACAGGTTACATATCACATGTACTGCTGTCTGGGCATAGGGACAGTTTTAGCCAATATGACAAAAAGTGATTTTTAAAAACTTACAGACTTCAGCTTTAAAGGGGAACACCATTTTTTTTTTTCATTGGCCCCTTGATTTGACGTCATTACATCATGTTCTACTCACTAATATGAGTTTTGTGTCATTTGGAGCTGTTGCGAAGATATTCGGTTTTGTAATCCAAGTAACGTCTTCCGATGGGCAAAGAGTTGAAGGCACAAACTAAACTGTTCATAATTTATTCTTTATGGTACGCCAGCATTTATAACACGTAGGCGAATCACTGTCCCCCAGACATCCGCGTTTATATTTTTTATATTTATATTTTTTGAAAACAAAGCGGAGTGTATATGACGTCATCCGCACAAGCCGGCTACCATTTATTCATCCTGTCCGCTGAACAGCTGCTAGTTTTACTCACATGCCTGGAAGATGTCTAGTGCTACTACCACAGATGATCTCACTCTCAAAATGGAATAGAACAATTCAGATTAGCTAGCCGAATGTATAGAAGGTGTAGAGAGTAACCACCTGTGGCCCAGGCTGCCTGTCACAATTCCAGTCCGGCGCGCGGATGACGTCATACACACTCATGTCACTCATGTAGGAAAAACTCATGTAGGAGACCCTGAGGACCAAAAATAGATGATTAATAACCCTTTGTAGCTCTTAAAGGATGCTAAGAAAACAAATAAGTAATTTCCTTTAGGTGCGTTAATTCAGTGACACCTTATTGGTTGTTTCCTAACAATCTTGGTCTAGATATTTATGAGGAATTTGGGTGTTTAAAGAAACCACTATAAATTGGATTGTTGTCGTACATTGAAACAGAATTAAAACTGGATTTGCTTATTTTAATTCTGAACTAAACATATCTGACTATTTGTTTTCTTTACAATTGATATGCTTGAAAATCTGATGGTGTTACAGCAGGTTGAACAAAACAAAACAGGAAGAGTTCTTACCTGCTTAGACTTGCCTTCATTCTTGATCTTGATTGTGGGCTACCCATCCAAAACCCATATAGATTTAGTCTACCAAATGTATGAAATTTGATTTAGACCTACACAGTCTCATTAATGGTTAAGTTCATGTTGGATCCTGCTTATAATGAGATTGAAGGAAATAAAAGTTAAGATCCTCTACCCAAAATGTTTTTAATCCAGATAGCCTTATGGAAATTGCTTTTAGTAAATCTGAAATTAAATATGTTCTTTAAGAAGTAAATTCAGATTAGCAGTGGCTCCAGAGTGACAATACAAAGGCTGATATCTAATGCATTTTATATATCAAAGACATAAAACTATTGCAGTTAAAACATACATGTTAAATTAAACTTTACACATCTTTGACAAATATCTCACTGACAGATGGGATTGTGAAATATATTTGGAAACCATAGATAATATTGTAATTCAGTATGAAAAATATAGGATGAGAAGACAAAAAGAATAAAGCAGAAATTTAAAGTAATACATCAAAAAGTGAAGAGATAAATATTGAACTTGAAATGACGAATAGAGTATTTATTCGATACTTAAGAAAAACAGCATTATTGCAAAAAAAAAAAAAAAAAAAGACGAGGAGAAGAAGAAGATTTACTGGAGCAGAGACATCTAAGACATGAAAATCAAGTGACCCATGTGTCCCTTAATCAGCAACCTCTATATTAAATGGCACCTCAGTAGGGAAACACAGTCTGTTTGCCTCCATGTCAGCTGTAAGCCCCATCCCAAAAGTGAGCAGAAATAAAGTCTTACTATATATCACGATGTGTCTAATGATTCTAAAACATTTTTGAGTTTGAATTTAATTAAAATAAAAAGATAACTAAAATGTAATGTTCTTAATGTGTATGCATAGGCAGAGTTCTTTTACACTGGCTCAAAATACACTTACCACAAACTTTGAAGAAAAAAAAGCTCATGTCCAACACAATAACATATAGCAGCACTCAAAGCTCAGGACTCCCAGAATTAGTGGGGAGCAAGTTCTTCCTTTCTGCTCAATCTTAACCCGCTAAAAATGTAGGCATCTTCCTGTGCCAGCAAGTCATTGAGATCTCTGAAGACTCTCCCCACTAATTCCTCCTTTGGAGAAGTCCTCCAACAGGGCCAAGGCTGCCATGGTTCCACAATTACACAGCACCTTTATGCAGCTATTTATGGACATGCATGATTGTCTGCAGCTGTTTATCCTTCTGAATCATCACATCTGATGATACATCTTTTTGTAATAAATTTGTGCTTGCTGCATGGGTCAATGCACATTTCTATGGCCAAAACAGAAAAATATTGACAGTTTAGACTGCATTAAAGTTGTTTCCGTTATTAGTTGAGGTTTGTTATGTCATTGTAAAGCTAAATGTGATGTGGATTCATTTTTTTTATAATATTTTAATTATAATATTTTTTAGCTTTTTGCTGCTACACTGTTTCACAACATGTTCAAAAGATCAATATTCATTGTTGTACATGCTGATAACCTCTTGTTGTAGTTAAGCTATTTTTTTACACCTACAGTGGTGTAAAAAACTACAGTGGTTGGAGTAAAAATAAATAAAACTAAACTACTTTTACTCAATATTATCTTTAAAACCTTATAGATAGATAGATAGATAGATAGATAGATAGATAGATAGATAGATAGATAGATAGATAGATAGATAGATAGATAGATAGATAGATAGATAGATAGATAGATAGATAGATGCTTTTTAATGCAGCAAAGGATGGATGCACATGTTTTCAAATATTCCCACGGTAATCTTTAAAACCAAAAGGAAAATGATTCCCTACTGCCTTCAAACTCTTGTTGAAAATAGAAACACTGTGTAAAAACTGTATGCAGTTATTGATGAATACTGAATTAAATTATTTGCAGTCAATTTCAGGCAACCAGTAAAAATACTACACAAACACTAGAAAACTGTCCTTTTCCCAAAAGAATTAGTTGTTACTGTAAATTGAACTCTTGCTATGTTTGCATGACCTCTCTTATCTGATCTTCTGTGATTACCCACAGGAGTCTCCGCAGGTCACATCACCATGGTCTGAGTCAATGAGACATCTCATGAGGAAACTGGACCAGCTTAATCAGGACATAGAGGAAGCTCTGAGTGCAGGTTCATCACCCTCTGACACACCTTGCATTTCCCGCAAGGTACAGGTGATAATTACATATATACTGTTGTGCAAAGTAGTTTGCCTTATGTTTTAAAAATACATGGCCCATTGATAATATCATACACTCATTAACGGTGAATAAAGGCCCCTATTATAATAAATGGTCAGATCTCCAAGGGCTAAATAAGCATTGGGGCATCACCTTCAAAGTTTTCCGGAGTGCAGACTGTCACGGTTGATGCTGTACACATTGCTGAGAAACTCTTGCTGCATACTTGGTCACGGCTTTTAAACTTTCTTAAATCAATTTAGTTTGCTCTTCAGAGAGAAAATCCAGGCGGATTATCTAGAACTGCAAGCAGCTGGTATTTGGAATTTCTTGTCCATCTGAATTTTTTTTACAAGTTTTCCACATGTTATTGAGTCTAATAAGATCTCTAAAATTAAATAGCAATAACTTATAATCCCAGTAGATGTTCTCTCTTGTGGGCTGTATGACTTCTGCAGCACGGGGGTACATTCTGGGACAAAATAACATTTTGTCCAGCTACCAATATCTGACTCTCTCAGTGTGTTTTAGGTTGTAGACCATCGATCAGCAAGATGTTTAATAATCAACTCTAAAGCTGGACGAATACAGAAAGAACAGATTTTTTATTGTACTTTCACTTATACAACAGAGGCAATGCAACTGTATTCCCAAAAAAGGCCTATTCTCATGGTGCCATGTTCTATGAAAGATCTCTCCAGACATAGCGTGCAGGAACAAAAGTGGCCTTCTGAGCTCCTCATGTGTACTGCACAGAGGAGCTGTTGTGTTTGAAAGGAGTTTGTATGATTTGGTCGATTAGGAATGGTTGAGAAAGGCTTGCATGCCTCCTAGGCATCTGCATAACCATTCCAGGCATTCACTATGACCTGCTTCAACTAATGGCAGGCAAGTGGCCAAGATAGGACATCTTTACTGGGATATTTGACAAGGTCATAATCTCTGTTCTCTCAAAGGAAGATCTACACATACAGCCTTCTTTGTGCTGCTCTGCCAAGCTGAACTGAATGTGGAGTCTTCACTTCCCTAACCACTGACCTCAGCCTGTTGTTTTCTTTTCCCCGTGCTGCTGTTGAGTTCATCCTGTCCTCATTGGTTCGTCCACACAAAGACGGAGCCCGTCTTGATTGTTGTTGTGATGTTGTTGCAGTGTGGTGCTGCTTCAAAGTCCTCAACAAACCAAACCCAGAATGACACAGATCTTCACAGAACAGACAGAAGGGAATGTTGGATCCAAGACAGATCATCTGCTTCTAGCAGCTCCTCAAAAGGAACAAGAGCAAGAAATAAGAAAACAGTAAGTTTATCTTAAAATGCTATAACTCTTTAAAATTCGAAATAAACAAGTAATTTATCAAGCTTTTCAATTGATGTACCGGTAGGTTATTGGTATTCATGCCTTGCTGCCACTGCCTGTTTAAGACCCAACGGCTTTTTGAGCTTTGCCTATTATGTTTTGCTGAAAATCCTTGTGTAAAACAAATTTGAAAAGAGGGGCAAATAGCCTAATCAATAAACTGTATTCTCCACGACCCATTGAACATCGTGTTTTAAATAGTATATATCTATATCAGGATTAAAAGTGTGTAACATCTAGTGTTCTTCTATGTGTAGCTCAGTATGTGTTTTTATGCTATGGCCCCAAGTGGACAGATAATGATTTGTTAAATTAATCCAAATGTGAGCCAGTTCAAGCATAAATCATACCGAGGTGAGTAACTCCTCATTAGAGCTGACAGACTCTCTGCATTACATAGCATGAGATTATGAATGGGGGAGGGTTAGCCTAAGAAGGTTCCAAATACCCGGTTCGATCCCCACATTCTCCACTCTGGGTTCCTGAGCATTCACTTAACCCCTGTTTGTTTCACAAGTGCCACACAATGGCAGCCCACTGCTCCCCCAGGGGATGGGTCAAAATGCAGAGAGTGAATTTCGCCATTGTGGGACAATAAATGTCTAAATATTATTTCGTGATTGCTGCACATTTGAATATCACTTGCATTGTTTATGTGTAAATGGCATATATTATTGTTATAAAATCCTACGAGTCTCAAATTCCAATCCTGGAAGACTGGTCTCCTGCACCATTTAGATGCATCCCTGGTGCAATGCTCCCGAATCGAATGGCTGTGTGACATACTTAATATAATGCAAGGAATCCTGGGTAAAGCTCTAGGGGAAAAAAGTCAAAAAGAACTTGACAGAGTTTGACAGTAGGATCTGAAAAAGGACTGAAATGACATCAGAAGTAAAGTTAGGTGATTTCAAAATAGGAACCAGATGAATGATTAACTAATGCAATGCAGCTGTGAGAGCTACAGTAGGAGTGCAAGTGCCGAATAGATACAGGGTGATCCAGTGAAACAAAGGCACAAACGTTTAGAGGTAAAGAGCACAACCAGTCACAAGAATGATCACAGCTACTAAACACTATACTACAGTTAAACACAACATTACAAAACAGGAGACTATATTGAATACATATATTGAGGAAAGATATTTTTCACAATAAAACAGGCACTAAGTAAAAACTATGTCATAATATAAGTACATGGAAATTCAAAACAGGAGCAATACTATGCACAATTAGCATGTTTATGTTTATGGGTTATGAACTTTTTTGTTTGCTTACTTCTTATTTTTACAAAAAAGAACTTTCTCAACCTTCATGCTGTTTTATATCCGTATCAACAATAATGGGCTGTTTGTGAAGATTATGACCCCTGAAAAGACCCCCCATCCCCAGCAATACCGTCCTTACTGGAGTGCTGTTTAGATTTGCGGACATTTACTGCAGTACTAAAGTGCACATGCTTAAAAACCCTGAAATCAACCAAAAAAAAAATTATAAAAATAAATACAGAAGGTCATATGTGACAAAACCAAAATTAGTCTAAATAAACCAAATAGAGAATCAAAGTACTTTTTTCTTCCCATCTGGCTATAAAATATTAGAATGGTAAAGAACTAGCATGTGAGAATGCTTCAAACAAAATTTTTTCCATGTTAGGCCTCAACAACAAGTTCAAATGCAGTGAAACTTGATTCTCCAACAATATTTCACTTTTCTCTTCTTGGAACCGACCCCCACACTTGGAACCTAGAACCCCCACACAACACAGCACCAGTTACAACTTGGTCTTGGAACGGCTGAGAATCTTCATAGATGTTGCAGATATCAATGTTTCCTCTGCAGGCTAGCCTTACTTACAAGGTGCAATCATTTTCAGTGGTGGTGATAGTTTTTTTTGTAGTAATGAAACTGATATATGTTTGTTTAACCATCGAATTGTTGAAGGAAAAAAACCTCCAGGAATCAAAATGTGATTGCCTAATTACTTACCTGTATAGCCTATAGAACATCTGAAAGCAGTTTGTGATAATTTGATCTTTTAATCTTATCACAGTCTTAAATTCCAAGAAGAAAGGATGTGCTCAAACCTGGAGAAATGACCTAAAAAATGTTAAAAACATGTTTTGGAACACAAAGTTTTCTGAAGTTTGAAATCTGAAATTTATCTCATATTCTGCCCGTAGGACAGCTTCCTAACATGTCGAATGTTTTTGTGATGATAAAGATTGGACCTTGCTGAGGGAAGATGCAATACATACTAAGTCTTGTTTACTGCTTAAACTAGGACATACAGAGAGAATACATTATGACCTTTAAATAGCAGGAAACATCCTGAAAGTTGTATTTTTAAACACTGGGCAAAGAGACACATTCAGGAATATTAAATCAGATCTTAATTGATAATATTGTGCTTTTTATTAGTCTAGAAGATTTCTAGATTATATCAACTACTTCAAACGTAAGTGCATTTTTAAAAGATTTTAAGATATTGGCAAATAAAGAGTACAGTTTCATACTGTTGTGAAGCACTTGGAAAATTATACACGCTATTCTTACATTAAATTGCTTTTGACAGGAACTGGCATGTCTGTCAGCTTTGCTGACCGGTCCTGTAGCCGCCTCTTTGGTTAGTCACTGTGTGAGAACTACAGTATTTATCTGCAATGACCTGCCACATCATATAAACATCCTTGCTGATGCAGAGAGCAAGAAATTTATTTTGTTGAACGAAAGCCCCTAAAAAGGTCCTCATCTCGTAAGTGGAGGATGTAACATTTCTGACCTGTAGCCTTTGACATGTGTCTTCCTTCTAAATACAGCTGGCCTTAAATAGTACGACACATGTTCAGTGTAGGTCAGATCTTGAGATATGCTAAGATGAAATGCTTTCTGTAAAGAAAGAAACAAAAAAGGGGCCATGCCAAATTCATGTACCTTCTAAAAGAGGGACACATCTGTTTTTTGAGTTGTAGTTTTCAGTGTTTTTTTTTTTATCTGGGACTGAGAGAGGGCTGTAAAGGCATGTTAATAGAAAGCCTTTAAAGATCTATATTATGCTTTTTCAAGTGAACTATTGGCATATATCTCATGAAATATTGCCTTTGACAGTACTACGTATTTGTTTTTAAATATTAGTTTTCCTCCAAACCAATAGAAAGATGCCTTTGCTGCAACTCCCCCTGCATGGGTGCCAACCATCTCATGACTTTGCCGAATCACACCCCTGCTGGGAATGTATTCGCTTAAGAAAGGCAAAACAAAGTCCAGGCCCTCTTGCACCCGGGATTTCTTTTTTTTTTTTTACGCACAAACCCCCCCCCCAAAACCCCAAGAGGTGTTAGCTGTAGAGATTAGATGCTAAAAGTACTAAAACGTTAAAGGTATTGTTGAGAATTTTCTCAAATTTTTTAAAAGACCCACCCTCTTCAATCCACTGGACTTTGTTTCCAAGGTTGAAGATGTTTCACTTTCAATCCAGGAAGCTTTTTCAATTCAAAATTCCAGAAACAGCGTTGAGTTTGAGGCTTTTTAGAGTGGACCAAAAACAAAGCTTTGTTCTGGCTTAGAAAACATGCATATTTAACATGGGTAAACGGGTCCCCCCCTTAGGAATGGACAGCTGTTTGGGTCCTTGGTTAGCCTGCACTTCCTGCTACCTGTCTATGTCTCTGAAAGGGGGGTCATTAGGGGGAATTGTTGGCCTGGCTTAACAGGCGCGATGTTCTGTTCCCCTGTATGGGGTGGAGGTTGCGATGATTCCTACCCGCTATAATCACAACCTTCAGCCCCATACAGGGGAACAGAACACCTGTTGTAAAGGTTAGTTTTTTGCAGCATAAAACGGACTAAAACTAGACTAAAACATTTTTAAGTTTTAGCCAACTAAAACCGACTAAAGCTATTACATATTGTAATGACTAACATGCGACTAACACTAATAATAGTTTTCGTCCTGAAGACTTAGACAAAACCTAAGATGGCTGTCAAAAACAACACTGCAGCCAGGTTTGATATTCATTTTCATGTCCCTGTCTCTCTTATGGCTGTGAGTTACAACAATCTAATTAAACACAGCAGTTAATGTTCAGTGAGCACAAAGAGGTTAAAGGGTTAAAACAGGGCAAAAAGATACCCCCAAAGTATTGATTCTTAAACAACAACTATATTGTCAAAATTGTACATTTTTTAATCCATTTTTGTCCTACTAAATCATTGCTAGAATACAAGGATCTTTTTTCCATAAATGAAATTGCTATTTTTTTCTATATATATATAAAGCATTAGCCTCTGCCAACAGGGAAAAGGCTACTGTTATGGTAAGGGAACCAACATATTCTCTTGTGTACCCCTAAAGTGAATACCTTGGCCCGCACAATGACTGAATCACTGAAGGACAATCAGTTTGTCATATAGTTTGGAAACATTGCCACTAAAGAATAATGATGTAATCTCTTTTCTAATCAAACTGTGTTACTTTGAAACAATATGTGGTTTTAACATCTGTCATAAAAGCAAAAAGAAGTATGAGGATACAAGAAATGTACCAGCTCCTTTTAGAGGGCAATGATTTTAACAGAAACTTAGATTTAATTCTAGAGACGTCATCCCGGTGTGACACCAGCTGAGCTGTTAAATATTGCCACCTCTGCTTTTATGGAAAATTTGTATTGATTTTGTCATCACAACATATCAGTAGTGTTGAAAAATGAAGGCACATTTCAGCTCTTCAGATATTGATATTTTTCTTGTTTCTGCTTTGCAGATGTTTAACAAATTGACCAATCCAACAGGTGCAGGTAAGTCATGTTTTTTTTTTTCCTTTCCCTAAGGCTTTATGATGTCATGCAGCTGCTAAGTTGTTAATGATGCCATTGCACTATGCTTAGGAGTCAATCTGAAAGTCTTAATACGTTAATATTTTCCACATCTGTCCCAAGCTGGATGGGCTGTTTGTTCAGGGTAATTGCTCTGCTCCCTGTTTATGCTGGGATAGAAGCTAGTGACTGTGAATGACTGGTTGAGAAAATTATTTTGGGCTACATCATTATAAGAAAGGAATTATTTTTAAATAGAAGGTTGTTGTTGTTTTTTTAGCTACCGTACACCAGTATTTGCATATTTTGTTGATTTCAGTGTGTTGTTTTTCATCACTGTTCACTGGGACTGAATCATCGATCAAATTTTTGCCAATGAGATTTTTAACCAAATCCTTGTGAACAACTGCTAATCAGTAGTATTTAAAGTTTCTTGCAGAAGTGTCTGTGTGCATTTATCACCCTTTCATACGTCACACCTATAAATGTGCATGTACTTACTTTCATGTAACATACTCAACCAAGATGAATTGGCACATGATTTTGAAGTGAAACGTGTGCTATTGAATGAAAAAATAAATCAATACTGAAACTAGTACAAAAAAAACAAAAAACCCGCTCAACTTAAGGTTTATTTTTACACCAATGTCCTGAATAATTTATATTTAGCCTCTAAACTGGATCATTCAAAAATAAATATGCTTTTATCTAAACATTTAATTTTAACATTCATTGTAGCTATGACAGTAATGACTATAAACATTGCCTTTCCTATAAGGTAAACCTTTAGCTGTGTAGTGTCTATATCACGTTTTCTGTAAGGGTTGCCTTATAATTACCGCCAGTTTTCATCTCGCTGCTGAAAAAAACATCCACACAGCATGCCACAGTGTATGGCATGTTCAGACTGATGTGTAGTGATCTATTCTCACCAAAAAATATTTATTTTCTGCATGTTTGCTCTTTCTCCAAAATTGTAACCACCTTTCCATAGTATTTCTTATGACTTTCTTCAACAATAGCCGGGCCAATCAGTTTAGATATAACATTCATCTGTCTCTTTTTAACTTTGCAGCTGTGTCATACTTTTTGAACTTTAAAAAAAAAACTGGGCATGGGTTGATTTCATTTTAATTGAATTAAAAAAAATACTTCACTGATCCCAAAGAGAAATTAAATGTTAAATTAAAGAATACTAGCTCCGTGAGATGTCTATATTTCAGATGTTGTTTTATAACCAAACTTTATTTAAGCTTAACCACAGCTTTCGCCATTACCTGTCTGTTATTCTTTAGTTTAACAATATTGTCTGTAAGTGGTTTATAACTAAATGTTGATGTTGGGCTTATTATAAAACCTTCCCTGCAAGCGGATCCCATCATATGACCTTCCCCGCCTGCTGGCATTGCTCAGACTCTTGACAATCTTAATATAAATGATGGTCACAGGTGTCAGCCCTCTCCCTCCTAGCCAGTGGAATGCCCAAATGCACATTCTTTTATTTTAAAGGCTTTTCATATGGTCCTCGCTCAGAGGGATGCAGTTAAAATTAGGCACTGTGCCAGATCTTTGTTTCTGTTTTGCTAAGGGGAAATATTTGGCCCCCTGTGATGTGGCCCTTGGGGAGCAGCTGTGGGATTTGGCTGGATGCAATTTTAGACTCAGGTTGGGTTCTCACATGACCTCAGTTGTGAAATATTCTGTCAAACAAACAGACTTAGTCATGAATATTTCCATACAGATTTTTTTGAAGCACTTATCAAATATGCCAAGTCTGCCTCTGACTTATAAAGTCTGCAATATGCCAGACTTACAGCTAAAATGATATTCTTTGGGAAAAGAGTGAGGGTTCTGAGAGGTTTATCAACACATCTGTACTTTGAATACTGTTTTGCTTAGTTTCTAATTATTTTAAAACAAATCACAGTGTCAGCTTCATTTACGTTGAAAGTCAAAAGATTCTATATGTGGTTTAAGCTCAAACTGATGATTGAATGATGTGGAGGGATGATATCGTAAAAAGGACAAAGCTGGCATCCAGTCAGACATAATAGGTGTAATATTTTCTGGCTAGATTTAACAGCTGAGCTGTGGAAACCTCTTTTAAGACATGAATACGGGACAGACAGATGGTTCTTACTATTCACTATATAATACTGTCCATCTTGTTAAATTGATATTGTCCATGAGGGAGAAAAACACATTCCTTAAGCTGAATTCCAAACCAGCAAAGCAGCTGCAGGAGAACCAGTGCTGTTTGGGTTTCCAAAATATGCAGTTTTAGCAGCTAGAATTTTTTGTATTGCTATTTAAAAGAATCTTTTAACTTATTTGCAGTCACTTTAAAATGACAATACAGTTATTTGAAAAAGTAATTTTGACAAATTAAAACTATGAACTTCAATGCATCGAATTGGAATCTTATCTTAGAGACCAATACAACGCAGCAAAAGGCTTGGAAACAAAAAACAAACAGTTCAATAGCATGTTTTTTTATCAGCTTTTTTTTTATTTGATAACCCTAAATATAATTCATTAAAACCAATTGGATTTTAAGGCTACCTTATTGGTTTATCCTTGAATGTGTACAATTTACTCTCTGTATAGATGCAATGTTTCTGTACCCCCAAAGTCTAGCAACTGTATATACAGTAAATCACCATTTTTAAAAAGTGTTATACGCTTTTGCGTAATTGAAGGTGAAAAATGTACCCCACAGTTTTCAAATGTGTATTTACGAAAATTAAATAATGAATTATGCTAAATGATGTAGGTATTTCTGTTGGCCCATAGCATGAAATTGTCAAAAACTAAATGAGTCATTTTGGTTGTAATATGGAAAACTGTATAAACTCTCAAGGGAGAGGAATACATTAGAACGCTATAGGCAACATGGTCCAATTAAAAGAATATAGAGTAAATAAATTAAATGAATAAATGCTTTTTATGTAATGTATTAAGTTTTTTTATTAGAATAAAATAAAAGCCAGTTGAGCCAAAACCTCCCAAAATTATCATGTTGCTTTTTTTCTAAAATAAAAAAGAACAAGGTGAAAAACTACACTTATCCTGAGAGAATATATTGTGCACACTATAGAGAAAAAAGTCCAGTTTCAGTCTAAAAGATTTATATTTTAAAGCAACTAGTTTCTGACAAGATTATCTGAGCATCTTTAACTTTTAAACACATGACGAACCAAAAGTATCTGATCTACTCTCACACTGTGAAATTCATCTGAGGAAATATATTCCATGCAGCCACCTTAATTTCAGTGTAGAAATTAATGGCTTCCTCTGGTGATAGGAGGCAATTATGTTCACCCTTGAAAACCGGCTGTCCTGACAGACATTAATCTTAAAATTAATGAAGCTCCAGAGGAATCCTAATGCTATAGTGAAGATCTTTCTTGCAGAGATATGGCACAGATTAAGAACACAGAATCAATTTATGAGTTAACTTAAATGTGAAGGACTTGAGATTTCACAGTAATTTGTTCATAGATAATATTGTGTATTTTAAAAGTGTGTATCACATCAACACTGATATAACAAAATGGAGGTGACAGAGTCCAAAAAGCAGCAGCTGTGCAGAACAGAATGAATTTAAATTTGCATAAATACATGCTCATGCGCTTTGTTATGAAAAGCATCATCATCCCATAGCAAGTCCACAGGGAAATATCACACATGCAGCTTAACCAGCACTCTGTGGCCCAGAACTGTCAGGTTGAGGCTTCCCTCTTGGCCTCTGAGGTTTTTAACCAGGCTCCATGCATTTACACAGATCTTCACTCTGAATAAATATGCTAATTTACTTTCAATGTGGAAATCTCTTGCTGCTGATTGAAAGTAAAACAAAGAGGATACTCTGTGAATCCCTCAGAGACTTCTGTCAGTGAGGAAAGAATTACAAAGCCCTGCCTTCCTCCTACATTAGTGTGAATGGCTCATGAAAGCTGTAAAAACATGGAAAGAGGATGTTTCAACAGTTTGTGTGTAGATTTTATCTTTTAACCTTTTAAAGTAAGTGCGAAATGTCAGCTAGTGGTTGATTACCAAGCATAGCCTCTGTGCTTTTATAAAATAAAATTTCAGGGCTCTCTTATCAATGAAGCCTTTTTGGCTGAAGAGAAAGTTAGCAGTTGAAAACAATGAATCTAAGATGCCTCTGTAAATACTTTTCTCTTTCTTGATAAAATTGGATAAGAGATAAAAAAGTGTATTGGGGTGTGCTGGCTACGTCTTTTTTTCTCTAGTTTGCATTATCTTAAAGCAAGATATACCTTATAATTTGGACCATTTGCTCATCATAATAATGTTGGAGGCTGGATTGTTGATGCATGGTCAGACTAAACTTTTCATCTTCAGTTAAAAGGGCCATTAACAGATATTTTTTGTTACATTTTGACTAAATATTGGTTGCTCCTCTCGCGTGATAAAAAAAAAAAAGAAAAAAAAAAAGAAACAAACAGTTCCTGTTATTTAGATAACCTAAGCGGACTTACAACTAAACCGTTAACCAATGCATTTTGTAAGTTCTACAGTTTTATATTTTCCTATATAAGAACTGCTCTCCCTGTGGACTGAATGCTATGCTGTGACCTTTGTGTACACTATAAATCTCTGGTCCAGCACTAGTGTGTATTACATAATGTCTGTGTCTTAGCTGTGTTGACTTATCTGCATTTTGTCTCCTGCAGGCTTCTCAGCTGTCCTTAAAGTTCAGGGTTTCAGTCTTACGAAGGATCAATGATGGTGGAGGCCCACAGTGACCTCCCACAGCTGCAATCTCTTACAGTCTCTGGCTCTCTAGAGACCCGTTACAGATTTTAATAAATACATCTCCACTGCTCCATGGCAGTCCGCTGATAATGGATGACATTCTGACATCAGAAACTTAATCAAAAAGTAAACAGTAGAAGAGATTTAGTATTGACATCAGCTGCAGATTTCAGTGAGATTCTAAACTCTGCTGCTTCATTTGGAATAAAAAAAGAAAAGCACATTCCAATAGTAAATGCACAAACGTACACTGCTATCCAAAAGAAGCTTGTCCATAATGCCTTTCCACATTTATTCACAAACAGGGCTTGATGACATAGAACAACACAAAAAAGTGCCCAAAGGAAAAAGGAAAGGATGTTTTTTAGAATTCCCAGTGAGTGCTTTATCAAACCACTGCTCTTGAGTTATAAATGCTTATCTTTTCGTATATATATCTCCAGTAGCTTTGCACATTAAATCTTTTTGCCCAATTTTCTTTGAATAATGGCTTAAACCAATTGATTTGGATGAAATATCTTATACCCCTTTCCTACTCACCGAAAGCCCTTTTAAACCTGGAAACAATCGGTTTTTAGTGGTGATGGGAACGGCTCTTTGATCCGTTTCTACCCAGGTCAAATGACTTGACAAGCGAGCAGTGTTAAAATTGCCTCGGCTCTGATCGGCATGCTGTGGGAACACCAGACCCAGGTGGTCCCACTAATTTACGTGACACCAGTGAACGCAATGTAAGGTCGTCAACACACCATGTCAGTCACATCTGAACTAACAAGCCGAAACAACTCTGTTTACTTTCGATAAACATAGGAGAGGACTGGTGAGAGAGATTCAGACAGATAAAAGAGCAAAAAAATCCAATATATTCACTATGCCTTGGCTTCCTTACATGTTGCTCTCCATTGTTGACTTGCCTGATTTCTGTCGCACTGGTGACATCAACAACGCTAACCCAGCATGATGGTGTTACCAGATATGCTGCAGCATGGTGACAGACGCCATGCAGCTTGCCAGTGAGGGGTCGAACCCGGCTTTTTTTGCCAATGGGAAGGGAGCCAAATGCAGATTGTCAGCCAGTCTTGAAAAACCAGGTTAACCCACTAATTTCAGATTGAAAGAAGCTTTAGTGGGCCTCAGTTATTAGGTCTATATAAATATACTCAGTTAGATTAAGAACATTTGAATATTTAATTCAATTCAAGTCAGTTTATTTATATGGTGCTACAGTAATTCACAAGACATGCCATTTCAATGCACTTTATAGAGGCAATTCAACCAGATCATATAGTCAGATTGGTTAAATGTTTTCTACTGTATCTAAGGAAAACCAGATGATTGCATCGACTATCTGACTCAACAGCAGTCCCTCATGCCAAACGTGCATGTAGCGACAGTGGAAAGAAAAACTCTCTTTTAACACTAGAACTACCAAGGCCATAATTTTGGTTCTGATATTTTAAAGGAAAATAACTTTATTTACATTTACCATATGTTGCTCATGTTAACGGACTTTTCCTGTCTGTTTCTATATTTCCTTCCTTCCATTTCACATATTTTTTTTAAATAAAATAAAAACATAAAAAATAAATATGGTTAAGTTTACCTCGATCTCCCATAGCCGTCATTTTGACAGCTCTATTAATTGCATTGTAAATTCTTCCCTTGGTCGATTGACATTTCAGAAGAAATCTAACTGTGAAACAGGCTTTAGAAATGCTTCAAAACATTGACTATAGCGATTCGGGTAGAGAGATGAGGAGGACTGGGTAGGGATTCTGACAGCTTTGATAGCGAGTCCGAGGATGTACGCCCATCTCCATCAAAACGCAGGCATATCAGTGACCCATCAGGCAATAGTGAACCTTTTGTTCAAGGTTTGGGTAGCATTGCCCCGACTTAGCCAGTACACTCAGCAGCCCAAAAGCCAAACCAGAGCCCGTGAACTGGTAAAATAGTTGCGTGCAAACCACATGTGCTCCGCGGGTTACCAGCACCTCCGCTGGTGAGGAGCAGCTTTGGCGAGGCAAAGAAAACAGTGCGATCTAGCGAGGCCGACTGGGGTTCGGAGATAGAACCAGACATTTAAAAAAGCAGAAAGCTAACTGTCAACCAGCTCCACAGAAGGCCCCGTCCAGGAAACAGACAGCCAGGCAGACCGACTCCGAGCCAGCCCCCATGTCAGAGGATGAAGGAGAGCACATCCAGTTAGTCACAGTCAGAGAAACAGGACTACACTGAAAAACAGGCCAAGCTCCAACATTTAAACACATTGTTTTGTATGCAAACAATTCTATTATAATGTTGGTTGTATGTTTAAAAATGTTAACCTGCTAAGAAGTTAACATTAAACCCCAGGCTTAATTCTTTTGAAGGGCTTTTCCACCATGACTGTCCTGTATTTACATTTAGCTCTGACATAGTTACTTACTGTATGTCTGATACCTAAAACATTCGGGAGGCATCCCCATGTTGTGGAATTACATGTTTAAGTGTGATAGAGACCTAGTGATTTTTATTATATTTTACGTGTAGATTAAATAATTTTATTTTTTTGGTTCATGTAGAGAAAAGGCAAGAGCATCCTCCCCCACGTTTGTTTTGAAACCACATGGATTTTGGGATTCCTTGCAACTTTCCATTAACAGTGAAATTCTTTGTACGACACTACCCAAAAGAAAAAGGCCAGGTTGCCTTTGTTTATCCAGCCCAGTAGGTGTATCAATTATGGACCGAACAGATTTTTTTTTCATATATAAACTTGGGATGTTGCTTTATAACCTAATTCTGTTTTAGGATCTATACAGCTCTATCCCCCCTGTATTGCATCAAAGTGTTTATTATGTCAATTAAAACTAGACAGACTAAAGGGACAGCCACAAAAATATATGTGTTCATTTAAAGTCAGCAGCCAATCAGCCAACAGTACTGCTGGAAGAGCTGCAGAGATCCACATGTCCAGCGTGAAAATTTTTGACCTGACAGGTAATGCTGTAGCTGTTAACTTCAAAAATATGACCTTTATAGAAGAGTGGCAAAAATTTGCAGAACAGGTGTTCCTCTGCAGTTTTCAACAAGCAAGCAGAACACAAAGCACACATGCAAAAAAAAAAATAAAATAAAAATAAAATCAATTCAGTAAGATGAAAACTGAGCTTCTAGGACTGCATACAAATGGTTGAAATTAAAACCAAAGCACAACAGTAGCTTTACATAAGAGTACAAGACAACATTTTCAGAAATCATCCAAATGCCAAATTGTTCAGCTGGAAATACTTTCCCCGTACTTTTGCCAGAATTTTCATCCTCTGTTGATCTCTTTTGGGGATGACGTGGACCCTATGTTCAGTCGGTGTTCTCGGTGGGCTCTGTGTTGCATAGCCTAGAAAGGAGGCTTGGTGTATGCTTAGTCTAGATACCTCCAAGTTATTCTAGCAACTCTCAGCGAATGTTTCAGTATGTTTTAGTGCACTCTGGTTTTAGAAGTAGCTAAAACCAGCAGGGGTTGAGACAGTATATTTAACCATGCAATCTCTGTTCTCCCCAATGTGGCCTCTTTTCCTGGGTAGAGCTCACCAACAAGATAATTTTGGGGTTTATACAATATTCATATATATTATAATATATATAATATTTATAATATTTATAACAAACAGGGCAGGGGGACGTCAGATGTCTCTGTGATGTGTCTCTTTGGGATTGTTTTGAAGAGGATCTGCAGCCTTTATAGCTTGCAAAGAAAATTTGCACAAGCTTGCATAACCCTAACATTATAAGGCACAATGTGTTAGACAGGTAAGGAGGCCCTGTTAAAAGGTAAAACCAATAAAAGTTAAAGAAAGACAAAAAATTATCCCATACTTTATATGATTCTCCCTTAGATAATAATAATATTAAATTTATTTATTTATTTTGCATCTTATAGCCAAGTTGTTTTGACAACGGTATAAAAAAGCCAACTTTTTATGCCTGCAAAGTGGAAAGACAGAACCTGGGCATTGTGGGACTCCTTGATTTAATGTTGCTGGGGAAATAGATTTTTTTATTGGACTGTGCCAATAATTTTGCTCCCCATTTATCTGCTAAAGAACAGGTGCCAGTTCTGTGACATCATACTCTAAATTTATCTTTTGTGTATGTAGCTCAGAATATGAAGCCTATTGCTGGCTTGAAAAATTCCGCACATGGAAAGATGGAAAACGACTTGTGGTTTCCTGAGTGCAGACGCCAGCTTGGCGATTTGACAGGGAAATCAAAAAGAGAGGGGAAAAGGATGCCTGGTAGTATTTCTGGACTTCTCTTTGTATATACAGTCATTTGTCAAGGTCGGAAAAACATTAGAGAAATATCCGTGTAACCTGTTCTGAAATCTTTTAAAATTTTCATCTTAATAATTGTAGTCATTTAATAATGCCTTACAGGCTTGTGTGATGAATGAGATCATCTTGCTCAATGATCCCTTGCTATGATTTATGGCCAAGTATAAATCATCTGTCCCCTACACATTGTGTTACTTCATAGTGCTGCTTAACTCTCCCAATTTTATGTTTTCCAATAAAATGGAACTCGTTTATACTTCTGATTCTTAATTACAGCACTCTGCCAATTGGAAACAAAGTTGCTTGTAAATTCTTTATGGGCCATTTTCTCTAAAAACGTCACTGTGTTATTTTGTTGTGTGTATGTGTGAATCTGGAGAGGACGTTAGGCTTGGAATTAGTAAACCAAGAAGAAGGAGTCGTGCGCAGCTGTGTGAGGATGAAGTCCAGTTAACAGTTGGGACTGTATGTAAATAGTAAAACAAATGCTCAGAACTTAGCCCAGCACTCAACTGCCACATGAACAGAAGTACAGAAGCAAGATTTAGGAAGTAATGAGCCAAGATGGGAAATAAAGAGATGGGTCCCTTACTCTGGACAACCCTTAACTGGTCAACTTAATTAGGTGGTATTTATTATTTTTACAACCTCCTTTAAAAATATATTGGGACTTGGAGCTCATGCTTATTATTAATTTCCATGACCAAAACTTAAGAATATGCACATTTGGACAAAATTGTTGGTACCCCTCATTTAATGACAAAAAAAGAACCCACTGTGGTCACAGATTTAACTTGAATAGTAATAATTAATAGAAATTCAATTAAAATAAAGGAAAAAAAAAATCTGTTTTCAGCCATGCTTCAAAAGATTATATATATATATATATATATATATATATATATATATATATATATATATATATATATATATATATATATATATATATATATATATATATATATATATATATAAAAGTCAACTCATGAAGCAGGCTTAGACAAAAATATTCATATCCTTAGAAAAGACTGAAAACCAAGACCAAAGGGATATGTTTAAGCAAGGTGTGTCCACTATTTAGCATCACAGTGTCTACAATCTTGTAATCAGGCAGAAGGGCTACAGTATACATAGGGCTGCAGGTAGCTCTTGTGCCGTTTGGTTACATGGTGTGTACCACACTCAACATGAACCGGGAGAAGCAAAGAAGAGTTGCCTCAGGAGATTAAAAACAAAGTTGCTGACATGCATGTTAAATATACAAAGACAGAAATGTAAGATCCATAGGACTCTAGCCAAACTGCCTGGATGTGGTCACAGTAGGACAATTTATGACAAATCAAAGAAAACGGATCATATGATAGGTAATAAAAATTTAATTTCTCAAGATTATCAAGGGATTCTGGAGATAAATGTGCTGCCTAGTTTCAGAAAGCTTGGTCTCAGTTGAAGGCCATGTGTCTTGCAACAGGATACGACTCAAAGCATACAGCTGAAAACACCCAAAAAAGGCCAAGAGGAAAACATTGGACTACTTTGATCTGGCTTTCTATAAGCCCCGACCTAAAACATATTGAACAGCTATTTCTATAAAAGGCACTGTTCAAATCTGAGACAACTGGAGCAGTTTGCTAATGAGGAGTGGGCCTAATTACCGACTGAGAGCTGCAGAAGTCTCATTGACTGTCAAAATAATAGTTTGATTGAGTCAAAAGGTTGTGAAACATGATATTAGGTGAAGGGTACTGTTTTTTCTTTTCATTAAAAAAAACATTCAGTTGCAGCATGTTTACAAAAAGTGTCTGAGTTCTGTTTGTTTATACTCATATAATTTTTACCTTTTCAGATTGAAGTTATTTCTCTGGTCATTGTGAGAGTGAAGTATGCACAGCTGAAAAGTACTAGGAAATATGATCATTTAGAATGTGGAATTAGAGAATCAATGAGGAACCCAATGGCCACCAAAAGAAAAACTTGTTTACTCACTTACTTTTAAAAACCTGGGGATTTGAAAAACCTGGGTAACAGCAGTTTAATACACATTTAACTGGGTGATTTTACTTTACCTGGGTTTAGTTCCTCCAGAAAGCTGGACCATTTCACTCTCCTGGAGATTGTTTTTGTTTTTCAACTTTTTATTGGTTCAAAAATGTTACAAGATGTTTTTCAGTGCCCTGTGATGGATTGGTGACCTGTCCATGGTGTACCCTGCCTTTCGCTAATAGACTGCTGGCTGGCTGGCTGGCCCGGCAGGCTGGCTGGCTGGCTGGCTGGCTGGCTGGGTGGGTGGATGGATGGATGGATGGATGGATGGATGGATGGATGGATGGATGGATGGATGGATGGAGTTTCATTGTCATACCTGTATCCAGTTAAAAACAAAAACGATGTATCATCATGTGTTGAAGACATGGCAAACAACCATCCATACTCATACTTATACCTTAGGGGAAGGTTGGAGAGGCCAGTTGTCTTAACAGTCCCATGATTCAAAAACTGTTTTTGAGGCAGACTGATTACCTCTTTAGGTAATCATACACATACAGTAGACACATGGAAACCTTATATGGAAAATTGGAAACCAGAAATGGTACAAGGAAGGTATACCAAAAACTACCCAGCTGTTCAACTTCACGGTAAAATACTTATTTTCACTTTTTCACACAATCAACATAAACCATAGAATTAGACCAAGAACAGACAATGAAATTATTGTAACACAAAAAGTATTTGAAGAAAACAAAAAGCGCCTTGTCTCTGCCACGTTTTTATCAGTCTTAGATTATGGTGACCTTTTTTATAAGTATGCTACTTCCTTATGCCTTCAAATGTTGGACTGTGTTTACCATTAAGGTTCATCACAAACTGTAGAGCCATGACACATCACTTTGTCCTGTATTCTCAGGTGGGACGGAGGAATTTTTTTTGCCTGGAATTTTTTTGCAGAGAAACTGGAAGTTGAGTTTTTATCTTTAAATGCTTTTAAGTTGAAAGTGAAAGAATTTCAAGCAGCCTCGATGATCTGTCATTTTTTTGCACTGATTAAACCGTGGAGAGATCTGCAAGTAGATTTGGGACTGTACAATTCTTTTTCAGTTTGGACAAGAAAGTGGTCCAAGAAAGATAGTTTTTTTAACTAGGAGGAGGTTCACTGCAGTGCCCACTGCTTGTTGAGAAAAGCGTCAGAAAACAAGCGTCCCTTGTTTTTTGACAATCACAACACAACGAGGAGACAGGTAGGGAATATTTAAGATTGTTTATTTAACAAAAAAAAAACAACACAAGGAAGTCACGCAGAGTTTCTTCAGGGTATCTGAAAACGAAGGAAGCGTGAGATGAGAGCGACAACACTAAGATTTGAATGATCCACCGGGGGGGGAGGGGAAAGGGGCTGTGGAGGTCCCTATCTGGGAAATGCAGGACCTGGCCAACGAGATCTGGTCATCTCCCAACTTACATAGTCCATATTTCAAGAGGGGAGTCCCGCTTGTAGCACTGCTGGTGTCAATATACACTGATGCTATATATTGACCTAAGGGATAATTTAAAATAACTCATATGTGTCAACTCTTTAGGTCACAAAGTCTGCGGTGTGCCTTTAAGCTATTACATCACACAGCCCTATGCCTAACTTCCTCCTCTGATTTGGACCAATTATAATATAAATTTTCACCTCTATGAAAACCATATTGGAGCTGGCGACTTTAGCCCTAAAAGCACTGGGATTTGAAGCTCCAGGATTTGTTTCACATGGGTTAAAGGAGTCTAGGGAATTGATCATTCTGTAAGGCCAATTGACATTTATCTAAACCAGCCTGAGAAAAACTGCATTACACCTTCAGTCCAGCATCTCGCGGTGACAGTAGCTCACTACTAGTTTTACCCCATACAAATAGATTAATAAAACACACAGTATATGCTTTTTAAAACACTTTTTTTCTAGTTGCTGTTGTTTCAAATGACAAATAATAATACATTAACAGCTTTACATTTATGTAACTGATTCATTTATTCCAATTGTAACTAGAGCCCTTAGCAGGAAAAGTTTAAATAGTAATTTATCATTTATTTCTGTCAAACTGCATCTGCTTATAATGTTGTTGCTTTATAATTGCATGATTCATTTTCAATGAGTACTAAAACTGATAGACATTTTTTATCATAATAATGATCAGATAGATCTCATATCAGATATTTACAACAGAAACAGAAGAAGTTGTAGTTATACTTGTACATATTATAGTCAATCCCAGGAACAACAAACTGAGAACTTGATTGTCTTATTATGAGCAAATATTCTTCATAAACTGTGGTGAAACAGTTTAATATTAATCGTCAAATCTGCAATGCAAAAATGCTAACTATAATACTCTGATTTTATATATTTTAACACACATCTAATAAACTCTTTATATTTAATCTCAGAAACTTTGAACAGATACAGGCTGCTGAAAATCTATGCTGACTGGGTTGAAGCAGTCCTAACTGTATATTCCAAGTGCTTTTGCATTGTTGTCTTAAATAACCTAGCAGCCACAGCTTCCTATTTGCTGAACTTTGAGTCTCTGAAAAGGCATATTTAAAAGTAGGCTGATAATATTGATGAACAGACTGCACAGATGAAATCTTGAGGTGCATTTTCTAACACATGTAAAAAAAATACACACAAAAAAAAACATGTTTTGTAACTAATTAATTAAGAGGAATTGATAATTGACTGGCTGACAATATGGCAGTAGTTGGAGAGGAGATCCCACTCAAAAAATGGCTGGGCTGGCAGCAACAACTGCCTCATTCTGACAGAGCTTTGAGTTTGGTTGGCTAATTGATAATCTGGAAAATCACTTGAGGTTTTAAGTTGTACTTTTTCACCTAAAAAAACACCCTTCCTGTCTATGTAAGATGCTGTGTAGAAATTTTTTTTAGCTTACTTAATTTACAAATTTCAGCCAAGAACATTTCTGCAGGTTTAACGTGTACTTTCTCAGCTCTTTTAGGGGTTGATAGGTTTCCCACAGAAATTGCAAGGATTACAGATCTTGTAGGTAGGTAGAAAAAATCAATTCAAAATGTAGCCATCAGCCCCAACCTCTACATCCCCAAGTTGATAGAGCCACTAGAACAGCTCATACCGAGGCCTGGCTGTTGCACTGAAGCAAGGCTGCATGTGGACATGGTTTTACATAGCTGTGTCCTTCTACCTGTGCCTGGATAAGAAAATAAGACAGAGCATTCTGTTTAAAGGGAATTCGGTGTAACCCTTGAAGCTTTCTTGTGTTAAATTGTTTTAAATAGTGGCTTGATAATCAAAGCACATTGGCAGACAAATAAAGAGGAGGCTTCATGTTTCCTGTAGAGTTATCTGTATCTATGTTTGAAAGTAGAGTTTATGCTGAATGGAAATAGATTAGTTGCTTCTTGTGATTTGACAAGCACTTATAACATTTTTACACAGTCTAAATATTAGATACCGTACTAGATATTAGATCTCACCTGCTTTGCAAGCTAAAGTGTCCTTGACAAGACCCTTTCTGTCTCCAAAGCACCATCCAGCTTTTCATGTGAAGTAGACATAGATTATTATTATGAGCTCAATACATATTTATATTGTTAAAAAACCTTACAATACAGTATTTTATTTTTGTATTTTTTTTTGTCTTCACTATTATGTTATTTTTTATACACTCTTCTAAGATCCACATTTGTCGTTTTGGCCATTTTTCTATATTGCTGCTGTTAATAGCAGAATTTCCCCATTGTAGGACAATAAGGGATTTTCTGTTCTATTCTAATCCATTTAGGAGAGCATGTTTTCTCTTCGCATTGTATTTATGATTAAAGCTTTTGAACCAATAAAGGAAGTAGTTCTTGAGGTAAACTGTTGGGTTGACACTGAGTAAATATAACCAGGTTAGCACATAAGAAGCCTCCCCCGCTTTTCAAATCCTTGTTGTGGGAATAATTTTGGAAAGAAAAAAGACACTAACAATGTGACAAATAAGATAAAAACAATGTACAATAGAATACCGTGTTAACTTTACAACGTTCCAGCCAATAGCCTTTAGAAGCAAAACGCCATGGAAAAGAAAGATACAAATAAAAGACAAACCGTTCTAGGCTTCATCATTTGACTGGTTTTCTTGGCAGGCTGTTGCTGATGAGAGAATGTACAGCTGCATGCTCTAAACGACTGTTTGCTATCAATCTCCCACGTTTCAGCAGAATTCTACGTTTGGAAGCCATTCAAATCTCTGAATGTGTGATTCTCATCTTAAAAAAAAAGAAGTGTGTTTGACAAAAAGGGCCAGCAAACAGGGGAATCTCTGTTACCTCTGTGAAAGACTGCTGTGTCCTAAAAACACAGAGATGAAGCCTTTTCTGACACAACCATTTTTATACTTTAACCTTTTGAATCAGCTACATTGAGAGGAAAAACTCAAAACCACCTTTACAATATAAAATGCTGAGCAAAGATTTCTCTATAGAAGTAAACTGTGTCCAAACGTCCGCCCTAACCCCTAGATCCTTAGTCACTGTATAGAGCTGGGACTATATATTGGACTTTATAGTGAACTCAGTTAACTTACGGTTTGGACAGACGATCACTACTTTTCGCTCCCATTTGGTCACGTAACTCTGCATCAACCACGAGTTGCCTGTGCCATCTTTGTTATTAGTCACGACGGTAGCGAAAGCCTATGGCAACAGCAGGCCGTTGTGACAGCAAATCCCATAATGCTTTGCAAGGTCAGCTCTCTGCCCAAAAGCATATCTGCTCGTCTAATGACTATGGATGATCACTACTTTTCAAGGTGCATTGTAGGAAATTTCGAGTCCACTACTTATTCATCCACTAGACATTTGGAGAATCATTTAAAATGGTGTAACCACTATATAGTGCTATATACAGTGATTAGGGCAGACAATCAGACACAAACTCAGAGAACACCAAATCAATTTAATAATTGGTTTGGTTTTCCTTTTTTCCCCCTTTTTGAGGCATGTAATGCTCAATACATGGTTTAGTAATTATGCAAGTCATTTTTTCCTTCAAATATTCAAAAATGGGCATTGAGACGCAGAAAATAGCTTTTGCCATGAATTATTTCAGTTCTTTAGAGGGAAATTTGTGAATCATAGAAGGGAGTTTCCACTAGAGATCAAACTCCAGTTTCACACTGTAGATTTAATTTTAAGCAGCTGTGTTTTTGTTTTCAGTTTTTTTCCCCCTTGGTTAGGCACTTAACTTTGTCTTATCTCTGGGAAGAATCCTCGGGAAACATAAACATAAACTTCCTCTTTGAACTATTTTCATATTGGCTCATAAATAGTTATTAATGTACAGTTATCTTTTAAGCTGTACTTATTGATGACTGCTATTTAACTTGAATAAATCTTGATGTATGTTGTGTATCCTAAGAAGGGTAATAGAAGTTCATTTAATGTGAAAAGCAGAAACTAAAGGTGCTTGAAGAACAAAAAATAAAATAAAAATAAACTCTATTAATGGTAGAAAGCCTTTGCAGTACTTTACATCTGTGAGAGGAATGACATAGAAAAAGTGAAATGTTACTCTGTGATTAAATTCCCACCACCCTAATAGAAACCAGGTGCAGTACAGTGGTTGAAATATTTTCCCATCTATTTTCTGAGAGCAAATCAGCCTCAACAGTTTTAGAATTTACAGCATGACATGCTTTGTCATCCATTTGAAAAATGGCTTGTCATGTCAGTTCTGCATTTCTAAAGCCGCTTTATGTAAATGTTGAGCAATGCAGATTTTAAACTCTGTGCAAACTTCAGATGCTTTCATTTTTATTTACTTAAAGTAATATCAGAAACTTTAATACTCACGATAAACCTGCTTTTTATTATTAATCTGAATTTCAAAAAGGGATTGTATATAATAATTTATCACCGTTTTGGAAATCAAGGATTTTACAAAGTACAGTACTAAAGTACTAAATTATGACATTAAAATTGGCAAAAAAAAAAAAAAAAACAGAATTAGTGGCCTCCTTAATGCATCAAGACCAAAGTCAGTTCCTTCTTTTCCAACCACACAGCCTAAAGCCAGATATATACCACATGTGTGGCTTCTCTGGAAAAACGAACTCGATTTGGGAATATATGGTCAGGAAATTTATAGCACATGTATACGACAAGCCCTCAGGGACCGGGATAGAGGTGGAAGGGAGATCTCTCAAACTCCCAGCTCCCCCAGTCCTTGTTTCCATTGGGCTGGGAAATGCAGGCTCCCAGACGGTTCAAGGGGGCCTAGTGTAAGACCTCCTGGCCAACAGCATGACCCATCCATGGGGTAGAAATCAGTTCACTTACATCTGGGATCCCCCCCCAAGCAGCTACAAGCTGAGCATTCCACATCAGTTATCATAGATAAACGAAATATAGATGTGTTAGCCAAAGCTGTGGGAGGGAGTAGAGGTGAAAAAGAGCAGATTAAAAATTGTCTGGATAATGTTCAGTTTTTCAGGGAAAAGAGTACTTTGGAGCCAACAGGCCAAAACAAACAGAAGGGTGAGTCAGCGAAGGGAAAACATTCCCAAGCTAACTGATGTTTCCTTCCCTTGCATCTGCTGTTGTTTCCACAAAAGACTGCTCTAGAGGCCAAGACATTATCTGATTAATATCCAACATGATAGGTTTTGTTCTTATTCTACAAACATCTTTTTAGTACTGGAGGAACAACATGGTTTAGTGTCTTTGGTGATTCTTATTAGAGGCGGTTAAAATCCTTATTACTGTATTTTTCTGGCTCTTTTACACATTGGGTTATCAGAGTTGGTATTTTCCCATTGCTCTGTCTTTCTATTCCCTTCTTCACCAAACTTTTCTTTTCTTTATTTCAACCAATGGCATTCTACAAGATATCCAACATTCATTTTAAATTTTAGGAGCCTATGGTGATTGTGTTTCCTTTGTGTCTCTTTTCCTCATTGCAATGTTCTCATTTGGATGCATTTTTAATTTATTCTTGTGTGTATAGCTCCATAAATTACTCTTGTGGAGGTTTTTTCATACTTTTAGTCATCTGTCTTTGATTTTTTTTCCTGCTGTTTCTGCACAGACTTATTGTCCTGTAGATTAATTATCAAACTAGTGTATCTGTTTATCAGTGAACAGGTACGAGAGAAAAATATGTCCAGAAGCTCAAACCACCTAAACTGACTTATTTTGTCTGTGGAGGAGAGGTGGCTCTATTTCTAGCCTCTCCCAAATAAGGACGGTCTTTACTTTTTCTTGAAGGCGGAGCTCAACTATCATGGAGATGATTCTAATTTCAGCAACTTGTGTCTGGTCTGTATCTTGTTTTTTAAGTAATGATTCAAATCTCGATTGCAATGAAGAGCTGGATCACAGTCAATCTAGCAAAATGTAGTCTTCCATTTTTCAACCTGTCTATTTTTTGACCACTGATGACTGGAACAATGCCCATATCACAGCAGTCAAGGCTTCAATCTGTCTATCCTCCGCCATCCTGCTATTCTTGGTGCTCAGATATACCCAAAGTCCTCATCTGGAGGCAGATAAGGCTGTGCTCTAAAGGTTCACCTACTCTTTTTGCAGTTGAGATCCATAGCTTTAAGACAATAGCTAAGTTAACATGCACATACATTTGTGGAACTGATCGAAATCTTGGTTGATTGTAATTCCCAAATTTTTGTTTATATGGACACTAAATAACATGATGTGTTCATGTTGTGCGTATACATGTACCAAACATTCATATTATATAATTTAAGCATGTGCATTTCGGGAAACTCTTTACCTGTCTGCTTTCTTAAGCAACCTGTACCTGTCTGCTCATCTTCAACTTCAGCTACTCCTTGTAGAGATAGATAGGTAATTCTCTGTATGTTAAATTGCTTAACTACTGTTATTCAGCTGTTGTTCTTAGTGGCCAAATGGATTTTTATTCCCAGTGAAATAAAACACCATGCTCATCCAGACACAGCAAACCCACTTATCTTATTCATCTGAGAAAATGTCATTCTTCACCCACTCACTCCCTGTGTTTTCAATAGGTTTAAACCTATTATATTAGTAATCCTAGCTGTTGCCCACAGAATGTTTTCAGCTGATATGATATCACGAGTCTCACGTTGTGCACGGCCTGCGTGGGCATACAATAATAGAAGAAAATTCCTAAAATAATTCTGGTAGAACGATCATTGAAGCAGTTATCCTGCAGGCAGACCCATGAGCAGACTTTGAGAATCAAAATGATGATGTTTATTCTACAGGCATGAGCAAAGGCCTTCTTTTGTTTCAGGATTTCTGGTGCAAGCTTTTGTAATAACAAAAGTAAATGGTCTTGAAATTGAATCCATGCTCCTGGTGAAGAGCTGATTTGCTCTAACTTATCCGAAGAGAACTCTCTGAACTCCCATCAATCTTCAGATCTGTATACAGAATAACCCTAAAGCTGAACTATGTTAAAATCATACAGTGTGGCACATTTTTTCAGCAGGGGAAATATCCTAAAAAAGCTTTCAGAGTTAAAAGAAAAATAAAATTTAGGGTTTACCATCCCCAGCAGCCCTTAAAGGGACACATTGGACACCAATGACTTATTTGGTATAATGGGGAGTTTGCTTAATTATACAGTTCAAAATATGTTGATCGTCTATGACACTGAAAGAATTTCACGTGTTGTTGAAGTTTTTTTCAAGGCAGCCAAAGATTAGTGTGTATTTATGGCAGCATGGTGTTGAATGGATTGTTACTTGTGATGCCTTCAAGTACTTTACGTTAAACCTATTTGTCTATCAAATCTGAGGTTTATAGTATAAGAGAAGAAATATACTGAGAGTTAATTAAAAAAATTAACTTTCAGTGCAGCATAGTTTTTATTTATATGCTACAAACTAAACTACTCTTTCAAAGTATTCAATTAAAATAGAAAATAATTTATTTACATTTGAAAGAGGTAGAATTTTTACCTCACATACTTTAGCCTTCACATGCATCATGCTTAGTTAGTCCCTATATTACAGTGAAAAAGTATTTGTTCTCTTAAAAGTTAGCTCCTTTTTTTTGACTTAAATGTTTCCACAATTTCCCCATTGTGGGACAATAAATTGTGGGACAATAAATGGATTTTCTATTCTATTTTTCTATTCTATTTTAAATCTAAATACTAATACATATCCTTGTTTTCAAATGATTTGGTTCCTCATGGGAAAAAAACAACAACAAAACACTACAACAATAACTTTGCCCTATGGAAAAGCTATAACTGTACTCCATACGATCATGAAGCAAAACTCCTTTTGAGTAAATTTGCTAGTTAGATCTAGACCTGATTACAGCCAGACCTGTATGATCAAGAAATAACTAGAACCGTCTGACAACAGGAAGCAGGCCAAAAAAAATGTAAAAATATATTTGAAGACTTGGAATAGATTAGAATAGAATGGAATAGAACGACTGATTATTTCACCAATCAGTTTAATGATTGAGAAAACATTTTTTGTTTTGTTTGCTACACCAAACAACAGTTTTTAATTATATCTACTTTATAATTTTGTGGAAACTTGATATTTAATATTTTGGTAAATATATATATATATATATATATATATATATATATATATATATATATATATATATATATATATATATATATATATATATATATATATATATATATATATATATATATATATATATATATATATATATATATATTTATTTTAATGAAAAAATCCGACGGTTTCTTTAAAACATCTTTTTAGTTAAATGAAATCATCTGTGGTTCATTGTGTAATCGCGCTTGGCAAAGCACCAGCTACAATTAATGATTCTACATAAAATGAGAACGTGTGAATTCCTATTATTTTTGTGGTACCTAAAGGCATCGCGGCTGTGTGCGTGAATCCCTCCGCACACACGAACCAGGGAGACACGCACATCTGCTGGGCAGTGTGAAAGCCTCCCTCTCTGTGCTTTACTGTCACTTTCTCACTATTATTTGTTTAACAGATCTCCAACAAAGTTTGTAGAAATGTTTTTCTTTTTTTTCCTTATCATTTTTAGAAACTATTTTCTATTGTCAGCGGCAATGTGATAAAAAGGAACCTGAAGCGGGAAAAGTTAGTATTTTAAAACTTATTTAAAAAAAATCTGTAGTAGGACAAGCGGATTTTATGATGTCAGCTTTAAGGCTCTGAGATGACTTCTAAAAGAAATTCTGCGAAGTTGAAGCTTCGACGCTCTTTCAGTGAGCAGCTGCGGAGTTCCACGTCCAAAGCCTGGGATTTACTCTGGAAGAACATAAGGGAGCGGAGACTAGCAGGTCAGTAAGGCGCACCCTGGACCCGGTGCATCCAAGTGGAGAAAACTGCCTTTACGCACCACAGTTTGCTAATTGCATGGGTCATTCATCCCATAAACGATCCCCGTTTTAATCAAATCTTAGATTATGTCAGTCAGAGTGATGTAGTTTGCAGATCTGTTTCTCAAATTTAATGTAGCCTGCCTTGTCTTTGTTTTGGGTTTATTCTATTGTTCTGATATTCCAGAGTTGGATCTCTGATTTCTGAAGTAGGGAACCTCATGAACGCAGGTCATCATGTAAGGAATATAATCAGAACCAGAAAGAAAATAAAAGCATTTACCTGAGATCTCAGATATTTGAGTAAAAATAGCAAAAAATTAAACAAATAGAAAAAATATTTCTGTAAATATGTAGCCTATAGCCTACAAAAAAAGAAGAAATGGTTTGATAGTTGGAGAAAAGTATTAAACTGTGTACTCTGAATTTTTAGCCTATTTTGCCTTACTAATTATTTTTAATATATGTATATATGTTTAGGGAATTTTTACAGCATATTGTCATACGTTCAAGTTCCTCCCCCATTTAATTCTTTAAAAAACAGGTATAGCATAGGTTTGTTCCAGAAAAAAAACAAAAAACAAAAAAAACAATAACAAAACTGCTCGTATTTATAGCGCTTCTTTGTTACGTCCACTTCATTATTACCAAAGATGATTAACTGCTGAAGACCGCAAGGGGGCGTAGTTGAGTCCTAAGAAACATAAAATCCCAGGCCAACTAGTTAAAAATTAGGAATAACAAACTTTCCATATATCTCTTGTGTAAAATTGTATTTGGATTTATAATATGCATTTTAAAACATTCTTCTATAAGAGTAGTTCTATTCATTTATTACATTTCAATGTTTTAATTATATCTTCTACAGGTTCAGCTATCTACACTTTGTTTTTGTGTACATTGCAATATTAAATAACGTAAATATCAGTGAATCTCTGAGAGAAATTAATTAATTATTAATAATAATCATTATATCTGCTTAAATAAACAAGATACATATGGCATGTTCCAACAGCTGTTTGTCAAAGGACAACACTGTAAAGCCTTGCTCTGTGCAAACAGTCTCTATGCACCCAAAGCCACCTGCCATCACCTTTGCCAATGCCATATATCTCAAATCAAATGTTTTATTTAGATTATAATAGAATGGAACAGCCACTTTATTTGAAAATGTATATTTTCACACTGTAACAACACAACAAACAGCATATTGTTGTTTAATACATTGTTTTGATAAAAAAAATTTGGTAGAGATTAGGATTTGATGCACAAATAGGTAATTTTTTTTTTAAATTCCAACTTTTTGATTGGTTTCAAAATCAACAGAAGTTCTATTAGCATAAAAGAAAAAAGATAAGCCTAAATTAGGCATAAGTGTCTAGTTTTGCAGAATCAAGTAGTCTAGTCTGGTACCTAAATGCATAAAAATACATTAGGAACCTTACTAAGGCATGCTAAATCAATAACTGCTGCAACATATTGAAGGGAATTTACAAAGAAATTATAAAATAATCAGTATTATATATTGCACCTTTTAAATGATAAACTTTAGATGAAATTAAAACATTTATGGGTTAATGTTAGGAGTGACTGCCAATAATGGTATTTTCTGCCATTGCATATTTTTACCACTAGATGCACTGAAGTGACGACACCAGCACTGCACCATGTGGGAAAATCACATGTACCAGTAATCGCTTGGTCTTCGTTAAGCAGGCTGAAGTCATTCTAATGGAGACCAGATGTTTATATGATATAAGAACTTGCTGCTGTGCTGTATTTGTTTAGCCTGTTTTAACTTTCCCACCAGCCTGTGTGTTTTGTGTGTGAAGTCTGACGTTTGCTTGGCTCTGTGGTGCTTACTTTTGAGGTACCTCACAAGTAAAGCAACTGAGAACTGGGATGTTAGTTGGCACATTATTCCATAATCCTTTTATATAAATGTTTTATGGGTAAACAATTAAAGGATAGTTGCACCACTGAGCTGTAAAATATATCTGGTCAAGTTGATTAGGGCATATATAAACATTCTAGAAGATGGTCAACTTTGTTTGTTTTTTTTCCATTTCCAGAGTGGCACAATTTTGAGAGGTTGATTCCCAGTGCCTTGACATGCAAAATTAATCCAGCACCAGAGGGTAACTGCTGCAGATTGCTTTAAAAAGCAGATGTTAGTAAAATCAGATGAGGAAGCTGGACGCGTATGGAATTTCAATCACATATACAACACTGACAGCCAATTTCTGGCTCATCTGAGATGAATTTGGCCGGTAAAAAGAGAATTTCATGTGTGTAACATCACAGAAGTTGAGCTATTTATGACTGAGGACTGATGGATGGCTGCTGTCTCAGAGTCAGAGAAGGCACGCTATAAAACCTGCTGCCAAGACACTATCTGCACCTAGAGATGCTGACTGACAAAGAAATGCTGTCAATGGTTTAAGTCATTAAGAAAAGGGCAAATGTAATAGAAAGTTAAAAGTAAATTACTTGTGATTAAAATAGATCTTTTTCATATTAACTGCATAAGGAAAATGATAGATTTGAGCTGTCAGTGAGCAGCTTTCCACTTATTTAATTTAAACTTTTGCAATATTTCATAATAGCCTTTGCCAACACACAAAACTATTATTACATGCTTTTTTTAAGCAGGAATATGAGAATAGAATAACATAGAATAGAATAGAATTCACCTTATTCTCATTACACTGTCACAAGTACAAAGCAACGAAATATAGTTTGCATCAGTCCAGAAGTGCTATACAGGATATGAATATTTATTTACATGTGCACAGAGACTGTATGTATGGACTATAAATGGTATATATAAACACAGATTAATTGTAAGAGGCTATCAAATAAATAAATATGGAAGCTATAGACAGGTTACACAAGAAAATTAGTATATACATATATATATATATATATATATATATATATATATATATATATATATATATATATATATATATATATATATATATATATATATTAGTTATTATACAGGATAAATAATGAGAGATAATCGCAGATAAAAGATTGACAGATTATATACAGCTATATTTGAGAAGTGCGTGTAAATGGTGTTGGATCCGTGGGTTGATTAGTGCTGCCACTTTAGGAAAACCTTCTTTTGATTTTATCAGTTAGTGATTGTTATCTATTCCTATAAAGCATATTTAAACAATATCTTGAACATAACATATAAAACACACAACATGAACATAACATAAAAAGCAGTATCTTGATTCATCTTGTCAGGATCATCCCCCCAGAAGGTCTGCGTTTAAACAAAGTTTACCAAAAACACTATCTAAATCCGGTATGTTAATAGTCGTTTAATTGTTATACACAAGTTTTAATAAAAATATATATATAAAAAAAAACACTCTTCAAATTTTCTAAAAGTTGTTTGATACCCCTCATTCTGTTTTTTTGTTCTTAATGCCTAAAATCTGAGTGTCAAAAACTAGTAATCCCATGCTAAAGTATGAGATTTTTAATTTATCCAGCCTCAACATTACCTCTGAGGAACTTTTGTTTTTAAAACCCAGTTCAGTCAAAGGGTAGTTTTTGCTATTTTAAAGAGGGACTAAATGTTATCTGTATCTAAGTAAAATATTCAATTTAAGTACAATTTAATGAAATTTCATGTAAGCTCCTTCAGTTGTTACACTATATAATTTATGTAACAGAAAACAGTTGAGTTTTTCTGTCTTTTAAGTTGAGGAAAAGTGCAGAAGCCTCCTTTAAAGTAGCTTACCAACATTGCTCAGCAACAAGTTGGAGAGGGGCAGTGCTGTGCTGTTCTTAGCTCAACATGGTTAGGGGAAACTAGTGACTCCCAACACTTTCTCTGGCGTCTCATTTGAAATACTTCATTTGAAAAGTATGACTACAAACTTCTGTTGTTTTGAAACATTAGTATAAAGCAATCCCCCTAAAGATGCATGTATATTATATAATTTGGCATAACATATAACTTAGAGGTTTTACAGAAACACAAATGTTACAATTTATATACCACCATATGATGATTAGATTATTTTAGACCATTGTTCATTATGTCTTTGGCCGTGTCTCTTTTTTTTATTGTCAGTCGTTGGTTTGGTTTGAATAGTTGCAGTCAGGACATCTTGTCCTAAAGTGTGACATGAGAGAACAATAATATATCAGACATTTCATACTTGAGGAATTTGGGAAATGTGTGTCACCGAGATATTGTTGGGATTTAGTCAGCGGAAATACTGTTGGAGTGGAACCATGACTGTCCAGTGCAGATTGCATGTGCCTGCTCTGGGAGCAAACCTCATCAGAGCTGCCTTTCAGCCACACGTGGGTCTCAAGATGAAGCCAAGGTTACCCTCCATAATTACACCTGGCTAAAACTGAGCTTCAGAAGCTGAAAGTTTTCAGAGGATGGACCTGCACTAAATAACTGCATTAGGTTAAAGTCATAATATTGATAGTGGCTTGTTGATCCTGTGTATTTTTACATTAATGAAACATCTTCTATTTTTCATATCTGTTTTCCCTTGAGTATTTTGCTGTCCCCATTATGGTAAATAATCAAAACATTGTTGTCAGGCCTGCCAGTGTGTAACAAATGTTGCCGTATTGTATGGCAATTTGGCTCTGAGACTCAGCCAGAAGGCATGCTACAACTCGTTTGATAATGTCCCAAGTCACAGCTCTCCCCTGAGGACAGACCACAGCCACTTCTATGTGGCATGGAGTCAACAGTTAAATACAAAGGCATCTTTGAGCACACAGGAGAGTTTTTAGCCCTTTTAGAATTCCAGTTGCACTATCTGAACGCAGACAGAGACTATGTCAACATTAATCGCATTCGTAATGATTCCGTAATATGACACATATGGTGCTCTTTGTAAATTTTATCGTCTAGACAAGGAAGGAAGTCCAGAACAGAGACTGATTGATGGCGCTTGCACTATTCTGAACACTCTACCTCTTATTTTTGAATCCGATGCCTTAAACGATCCTTTACTACTCAACTGAATACATGTTCTTGAGTTAAACATGAGTCACTGCCTGATGAAATCATCAGAACACGCTCACAGGATCACTGAGCTCTTTTACGTGTAACAGTCTCCTATTAATACAACTTCATTCCAGGGTGTGGAGAGAGCCATTAAGCCCAAAAGAAGTGTATGAAAATGTGCAGCAGGCTCTGAAGTGTGCTTCTGAATTGTGGTCTTTGTGAGTCAAGGCAAGGGTGGATTTTGCCAGCCAGGCAGTGGAACAGAAAGAGGCTGTGTTTAGGTTGGTGGCTTGCCCATTTGTGCTCTTTTCACATGTACAGCACTGTGCTTATAATAATCAGGCAGGCTTGTATGCTGAGGCTTGTACAGTCATAAGAAGGATTTTTAAAAAAGTACATGGCATTTCCAAAGTTATAATCTCTGGCGCTCTGATTTTCTACTTTTATATACAAAGGTACAGTAATGATAAATCTAAAACTACATGTAAACTCTAAGCACAGATAAGTTTAAGATTATGACAAAATTAATTCTGTTTTTTTTTTTATAGCTAAGTTAATGCACATGATTAAAGCATAAACAAGTCAGTCTCTAGCTATTTGGTTAAAGCCTGTAATTTCAGTTTTTTTTATATTTTCCTGCAATATGTCACAAAATAGTCACATTCTGATTTTGAGGTAGTAGTTTCTTGCATATTCAGCTGAGAGTAGCGTAAAAATGAAACAAAAATGAAAGAAAACAAATGCTGTTTATCCGCTTACTGCAGGTTTGTAGCATTTCTGGCAAAATTGGATGTATCTATATACTATATCTGGAACAAAAGCAATTTCCCTCTGGGATTATTAAAGTATGTCTGATTTGGATTCTGATATTAGTGTTATTATCTTTATTTATCACAATATTTTTGAAATGTGATGCTGTTGTTTTATTGATTTATTTTAAGGAATAATATCACAGTCCTCTTACTTGGGTTTTCAGCAACCAGCGCACTATGCATGAGAGAATGCTGGAAGAAAGCCCAGACTTTATTGAATTTATTTGACCTTACACTAAGAAATAATTTATCAATCCCCAAAGGGAAATTCAGTTAACTGTTTTTCATATCTAAAAATCTAATTATTGTCTCACTACAAAACTGAAAACAATATATTCATGTTTGTCAGGAGTTTTTAGTCATCTTCACAGAATATTAAGTACTTAATCAGAAAAAGTAAAGTCAGACATTTAGTGAATTAGGTTTCAATCAGTGAAGATCCATGTCATTTAGGCTGAATCCTTTTCCCCCACTGATTGGCAGACAATTCAAGATGATCCACTGTGGGAACTTCCTGCAACTGTCAGTAAAAAAATGCTTTAGTGGGGGTGCAGAAAGTAGCATTCCCTAACCAAGAGAACAGCTTCTCCTCTTTTTTTCAAAAGTGTCACTCTTACCCAGTAAACTTGGCAAAGACGTCACTAACAACAGCACAGAAGCTGTTTTAGAACGGGGCAAGTCCCAGAGGCCCTTATTTTTGTAAGCCCTCCCAGACCCTACATCATCCCCTACCTCTCCCTTACCCAGTTCATAGGCATTCCAGTGGTATTTATATTTCCCTCCAGAGCAGGGGGAGGTGGTTGAGCCTTCATACAGACATTGGATTCAGCTCAGAAAGGTGGGCTGTGCTTTTCCTACATCCTTACTATTGGCTTTACTGTTGTCACATGGCTTCCAAAGTGCAGGCACTCCTCCCCCTCTGGGTTCCAAAGAGCCATCCCTCTCAGCTCTTTGCGCATGTATGTGAAGTTTTCTGTTGTGTGTGGGTGAACGTGCTTCAGGCTCTTGTTAGGGGCTAGTTTGGAGTTGAATACAGTTATGTTTCGTGAATTCCAAGAGTCAACAAGTAGTGACTGCCTGAGCAGTATGACACCCGAAACTCAGGATATCTACCTTAGGATGGATCACTGTCGAAGGCGCTCTGGATACAGGCTGGGGAGGATCATCGCCAGACACCAACTAGTGAAGCGGATTGCTGGAGGTAGGAGATGTCTCTGGAAATAAGTGAAATCTAAGTTAACTTCTCCACAGTTTAGACTGGAAGTATTTGGTTGTCTTTTAAATTAGTTCATCTTAAAGAGCTCAAATGAAGAGTTCAAACTTAAAGGAAATAGTTGTCAGTGTGGTTGAATGTGTTTGACATGCTGACTACTGACAAATGGACAAAAACAATGACCATCTTCATTATATTTCATTTAGCCTTTTTAGTGTTTGAATTCATTAACCAAAAGAGAAAACTATAGACTAGTTTAAGGTAAAGCATGCGCTGCCAGTAGAGTATGTTTGTGGGTGTTTTCTTAAAATATGTTAGATGTGACCTTGAGCCAATTAGTACTCAAGGGTTAAGCCTTTATAAATATGTAATATTTTGTATAACAAATTTGGTTGATATGTGATAAGCTAAGGATTAACCATGCACAGAGCACTGCACCCAAAGTGTAAACAAGAGGCATAAATGAATATCTTGCATAAGGGTTTTACAATCCTTCAGCCCAGCTAGGAGTGTTTTCCTTCCTACAATATAGTTTGTTCTCTCACCAGGCTGTCTCCAACACTCTAAAATATTATTGTTGACTTTAAACCTGACATTAATAGAAGTTATTTAAGGTCTGATAGAGTGGCATGTCTAACTATAATGCAGTACTGTGGTGTGAAGACCATGATGGTGGATCAGAGATGTAAATATCTTCAGGGACATAGTTACGCTTTCAGTTGCTCTGAGAATAGATACAATTACAGATTGTGGGGGTAGGATTTGTTTATTACTACAAAGGACTTGGGAAAAGCTCTGCACTTTTGATCCCTCTGACGTGAATTATGGTTTTTTATATTTGTTGCACAGATTTGTGAGGATGCCCTTGAGCTATGTGAACAAAGCACCAATTTAGGTCCTCTGTAACTTTGAAAAAAAAAAAAGTGAACAAATTTTTTTTTAATCTTAACTGTTACTTTTTGCATTCAAAGAAATTTGGTGGATTTTATTTTTTGTTTGTTGTTTTGGTGAATATGTTTTAAAAGGAATAGGCTGTTTTGAAAATTATTCTTAGTGCTGAAAATCTGACGAATGGTGGCTCTGAGACTAAAGGAGCAGTATTTATCCCTTAACTGTTTCAGAAAACAATCGAATCGGGACTGAGGATAAGCTTTTGCTTTCCCAATGTGTTTTCTCAAAGGACCAAGACAACACAGGGAAATTGAAATGAACCCGCCGCTGTTTACGCCTCTGAGTTGCCAAGCAAAAAGGTCACAGCCCTGTATTTTCTAACTTTGCTGATGATTTGGCAACGTAATGATTAAAGATGGTCTGTGTAATGAGCTACTGGCTGGGGAGCATAACATGCAGTACTACCAGGGCAGATTACTGCCTCATACTTATAGTTGCTCCCAATAACACACACTGGTTGAGGTCAAGCTGATGTGCACCAGTAAATGAGTTTACTGTATTTATATGTCTTTGGTAGCTCTATGTTGAGTTTGGAAGATTGTAGCTCTCAAGGCTTTTGTTTCCACAAATAGATATAGCAAAACTTTAAAAAAGTGCAATAATATTTTGAAACCAGGATTTGTATTATTTAAAATGATCATACTGTGAAAATCTTCCACACTAAAAACTCTAAGGAATAGATAACTAAAGTTATGGTGGAGGATGTTATTTTTCTGGGTGGATCATCAAAATTAGTGGTCCACCTAATTGTCAATCATTCTGGTGATATGTTTACATAAGGCTGTCCTATGTGCTCATCCCCATTTTCACTTACCGGTGGTGAGTTTGACATAGTGGAGAAATTGCGAATCTTCTTTTGAAAAAATAAGCTTGTATGAGCGATGCAAACAGCAACTTTTAAACAGAGCATGCACAAGGAGAAATGGGCTCTTGCACGCTTTCGCACGCGTTTAATTTCCCTCTTGGGATACAGAATTGTGCATTCAAGTGGAGAGGCCTGGTCTTTAAAAAAATTTTGCAAATATCCTCTACTATAAATTAATTTTTCGAATCTGTCATTTTGCAGGTGTTTGTGTCTAGGTTTTTGTTGCTGATTTATTTCCAACTTGACGTAAAGTGCAATAACAATCACTTGCTGTCTGAGAAATTGTAAAAAGTATGTACATTTTGGTTATTACCAGAATTGTCTAGATGCCATTGTGCTGACTCACTGGTCTTTTTCACTAAAGGAAGTGATTGTGAAGTGATTTTGAATGGAAACCTTGGTGATGGGTGGACTTACTCACATACTGTCTAAGGATGTCTGTTCATCTTAGTCAGATTTCCAGTTTAACGCCAGAACCCTCTTATGTTATTGTCAAAAAAATGTACCTAGTGTCTCAGGGTCACTTATATTAGATAGCTAAGAAATTGAGACATGAGAATTGTTGGATTGTTAGTGAAGTAAAGATGTCAGCCTGTACACTGGAGGAAAGGGACACTTTCCTGAAAATGTTGTTTCCAAGGAGCATTCCATATGTTAACACTTTGGAGAGGCTGCTGCATAGCTTCAGCATTCTCCTTTGTCTGCTTCAGCCCCTCTTTTTTCAGCCCATCCCAAGGTTAGCATCCTTTTGTACCTTATTTTAAAACTGGAGCACATGTTGTCCTTGGATATGACTCCCAAAAATAACCACAATAGCCCACTAAATTAATTATGTAATTCAGGTTGTTTTCATATACAGTATTTAGTACCATAATGGAAACTTAGGAGTTGAATGATTCACAGACCGCTACGAGTGTTTCCGTGTGTTCCAGCTTTACTAAGAAAAAAGAAAAAAATCCCTGGAAACTTCATCAGGATGTCAGTGGAAAACTGAAACAGCTGAAAACTGCAGCTTGAATAAAAGCTCAACATCTAACTGCATTTGGTGCTGTTGTGTTAAGACAACAAGCTTCCCTTCCAGGGCCATCCTTTAAGATATTTTAAACTAGATGCTGCTAGCATTTGAGTCAGAAAGCAATCGACTTTAAAAGTACTTCTGCAGTTGTAACATTGCTAAATTATTCCCTTGTTTATGAGCAGGGTAATATTGTATGATGTGTGCATTTTTGTGACTTTCTGCAGATGTATTCCCCTAATCATGGGTTAAATACTTGTGTCAGTGTGCACTCAATCATTTTTTAATACACACTATGCAATATTAAGCTCACTTGGTTTAGTTGGTCAGTTGTCGTGTAGGGTTTTTAATTTAGCTGCATTGCTACCATTTATTGCTGTTTTTTTTCCCAAAGCTTCTCTGAATACCTTTTTTCTCAAAAATACCTTACTATACCTGAAACAAAAGGCACTTAAGAACAAAAACACCAAAAAAAGAAAATCCTAGTAAAAAAGGCACCAAACATATCAAATAACTTTACTATCAGGTGATAAAAGCGGTGAGCAAACTTTACAATCCAAACGAGTAGATTTTGCTTCCATTTCTGTAACCCTACATGACCCTTGAAGAATGTTTTTATATGTACACACATTATAAAGTAAAAGCAATGCAATTTAATTTCTGTATTTTCACATCAGCAATACTTTTGTTTTCCATGGGGATGTCAGTTATTTCTCCTCCTTGCATATTTATACCTTTGAACTTGAACTATGTTGCTGTTTCTTTGGATAACCACAGGATGCATCATAACATCCATGGTTTATACCTACTTATAGTCTACCTCTTATAGGTGTAGTTACACCATATATCTACATGCAGGAGGTTTCTAAACTAGTTCATATGTTTTGATTTCTTATAAACTGTCTCAAGTAGGAATCAGAACCACAATTATGAGAAACAGCGTGTGATATAAAATTGTCCGAAAATGATAAACAAATTATTTAGATTTAATAACATTTGTTGTAATGTATGATATTTTTCTAGACAATAATTCGAAAAATTAAGAAGAGGAATGAATGGGTACAAAAAGACCTTTGTAAGGCTGAAATGGTAATGGGAAGAAAAAAATGGCAAAAACTTGATATGAATCGAGAATTTAAAAATTGGTTGCTGTTATTTGTTGTGCATCCATTTACCATAATCCTATATGTCTGGATTATTATCTTACAATGAGATGAGTAAAATTGGTTTCTTGGTGAGAATTATTTAAAAAGATTTTTTTTAAGAATCAATGTTGTCATTGAGTAACTATGTTCTAATCAAATGTAATATGTGGATAGCGCTCCGAGAACGTCACTCTCCCCCTGTGCTGCCATTGAGGTATTTGAATCAACCTGGAAGCAGCTTTCCATTTCACTGATTGCATGTAAGAGAGACATGGTGGTTGTATATTGCTGGGTTTAAGGTTGCAAATACAAATGAGGTAAAACAGTAACGACGAGTCTGGCTGGCTTCTATCTAAAGGAAAGACAAGCCATCTAATACAGCACTGATTTGCTCTGACTACTTTATTGTCAGTTAGGTATTTTTCAAGTGTTGCTGAGAAGTAAATGTAAATCATAGTGTGTTGAGTAGAGATATCTTGTTACTGCACCTAAATACACACATTTCTGTTAAATTCTTGTAAAAATGTTCATATCATTTTAAATTGCCATTCATTCCAATTTTGAGATAAATAAAAGCCTTGCTAACACCACTCATAATGCCATTCCTGGATATCGCTGGAATTCGCCATCTATACAATATGATAAAAGCATAAAAAAAGCAGGTGAGAAATTTTTTTATTTAGGATTAGAGAGTGCATTGTTCTCTCCTTTGGGAATGGGCTGAGAAATAAAGGGGCTCTTCAAAGTAAAGAATACTTACAGACTCTGTACTCTTCGAACTCCCCTCTTATCTATTCATTCATCAACTCTGCTGTAGCATGAGGAACATTTCATCAGCTAAGTGTGAGATGCGGCCCCATCATTCAAACCAAGGTTGATGTGTATGTTAATGAGCCCAATGCTTTGCTCATGGTCATGCCTACTTAGATCTGCAGATAACTGGTGAATATCTTCTTATCCGAAAGGATATTTTTATTTCTATCAAGATCAAAATATATAGGGCTGAAACAATTAATCGAATTGATAGTTAATGGATTATTATAATAATTGTCAACTAATTTAGTAATCGATTAATCGTTAACTGGAGAATAGAGACTATAAAGCATGCCCTTATCTGACAGAGAGACCCACTTAGAGTAGTAATAATATCAAAATTGAAAAAAAAATATATAAACTTTTTGTATTTAGGAAATGAAAAAAGTTTTGTCTGTCAATATGCGCTATCCAGAACTCCTTAAGTAGAAGCATTTTAGTTTCACCTGTTTTAATTAGTAAAAAATCTTCTTTAAGGAACCTTTTGCTATCTGATTATTAATCGATTTACCCAAAAAATAATCAACAGATTAATCGATTTGCAAAATAATCATTCGTTACAGCCCTAATATATATATATATATATATATATATATATATATATATATATATATATATATATATATATATATATATATATATATATATATATATTATTTATATTGATAAAAGCATTTGATTAAAAGCAGTAAGAATGGTTAACCTTTTTGACATCTCAATGACGAGAACATAAACTTAAAATTAACTAAAAAAACAATGAAAAAAATTTTGTCTTCACTGTTTTTATTGGAAATGTGCTTTAGGAAAATGCAGTTTTTAACTGACAATTTGTATTGGAATATAAACAATGTTGGTAAGACCTATTAAACATTGAAATATTTCAGAGAAAAGCCTTTTTAAACTTAAATGTAAAATTCTAGTATAGGAGAATAATTCTATGGTTTTGGCCTTTGAGAGAAGCATGTTTGCTTATAATGATAAATTGAATTAAAGCAGAACAATTCGATCAAAGATGGTTTTCAGAGAATGTTTCTTTGAAAATGTTGCTTCAGGATTCAACATCCTGTTGAAATCTGCATTTATTTTTACGGTAACTTTTACTGTAACTCTTCGCCTTAACAAACAAAATAAATATTCATGTGCAGGGTTTGGCAAACAAACACTAACAAAAAGAAAAAACCTTTATGCTAATTTTTTACTTGATTTTTAATGAGAGCTGCCATCTCAAAAACAAGTATTTTTTTTCTTAAAATGAGTGCATTTGTTTTTTTTTTATTTAATTAGGTTAATAAGATGATCTGCCATCAGATAATATTAATATTAATATTATGCAGATGAAATAAGAGAGTGGAGGTTTTTTTTCTTATTTAAAGGAATAGTACACCCAAAACATGATTAGCCTTCATTTTCTACTCACCTCCATGCTGAACAACACTCTGGAGTACTTTTTTGATATCTCAAATGCATCTGGAGATCTGGGAGACTTCTTGCTGTCTGCTGACATTCAAATAATGGAGGTCTATGGCGCCCGAGACAGAAAGGTCCACAAAAGTCCACAAAAACTTGTCAATATTCCTCCATACTGCTCGTCCAATGTAATCCAAGTGTCCTGAGTGGGTAGCATCCAGAATTTACTCGAAACGAAGTCATTTAGAACGTTTTAGAGCCTAAACGGTAGTGTATAGGATTTCCTAATAGCGCCCCCATGCGCGCTCACGATTCTACGGAAGCCGGCAGACCAAACCAGCGCATTCAGCTCAGCAAAGAACTCATGCTCTTCCTCAACACTGAAGTCCTCAGACATTTTTCTTTCGTTGTTTCTTTCTTTGCACAGGTAAACAGCACATTTCTTCTTCTACGCTTGCATTATCGGCAGACCAGACGCTGAATGCGCACTTCCTTCCGGTTTGGTCTGCCGGCTTCCGTAGAATCGTGAGCGCGCATGGGGGCGCTATTAGGAAATCCTATACACTACTGTTTATGCTCTAAAAACATTCTAAATGACTTCGTTTCGAGTAAATTCTGGATGCTACCCACTCAGGACACTTGGATTACATTGGACGAGCAGTATGGAGGAATATTGACACGTTTTTGTGGACTTTTATGGACCTTTCTGTCTCGGGCGCCATGGACCTCCATTATTTGAATGTCAGCAGACAGCAAGAAGCCTCCCAGATCTCCAGATGCATTTGAGATATCAAAAAAGTACTCCAGAGTGTTGTTCAGCATGGAGGTGAGTAGAAAATGAAGGCTAATCATGTTTTGGGTGTACTATTCCTTTAAAGCTGAAATCATCTTATTCCATTGGCAAACTGTCTTATTTACCTGCTCAGATACAGATAAAATATACATATTGTGTTATTGCAGATGCTACCGATGAAGCAAGACTAAAGATTTAGGAATCATCAAAAAGTCAGGTGCAACATGGTTTCCCCTAGCTAAGCCCTTGAAATGTCATATTCACAAAGATTGTGTGAAGAGTGCTGCTTACGTGTTTCAGGCTGAGTTTCTATTCCACCTGTGGAGCTGTTTGTCCTGACAGCTGCCACATGTTCACAGCTAATCATTTACTTAGTGCATATTTCAAAAATGCCTTCGCTGCAGTGTAACAGGAATGGAAAGTTACACATTAACTCAAAAACGTGCAGCGTTTTACACATAAAAGATCTCACACATACAGTATCTGCGGCAGTGACTCATTTAGGCCAACTGATTATCAATACAGTATGCTAAAAACAAAGATTAGAGTACAGTAAGAAGTTTCTATCTTGTTTTTCTTCCCCTTTCATGTGCAAATAAATATATCTTGGACTGAAAAACAGCTTATGAGCCAAATAATACCACATATCATTCAACAGCAAGCCAGTTAATATTAAAGTTCAACTGTTGGCTGCCCTCATGTGGTAGAAAATTCAATCACATGCTATGAAAAACATGGAGGTGGGAAGTTAACTTCTCTGTCTCGGGGTTCAAACAGCCATTAGTTCTATGTTAAACTATTAATTCTGACTACATATACATAAAAGAGGCTGTGTATCTCAAGAAGAAATGTCATTTGTTCACAGTTTTAGTCAGCTGACCTTTACCCTCTCATGCATTCTGTGTTGCAAGCTTGTTGCAGGAGTGTTGCAAGGCTCCTGATGCAGTCCCACTTTTGATGTTGCTAATTAGGACCAGCATTTGTTTTGATGGTTCTTTGCCTTAATTGTAGACATCCTGAGAAGGGGTTCTCACGGTTGATGCGCTTGTTTTAACGTTGGACCCCTCTGTACCCAATGAGGCCATTCCTAGAGAAGGAGGAAACTCCACTTTAGACCGCCCCCTTCTTGGAAGCCTTCCAAATGAGAGGAAGGAGGACCTAATAAAACCCTGCTGGACTGAACTCAATATGAGAGTTTTTCTTGGATGTATTTCTTTAATTTTTGATCGGCACTTAACAGCCCTGTGGTCTCACATTAAAAGTAATTAGTAAATTATACTTCATATTTATACTCTTCTAAGCATGAAGTGTTTCATTTGTGTGTGCGCCATAATGTATGGAATATAAGATTTCCACTCAATGTTTTTCTGTGTTTGAGTCATGATTTTAGGTCAGCCAGTTAAAACGCTTGTCAGTAATTCATAGTCCCCCTTTGGCCATGTTATATGGCATGACTGGAAAACCAAATTACAGTGTTTACGTAAGTTATCAAAGGAAAGGAAGAATTACTGTGTAACCTTATATTATATAACCGTATATTATAAGTGGGAAAACAGCACGACATGGTGTGGCAGGCAGCCTACTGAGTTTTACATTGAGGAAGTTTATGGACTTTAAATTGGGATGCAAACAGAACAGAACAGCATGTTAGGGGTATGCATTTAATTCCATGACCACATGAGAAACAGTTTACACTAGCTGTGAGGCAGGTGAGGAGAGGGGAGCTGAAAAGGCAATTGAAACAGCTCTGACATAAGAGCCACAGGGGAAAAAAAAAAACAAGAAAAGAAAAATACGTTTTTTTGGAGCATAGCAAGGAAAACTCTGGTCTCAGGCCTGAACTCAATACTCACTTCCTGAAGTCTGCTTCCGCTCTTACCATCTAGATCATAAGGTCAGCAGATGTCCATTAACTTACAAAAAAGTTTCATAGCTTTTTTGTTTTTCAAATTTCCTCACTTCACCACCACATTGTTCAAGTTAGTGTTATTGTTGTAGACCAACATGTATTTGTGAAAAATAATGATGCAGAAAGTAAAGGGTGCATGATTTAAAATTACATGAGGAATATAAATCTTAAAAAGTATTTTGTTCATTTGTATTTAGCCCCTGGAGTCAAATTTTTTGAAGCCTCTGAGTGCAGTTGGAGCTGGAACTCATTTCTAGTCCATCTGAGCTGAATATCAGCTTTATAATTAACCGTAAGAAAAGAAGTCGTTTTTAATCATTTTTATTATTATATTTCTGAGGGGAGGGTGGAGAGCAGCATTAATCAGTAATTCCGAATTGATGCCATTGTTTTAAATTGTTTCTTCATTTAATTTTCTTTTGCTCTGCAATTCTAATGCATGCATCAGCTTTAATCTAAACCAGCCTTTATGCAACATAGGCCAAATTCACTTACTTTTACCTTAAAAAGACAAAACAGCTTTTTTGGGTGGGGGGGGGGGACATCCAAAGTATACAGATAATATACAAAAACTAAACAAAAAAAACAAACAATTATTATATTTTTGTTGAAAAAGAATCTTCCTGAATATTTTTTTTTCTTTAAATGCTTTTTTGCGAGTTTCCTTGTTTAGTTGAGTGGAAGTTTGCTTCTCCAATATTACAGAATTCATTTCTAACCAAAAACATGAACAAAATGTGAGGCAAATTAGTAAAATTCAAAGATATCTTTATCATCAAAGGAAGCAAACCCTATTTAAATTTGGTAAAGATGATTGTTAAAAACCTTTGACTTGTGTGGGAATCAGGCTGGAGTCCCATGTCTAGAAGTGTTTAGACTTTACTACATTATGTTTTTCATTGGAAGCTCTGCTGATTGATTTCTTATGTTCTGAGTTGTTCCTCAAAAGCCCTTTAAAAAGGGGGTGTTCCATTCAATGTCTGATGTACTTCATTTGTCAAAGGTTCCTGTAGCGTGACTAAAGGGGAAGAACACCTGTGTGTACAGCTGACACCTCCTTTGGTCTTTTCAGCAATCTGGGGGTTTCAACATGTGTCTGTGAATGAATTTTCATTTGGGTGAATGTGAGACCCAGTAATGAGGTTTAAGCAGACTGTAGAGCTTATGGCTAAACTTTAAGCTTTGGCTTATTTGACGGCAGAGAACCCAAACATTATGGCCTAGAATTTGACTTAAGTATTTAGCAGCCAATCAGACCCAAAGAAGTATCATCTTACTGTTTAGGTCAGGAATAATTTGTTAATCCGTCACTGAAAGGCTGATGTATGATGGGAAACTCTACTGGAATGTTGCCCAGTAAGTCGAAACACATTGTTATTTCCTTTAAAGATGCTTTGGAGTAATTTCCCATAACCCTCCATCCTTCCCCTACAAGCTACTAACAGTAAATACCCTTTCAAGCTTTATTCTCATTGAGTTCTTGGAGAAGAGTCTGTAATATAAATGAATCAGCCCAAGGTGACCACCTTTCCACAGAAAAAAAAAACTGTATCTTAATGTTGTTATTGTGCATAGTTAGAAATCTATGAATGCTGCCAAAATCAGAGACAATATTACTAGAGGTGACTGAGAGATAAAAGAAAGAAAGCAGCACAGAAAAAGCAAATTGATTGTTTGTTTTCCCCTAAAGATGAAAGAACCCCCCCCCTCTCTGGGTGTCCTTCAGAGATGAGGAGAGTGTTACCACAGCTGGGCTGCCCTTGTTTAAATTCAATACAGGATCTCATGATGAAAACAGCCCAGATGACTTTTGACCAAGCAGGCTTTTGCAATGGTCAACAACAGTGCTTTAGCCCTTATAATTATTTGCTCTCAGAATCAATAAGCTCTGGCGATGTATGTGTGTGTGTGGCGGGATGGGGTTGGGGGGACTGGGGGGGCGTTTGGGATGTGTGTGTTTCTGTTGTGAAACGAAAGGTTGATCTTTCACCAGTGGACCCATCAAAAGTCGTTATCATGCTGTACTGTGATCCGACTCCCTGCAGAGGACAAAAAATGTAAACACACATGACAATTTTGATAGGTGGAATATTTCAAAGACTCATGTGTAATCCTTGAATGACATAACCAGAGCAGTATACTGTAAGGGTATAACACAATTTTAACGCAAATAGGGCTGCAACTAACAATTATTTTGCTAATCGATTAATCTGTCGATCATTTTTTTGATTAATCAATTAATAATCAGATAGCCAAAGGTTCTTTGAGGAAGACTTTTCACAAAATCAAACCAGATGAAACTAAAGGTTTTCCACTACAGGAGTTCTGGATAGAGCATGTTGACGGACGGAAACGTTTTTTTTTTTTAATTCAAAATGTTTTTCATATTTTTTTGACAATCTTGATATAATAACTGCTCTAAGTGGGTCACCCTGTCAGCTAAAGGCATGATTTAGACTCTCTATCCTCCAATTAATGATTAATCAATTAGTTGATTAATTGACAATTATTTCAATAGTCGATTAATCACGATTAATCCGATTCAATGTTTTTTTTATACTAAACACAAGTAAAATTAATATAATTTCCTGCTTTTTTATAGAGTACTAGCCATTTCCTCATCCTTAACAATCTTGACTTAAATGCTTCAGAAAAATAATCTATGTCAAAAACACTAAGAACAATAAAATCAAACAGCTTAAAACAGGTTAAAAAAAACAAGCTACTGTAGATAAAACCAGAAGTGTCAACATATTTTTAATTATAAAAACTTCCTGGAAAGAAAAAGAAATCAGAGCTATGAATTGAAATAAACTAATTGTACTTGGTTGAGGTGTGGGCACAAAGAGAAGCTTGGCCAGCCCGTTATTTACCATAGAAGCAGGGGTAGGTTGACTTTCCAGCCTTAGTGATGTGGTGTGAATAGAAAAGCTTATAAATCTGCTTTAAAAACTTTAAAAGGGAGTAAAAGCTTTAAAAATAAATACAAGATAAAGATTAAACAGACAGGAAGCAGCATCTTGTCAAAATAAAATGGGGTAATGTCTTTTTATATAGGATTGTTAGTTAAAGGCAAGCTGCTGCATTTTAAACACATTAGAGTTGACAGAGGGACACTGATATAGAGAAGGTTAACAGCTAACAGATTCTGGAACTGATAAAACTATAAAATGCCTTCTCTAGGTCACAATGGTTAAAACAATGGTTGACATTACCAGATGATGACAGCCAGACTAAACTTAAGGTGCAATTTGTTTGTCTAATTTCAAATCCTGGTTGACTATTTGCAGTCAGAACTTTTCTCATGTTTTTTTTTACAGATTGTTATTGATTTTTGTTTCAAATTTTGGGAAAAAGATGGTGCTACTGTGGAACAGGTTTATTCTAGCTCAAGGTTACACAATCACATACTCACCCATGTCTATTCAAGAACAGCTATTTTCCTGGGATTTCACTGTTCGCCCTTTAATGTATGACCTCCTGGAGGTGTGGTTGTATATTCCATACACTCTTTGCTGGAGATTTGTGTGATTCACTGAAAGGATGTCTCCTGAGGTCAGTGTAAAGCCCACTAACAAACAGGTCCATAGATTTGCTGGCTTATTTGTATTTTAGAACATTTTGCTCCGGTTTCTTAGCAACCCACGCTAGAGGTGACCATTTAAAACCTACATCCCATGTTGACTACTGGATAACAGGACCCTGAAGCACTCCACAGGATCAAATGAGGGGACTCAAGGTCCCTGGGTGATTCAACATTCCCTCTTTGTAATTACTTGGCCTATGAAACCTGCAAGCTCAAATGCAAGTCCAGCATCCACAATAAAGTCACATCAACAAAAGCACAGTGTTGTTACTCACCTATGATGACAGACAATATCTAAGAGTTTACTCTTGCTTATTAATTCTCCAGCTTGTCTGTTTATAGATGACAAGAGAACTACTGACAGTAGGGGTGGTGTTATTTGGCTGTGGCGCCTCCTGTTTTTTCGGGTCATTGTAGAATACTGTGTAGAGGATATTGGAGTCTGAGGAACACGTAGAGCACAGTTAATTAAGACCTACAACAAATAATAGAAAGGTTTTATTCCCGCCATATTAGGTGAATAACCGGGGGTACTGCTCTATTAATCCACCCTGTGAATGGACACCATTATTTTTAGCAATTCATGGGACACTTTTAAAGCAATATCCCTAAAAGAATGTGGTCTTTAACTGATGACTGTACAGACCTTTTATGGAAATGTGTTTTTTTACTCTATAAAACAATATACGACATAATAAAACAATAACTATTTGCTTTCATTTACTATGTACATGAAATAGAGCCCCTTTGAGACTATTTAAATTGTCTTTATATGCCAAGTAATGTTTAAACAGTGTTTTTCTACAATAGATCAAAAGGAACTGGAATGAGTCTTTGTTGAGTTTATAGAATAAATTAGCTACTCATTTAGTGGTTTAGTTCATAAACTTTAGCTGTTGCAGAAATAGCTTTAGATTTTAGATTTTATGCTTGTTGACTTAGAATTGGATGCTGTGAATATGTGACTGTATTTTGTAGCGAAATACATATGGTCATATGTGAAATGTCATTGCATAGAATTGGATATCCTACCTATACTTTTGTACTCAGATTCTTTTTAATTGAAAATATATTTCTGCAAGAGTAAAAAGAACAACATAGCGTGCTCCTTCCCCCACTTGTTTCTGTGAATTGCTGGATGCTTCCATTGAATATAAAAGCAATATTCAACCGACAGCAGATGGACAGAAGGATGTGCCCTTTTTCCAGAGAGCAGTGGGAATTTATTTGTGTTAATTAGTAATAAAATTCCATCAACCATCCATCCATTAATCTATCCATCATATATCATCATATCATACCATAACATTAACAGTATTTTCCATAAAAAAAAAAAAAAAAAAAAACATGCATCTAGAACATTTCTTTGCGGGGGGGAAAAAAAAGCAATAACCTTGACAGGTTGGGACAGTTAAAATGATGCATATGGTGTAAGGTACTCTGCCAATATTGTGCCTCCAAGTCATGGAATTATAGTTTCATTTTAGAGTAGCAGAGAAGATCATTTCTTTTGCCTGCATCTTCTTCACATGCTGATTTCTATCTTAAATATCTAAATTGACTGAACTAACATGGCAATTTTCCCTCAAATTGTGAGGGAAAGGAAATTGTTTGGTTATTAATAGATTTAAACATACTTAAGTGATTAAAAAGTTGATTGGAAATATGTATTCCAGAGATTCAATTCTTCTGCTACTACAGAAATCCCTTCGAGTTCAAACTCGTCATAACATAATTTTCATGTCTCAGTATGTCTCCCAGATATCTCTGAACTATAAAAAACAGATCTGCTTCGCCCCTTGGATACAAATGTTTGGTATTTATCAGCCATCCCATTTGTCTTTTAGGTATTGCTGATTATAATTTAAGCTTCTCGTTTGCTCACATGTGAGGAATTGCTAACTCAGAGACAGATGGAATGTTGGACTATTTTGGGCATGAAACATCAGATGTTGTGGTTTTTGGGCAGACTTAGAAGAGGGGTCTGTGTGTTTCCCCTGGCAGTCTGTCTAGTCGAAGTTGACTGCTCACTGTGAGTGGGTGTCTGTATACAATTACCTCCATAAAGGAAAAGAATGGCTGCCCTGACAGTCTCTCCAAGTATGACGACATCTATAGTAGTGTCTGTTGCTTCTGTTTTTTGTTTTTTTTTTGCCAGGTGTTCTAACGAATAATTTACAGCTTTTTTTTGACTAGATGATTCATTTTGTGGTAATACAGTATGGTGAAAGAAAGCTTATGCATTTTTATTAGCCTCCCATTTTATAGCATGTTGTTTCTTCTTTAAAAGTCTGACAACTGCTAAGTGCATCTATCAGGCTTTTTAATATTTATTATTATTACTAGGATTAAATGGATTACCTATGTATGTCATCGTTTTTGTTTTTGGAAAATCTGGCCAAACTGCTCACATGATTGGACTAATCATATGAGCAAATAATGGGGAACCCCGATAATTTAAAGTACCACAAAACTAGGGCTGAAACGTTTAATCGGATTAATTATCATTAATAGATTATTGAAATAATAATCGGCTAATTTAGTAATTGATGAATCCTTAACTGGAGTATAGAGATTCTAAAGCATGCCTTTAGCTGACAGAGCAACCCACTTAGAGAAGCAATTATATCACAATTGCAAGAAAATATATAAATATAAGTTTTAAAATGCATTTTGCTTTTTACATTTTTTACAAAGGTTTTGTATTTTCAAATTACTGTTGAAAAAATGTCTTGAGTGCTTGCAGTTTTCTTCAGTTGTATATTTTTCAGAGTAAGTGTTTTCCCTCCCCTACATATTGCTATGCATGGTTAGAGGGGTCACAGAAAGGGTAAAAAAATGTTTTTCTACAAGAAAGAAGAAATCAGCCGTTTAAAACTATTTTTCATCCTCCTGTGTCGTATCACTGTGGAATTGGAGCAATAATGCCTAAATCAAAAATCTTACTAGTTGTTAATGATGTCTTTGATTATTTCAGTAAGTCTAAAAAACAAATAAAAGAAACATGCTTTTAATTTTTAAAGCAATAGACTGTATTACATTTGGTTGTGAAATGTGTTGGTAAATACTGTACCACTTTATCAGCATATTATTGTAAATCAGGATAATTATACTTTGAGAATCTCATACAGGTCTATGACTTGCTCAAAATGTCCCCCCCTTAGAATCAGAAAAATCTTTATTAGTAGGTAGTTTTTTAAAGGTATGAGGAATTTGCTTTAGTGAGGAGCATGCTACGCATAAACAAGCATAAATACTTGCATGTGAAAATACATAACATGGAATAAACAAATGAAGTGGTATAGAAATAATAAGAAAATAGTAAAAATTGTACAACTTTATATATATATATATATATATATATATATATATATATATATATTTATATATGTATTATTTTCTTTGTGATCTCATGAATTAAAGACATTGGCCACTATTTGTCTCCTTTGCTGACTTTTATACAGACAAAGAGGCTGAAGTAGGAATTTATCACCCTGGTAGAGCGCAGCCTGGAGAGCTGAGTGCTTCAGCATGATTCACTGCTTCTGATTGCTGGCGCTTTATGTCATGGTTTTCCCCAACTTCAGTTGTCTACGTTTTTTCCATTCCATTGACCCCTTGGAACAACATCTGGTGCTACACTTTATTTGTGTTTATTTAAGGGAAACATTTTCCACATCAAGTTTTTGACCACGTTGTTGCAGTAAATTTGTAAAGATTATGAGAGCTAGCCTTTTTCTTGCATAATCCATATTTATTAACTTGTTGTAAATTCTTTAAGAATATATTGAAACAAAAAGAGACTTTAGTCCAAAACTATTACCGTAAGAAGCAATCTTTTGGCTACTGCTTAAAACTTGGCCAAAAATGTGCTGACTTGTGTATGAAGGAGTTGTTGTGGGCAGAGCTGGGTAAGAGGGTTTGGCACAAGGAGCAGTATATGAAGAGGGGGCTGAGTGAGTGGGAGCCTGCCACAGAAAAGTGGGTTGGTTAAAGGATAGAGTCACTGTCGGGACAGGCACATGGTTCGGGGGAAGACAAAAAGAGGAAGGGAAAGAGCTCGGAGCTGTGGATTTGACTTCAAACTGCCAGCTGTATTCAGACAGTGAACAGGAATGCGGCTCAGCGTGGGAATGAAGATGTTCTGACAGGCTGAGAGACACTCTTAAGTCTTGACGGATGTATGAGCTGCTCTGGCTGTATGATGAAAATATCCCGTGAGTACGCAGCTATTCTTCACTAGAAGGAAACTAGTGTGTCAGCTGATTTAAAGGCTTTCGAGTGATGGGTGTAATCTTGTATTGTTTTTTCGTTTTTTTAAAAGAATGTGTTTAAAAGCTGATTGTATCTTATTTGTTTTTCATTATTAAAAAATAAAGTTAATGTAAGTGGAACTCGATAATCACAGCTTTAAAACTTCTCTGCTCTAACACCATTAAAGGGTTGGTTTTTGTGTTGGGCGCTGATTTCCTCCCCCCTTTATATTATCTACTTTTGTAGTTTAAGTAGGAAATGGAGCCATCTACAATAAGTATACGTACTTTTCTAATTTCTGCATATTGGCTATTGTAAGTTATTTTACTTTATTTTTGTCCTTATTTATATAATCTTTTATAACAGCAGACTTGCTAGAATGAGACATAATTATCATAATCAATGGAAATAAAGTTTGATATAATTTTTTCAGATAATAATACACAATTAAAACACATTATACTAAATCCTTTTAAAGTTTGAGCAGAAATGGGTTTGTTGGCTATTGACAGAATGACCTCAAGTAGAAAAACTGAGTCACCTGGGTATTGATCCGGAGTAGATACAAAGTCCGCACTTTGGAAATGTTTGTGCATTAATAACCAGTCATGTTAAGAATTCTTAATACTTGGTAAATGGTAAATGGCTTGTACTTATATAGTACGTTTTCAAGTCAGGAGACTTTATCAAAGTATTTTAGGCTACATTCAGTCATTCACCCATTCATGCACACTCACACACTGATGGTGGCAAACTACATAGTAGCCACAGCTACCCTGAAGCTGATGCAACAGAAGCGAGGCTGCCGTACACTGGTGCCACTGCTGATCACCATCAGCAGGCAATGCAGGTAAAGTGTCTTGCTGAAGGGCACAAAAAAAACTGAAAGGCGGAGCGTGGGCACGAACCGACAACCCTTTGACTTCAGGGCAAACTCCTACATCCAACACCTCTTACAATAGTACAAAAATGATTGTTCTGTGACACTAAAATACAAATAATATCCATGAGCAAGAGCAGAGGGTGAATAGCGTTATTTTGATCTCATAAGATGGTCTTTTTATTAGGCCCGAGCAGCTCACCGCTGCGAGAGCCTATTGTTCCTGTATCGTTTGTTATTAGGCCCGAGCAGCGAAGGCTGCAAGAGCCTATTGTATCTGTACTATTTCTTATTATTATTATTATTCTTTTAGCACTTTGAACGCATTTTACGGGGACTTCGCATATTCAAAAACTCAGGAAAACGTGGCAGTAAATTGTCCCCCGCGTGAAATAGCCGGTCTGTAATGGAATCCAAAATGGCCGCCCCCAAATTACGCCACAGCGCCCCCTAACGTGAGTTGGGGGAAACTGTAAGTCACAGAGATCTGAAACTTGGCACACCGGTAGATCTCCTCAAATCATGAAAAAAAGTCTCTTGGAGGTATGCCCTAAAACCCACAGGAAGTCGGCCATTTTGGCTCAAAGTGCGATTTTTGGCCATTTTTCATTTTCGCTCATGTCGAACTTTAACGAACTCCTCCTAGGGATTATGAGCTATCGGCTTCAAACTCGGTCATTATGCAGTTAAGGCATTGGAGATTAAAAGTTATCAAAGGTTTTCGTTTTTGAGCATGTTTAAGGGGTCCCCAGGGGCCCCGAAGTTAGGGTACTTTTGGAGAATTTCAAAGTGGAATAACTTCTACAAAAAAAGTTCAAATCAAACCAAGATTGGCAGTAAGGAGCCCCTTTGGATGCTTGACCATACTGGATGGTCAAATGATGACATCATCTAAGCCCCGCCCCCTTAGGGAAGAAAGTCGCTTTTTTTACTTGGGAGGATCCCTTTCAGTCATTTTAAACACCAGCACCTTGAAACTTTGTCAGATGATAGAAAACATGTTGGTCTAACTTCGTTTAAAGCACAGAGAGTCTGAGGTAAATGGTGTTGCCGTGGCGCCATGGCAAAGTGAGGCGTTTCGCCATGAAAATACGATTGGCTCTCATTTCCTCATTATTAATCAGATCTGCACCAAAATCACAAGAGATGATCCTAGTCCAACTCCAAACAGGAATCCAGAGCAATATTTTGTGGGCGGGGCTTAATTTCACTACAGCGCCCCCTAGAAATAACAAACTTCAAACCACCAGCCCCAAGCTGTTTTTAGTCCTAGAATATTGAAACGTTGAACACATTTGCATCTCATCAGGCCCTAACTAAAAGCCTCTTGAAGCCATGGTCTAAACCCCACCGGAAGTCGGCCATTTTGAATTACAATTTACTCTATTGTGAAAGCACTGACCTTTTTTCAAAAAATTGTATAAAATCAGCCTTTTATCCAAATGAGCTAAAACTTTCAAAATACGTTCTTTACAAAGCCTGCTGTGAGCTGGTTACAATAGCAAAGCGCTTCTTTAAAGTCCGTCACTCTGATTTTTCAAAAGTTTGCGTTCTCGCCTAATAGTTGGTCAAGTGGACAGATAATGCCAGGAAATAATTCAGCCCCTAGCCATGCTCGTTCCTAGGATAATGAAACTTGGCACACATCTGTATGAGCCCCCCACCTACAAAAAGTTTCATTGGAGCCATGGTCTAAACCTCTCATGAAGTCGGCCATTTTGAATCAAACGGCACCCTCATGAAAATAGAATCACTATGTTAAAATATTTCTAAAAAATCAGTCGTTTTCCTAAGAGAGCTAGGACTTTTGGAATATATTCCTCTAATCGCTATTTGTTTGATGGTAAACACAGCATAGCTCTTCTTAAAAGTCCGTCACTCTGATTTTTCAAAAGTTTGTGTTAACAGGAAATTTTTGTATCTCAAAAAGTTTTATAGCAATCCTAGCCAACTTTGGAAAAGTTATATATCCTTTGATTATAGAAAATACTACCAAGTTTGGCGTGAATCTATGCATGTTTGAGCATCTTATGGGGTTTTCAACTGCCGCAGTATAAGGCATTCACGTTTAAAGATTTTTCTTTCTTTTAATTATTTAGTAAATCATCTAAAAAAAATCTAGGACATGCAAAATGTGTTCCTTAACATTTGTGATTTTTTTCTGGATTTTATTGCAAACTATGGATTTTTAATGATTATTTTTGTTTTGAGTAGAGTCGGCCATTTTGAATTACATTTTACCGTGTTGTGAAATCACGGACCTCTTTTCAAAAAATTGTATAAAATCAGCCTTTTATCCAAATGAGCTAAAACTTTCAAAATACGTTCTTTACAAAGCCTGATGTAAGCTGGTTACAATAGCAAATCGCTTTTTTAAAGTCTGTCAGTCTGATTTTTCAAAAGTTTGTGTTAACAGAAAATTGTTGTATCTCAAAACGTTTTATAGCAGTCCAAGCCAAATGTGGAACAGTTATTTATCCTTTGATTATACAAAAGACTACCAAGATTGGCGTGAATCTATGCATGTTTGAGCATCTTATGGGGTTTTCAACTGCCGCAGTATAAGGCATTCACGTTTAAAGATTTTTCTTTCTTTTACTTATTTAGTAAATCATCTGAAAAAAATCTAGGACATGCAAAATGTGTTCCTTAACATTTGTGATTTTTTTCTGGATTTTATTGCAAACTATGGATTTTTTATGATTTTTTTTGTTTTCAGTAGAGTCGGCCATTTTGAATTACATTTTAACCTGTTGAGAAATCACGGACCTCTTTTCAAAAAATTGTATAAAATCAGCCTTTTATCCAAATGAGCTAAAAGTTTCAAAATACGTTCTTTACAAAGCCTGCTGTAAGCTGGTTACAATAGCAAAGCGCTTCTTTAAAGTCTGTCAGTCTGATTTTTCAAAAGTTTGTGTTAACAGAAAATTGTTGTATCTCAAAAAGTTTTATAGCAATCCTAGCCAAATGTGGAACAGTTATTTATCCTTTGATTATAGAAAAGACTGCCAAGATTGGCGTGAATCTATGCATGTTTGAGCATCTTATGGGGTTTTCAACTGCCGCAGTATATGGCATTCAAGTTTAAAGATTTTTCTTTCTTTAAATTATTTAATAAATCATCTAAAAAAAATCTAGGACATGCAAGATGTGTTCCTTGACATTTGTGATTTTTTTCGGGATTTTTTTGCAAATTATGGATTTTTAATTATTTTTTTTGTTTTGAGTAGGGTGTATTACCGCTAACCGTGGAGTTTGGCAGGGCTGTTTCTCCATCTTTTGAACATATACTTTTGACCCACCACCTGAGATGGCCGCAGCATCTATCTCACAGATGAGATTCATCCCAGATATTATATTTTATCCCTAGTTTAACCCTTCCTGACCAAAGCTGTGGTTTTCTCCGGCTGGTCCAGAGGTGAAGCGTGGCGCCTTTTCCGCTGGCTGAGAAGGAGCAAGGGGGCGGCAAACTTCTAACTTGCTGAGCCTCGATTTAAGACATAAGGGGTCAAAAGCAATCAAAAGAGTTTTTGCTGTGACAAACCATGTGGGCGTGGCCAAGCATCAAAATCAGACCCTGTGCCGTTAGAGTATGACTAAACTGCCTCAGGCCCTGCTTTTATTAAGGATTATTAAATTTGTATAGCCCAACACGATGTTCAAAAAAGTATATTGGAGCCATGGTCCACACCCAACAAGAAATGGGCCATTTTGGATCAAAGATACCATTTTCTTTTTTTAGGTCATGACATATCTGAGTGAGGGGCTCTTGGTTTTTATTGAGTTTGAGACTTCAAATTAACTTTACATGGACTATAGTCATAGCAAATTAAAAGTTATCAAAATTATTATTCCACATGGGAGCATGTGGGCGTGGCTAAGCATCAAACTGTTAACTCCAGTCATCCAAAGCCATGCTTTTAGGAGGAGGAGAAGGATAGTGAGGATGAGAAACAAACAGCAGTAGGAGATGCAGTGAGAGCAGCAGCAGGAAGAAAAAATATGCAGACAAGGAGCACAGGGGGAGGAGGATGATTAGGATGAGAAACAGCAGAAGGAGAATGGAGGAGGATTAAATGAAGCAGGATAAGGAGGATGAAGAGGATCAGGAGAAGCAGCAGTAGGCAGGGGATAAAGAGAAAGAGCATCAGCAGGATGAGGAGAAGGAGATGCAGCAAGAGCGACAGCAGGATGAGAAGGAGATACAGCAAGAGTGACAGCAGGAGGAGAAGGAGACACAGGAAGATAAGCAGAAGCAGGAGGATGATGAGGAGAAGCTCCATTAGCAGGAGGATGAGGAAGATGAGGAGAAGCTGGAGGAGGAGGGGGATGAGAAACAGTGGCAGCAGCAGAACGAGAAGGAGGGGGAGGATAAGAGAAGCAGCAGCAGGCATAGGCTGAAGAGCAGGAGCATAGGCTGGGAAGGATCGTGGAGGTGGAGGTCGCTTGGTTCCCGCGGTCGCGACATACCAGGCGGTGCGAGCTGCGAGGGCCGCCCAATGCCACTTGTGGCTTTAATTAGGCCCGAGCAGCTCACCGCTGCGAGAGCCTATTGTTCCTGTACCGTTTATTCTTTTTCTTTTTCTTATTTTTCTCCGCTTAAAAGAAACGGCTTTTTGGAGGCTTTAGCATGTTCAAAAACTCACCAAACTTGGCAGTAAATTGTCCCCCTAGTGAAATTTACGTATGATAATGGAATCCAAAATGGGCGTGGCCAAATGCCTCTACAGCGCCCCCTAACGTGAGTTGGGGAAAACCGTAAGTCGCAGAGATTTGAGATTTGGCAGGTGCATAGATCTTACTAAATCATGAAAAAAGTTACATTGTGGGTATGCTCTAAAACCTACAGGAAGTCAGCCATTTTGGCTCAAAGGCTGATTTTTGGCACTTTTTCAATTTTGTTGACGTCGAACTTTCGCGAACTCCTCCTAGGGACAGTGAGCCATCGGCTTCAAACTTGGCATGTATGCAGATAAGGCATGTGAGATCTAAACTTATCAAACTTTTTGAGTTTTCCAGCATTTTAAAGGGGTGTGGCCAGGCCTCGAAGTTGGCGTACTCGCCAACATTTTCAAAATGCAATAACTTTTACATATGAAACTGAAATGACACGAAACCTGGTAGTATCATTCCTCTCTGAGTTCCCAACAAAACTGTATATTAAAACTTTTACATAATTGAAGCCACGCCCCCTGAGAACCGGAAGTCACGTTTTTTACTTGGAATGGTCCCTCTCTGTCCTACTTGACCTCATCAACCTAAAACTGTGTCAGCAGACAGACAACATGTTGTCCTAACTTCGTTTAAGGCACAGAGAGCTTTAGTCAAATGGTGTTGCCGTGGCGCCATGGCGAAGTGAGGCGTTTCGCCATGAAAATACGATTGGCTCTCATTTCCTTATTAATAATCAGATCTGCACCAAAATCACAAGAGATGATCCTAGTCCAACTCCAAACAGGAATCCAGAGCAATATTTTGTGGGCGGGGCTTAATTTTCCTACAGCGCCCCCTAGAAATAACAAACTTCAAACCACCAGCCCCAAGCCGTTTTTAGTCCTAGAATATTGAAACTTTGAACACATTTGCATCTCATCAGGCCCTAACTAAAAGCCTCTTGGACCCATGGTCTAAACCCCACCGGAAGTCGGCCATTTTGAATTACATTTTACTCTGTTGTGAAAGCACTGACCTCTTTTCAAAAAATTGTATAAAATCAGTATTTTATCCAAATGAGCTAAAACTTTCAAAATACGTTCTTTACAAAGCCTGCTGTAAGTTGGTTACAATAGCAAAGCGCTTCTTTAAAGTCCGTCACTCTGATTTTTCAAAAGTTTGCGTTCTCGCCTAGTAGTTGGCCAAGTGGACAGATAATGCCAGGAAATAATTCAGCCCCTAGCCATGCTCATTCCTAGGATAATGAAACTTGGCACACATCTGTATGAGCTCTCCACCTACAAAAAGTTTCATTGGAGCCATGGTCTAAACCTCTCATGAAGTCGGCCATTTTGAATCAAACGGCACCCTTATGAAAATAGAATCACTATGTTAAAATATTTCTAAAAAATCAGTCGTTTTCCCAAAAAAGCTACGACTTTTGGAATATATTCCTCTAATCGCTACTTGTTTGATGGTAAACACAGCATAGCTCTTCTTAAAAGTCCGTCACTCTGATTTTTCAAAAGTTTGTGTTAACAGGAAATTGTTGTATCTCAAAAAGTTTTATAGCAATCCTAACCAAATTTGGAACAGTTATTTATCCTTTGATTATAGAAAAGACTGCCAAGTTTGGCGTGAATCTATGCATGTTTGAGCATCTTATGGGGTTTTCAACTGCCGCAGTATATGGCATTCAAGTTTAAAGATTTTTCTTTCTTTAAATTATTTATTAAATCATCTAAAAAAAATCTAGGACATGCAAGATGTGTTCCTTGACATTTGTGATTTTTTTCGGGATTTTATTGCAAACTATGGATTTTTAATGATTTTTTTTGTTTTGAGTAGAGTCGGCCATTTTGAATTACATTTTACCCTGTTGTGAAATCACGGACCTCTTTTCAAAAAATTGTATAAAGTTAGCCTTTTATCCAAATGAGCTAAAACTTTCAAAATACGTTCTTTACAAAGCCTGCTGTAAGCTGGTTACAATAGCAAAGCGCTTCTTTAAAGTCTGTCACTCTGATTTTTCAAAAGTTTGTGTTAACAGGAAATTGTTGCATAATAAAAGGTTTTATAGCAAGTAGCCAGATATTGCCAAGTTTGGCGTGAATCTATGAATGTTTGAGCATCTTATGGGATATTCAACTGCCGCAGTATAAGGCATTCAAGTTTAAAGATTTTTCTTTCTTTGAATTATTTAATAAATCATCTAAAAAAGAATCTAGGACATGCAAGATGTGTTCCTTGACATTTGTGATTTTTTTGGGGATTTTATTGCAAACTATGGATTTTTAATGATTTTTTTTGTTTTGAGTAGGGTGTAATACCGCTAACCGTGGGTTTTGGCAGTGCTGTTTCTCCATCTTTTGAATATATACTTTTGACCCACCAACTGAGATGGCTACAGCATCTATCTCACAGATGAGATTCATCCCCAGATATTATCTTTTATCCCTAGTTTAACCCTTCCTGACCAAAGCTGTGGTTGTCTCCGGCTGGTCCAGAGGTGAAGCGTGGCGCTTTTTCCGCTGGCTGGGAAGGTGCAAGGGGGCAGCGGTCGCTCACCTCCCGCGGTCGCGATAGGCCGAGCGGAGAAAGAGGAGGATGAAGAGGAGCAGCACAGGGTGATGAAGAGGATGAGGGGAAGCAGCAGCAGGCATAGGCTGAAGAGCAGGAGAATAGGCTGGGAAGGAGCGTGGAGCCGGCGGTCGCTTGGTTCCCGCGGTCGCGACATACCAGGCGGTGCGAGCTGCGAGGGCCGTCAATACCGCTCGCGGTTTTAATTAGGCCCGAGCAGCTCACCGCTGCGAGAGCCTATTGTTCCTGTACCGTTTGTTATTATTATTATTATTTATTATTTTTCTCCGCGTAAAAGAAACAGCATTTTGGAGGCTTTAGCATGTTCAAAAACTCACCAAACTTGGCAGTAAATTGTCCCCCTAGTGAAATTTACGTATGATAATGGAATCCAAAATGGGCGTGGCCAAATGGCTCTACAGCGCCCCCTAACGTGAGTTGGGGAAAACCGTAAGTCACAGAGATTTGAGATTTGGCAGGTGCATAGATCTCACCAAATCATGAAAAAAGTTACATTATGGGTATGCTCTAAAACCTACAGGAAGTCGGCCATTTTGGCTCAAAGGCCGATTTTTGGCACTTTTTCAATTTTGTTGACGTCGAACTTTCGCGAACTCCTCCTAGGGACGGTGAGCCATCGGCTTCAAACTTGGCATGTATGCAGATAAGGCATGTGAGATCCAAACTTATCAAACTTTTTGAGTTTTCCAGCATTTTAAAGGGGTGTGGCCAGGCCTCGAAGTTGGCGTACTCGCCAACATTTTCAAAATGCAATAACTTTTACATATGAAACTGAAATGACACGAAACCTGGTAGTATTAATCCTCTCTCGGTTCCCAACAAAACTGTATGTTAAAACTGTTACATAATTGAAGCCACGCCCCCTGAGAACCGGAAGTCACGTTTTTTACTTGGAATGGTCCCTCTCTGTCCTACTTGACCTCATCAACCTAAAACTGTGTCAGCAGACAGACAACATGTTGTCCTAACTTCGTTTAAGGCACAGAGAGCTTTAGTCAAATGGTGTTGCCGTGGCGCCATGGCGAAGTGAGGCGTTTCGCCATGAAAATACGATTGGCTCTCATTTCCTCATTTATAATCAGATCTGCACCAAAATCACAAGAGATGATCCTAGTCCAACTCCAAACAGGAATCCAGAGCAATATTTTGTGGGCGGGGCTTAATTTTCCTACAGCGCCCCCTAGAAATAACAAACTTCAAACCACCAGCCCCAAGCCGTTTTTAGTCCTAGAATATTGAAACTTTGAACACATTTGCACCTCATCAGGCCCTAACTAAAAGCCTCTTGGACCCATGGTCTAAACCCCACCGGAAGTCGGCCATTTTGAATTTCATTTTACTCTGTTGTGAAAGCACTGACCTCTTTTCAAAAAATTGTATAAAATCAGCCTTTTATCCAAATGAGCTAAAACTTTCAAAATACGTTCTTTACAAAGCCTGCTGTAAGCTGGTTACAATAGCAAAGCGCTTCTTTAAAGTCCGTCACTCTGATTTTTCAAAAGTTTGCGTTCTCGCCTAATAGTTGGTCAAGTGGACAGATAATGCCAGGAAATAATTCAGCCCCTAGCCATGCTCGTTCCTAGGATAATGAAACTTGGCACACATCTGTATGAGCTCTCCACCTACAAAAAGTTTCATTGGAGCCATGGTCTAAACCTCTCATGAAGTCGGCCATTTTGAATCAAACGGCACCCTTATGAAAATAGAATCACTATGTTAAAATATTTCTAAAAAATCAGTCGTTTTCCCAAAAGAGCTAGGACTTTTGGAATATATTCCTCTAATCGCTACTTGTTTGATGGTAAACACAGCATAGCTCTTCTTAAAAGTCCGTCACTCTGATTTTTCAAAAGTTTGTGTTAACAGGAAATTGTTGTATTTCAAAAAGTTTTATAGCAATCGTAGCCAAATTTGGAACAGTTATTTATCCTTTGATTATAGAAAAGACTGCCAAGTTTGGCGTGAATCTATGCATGTTTGAGCATCTTATGGGGTTTTCAACTGCCGCAGTATATGGCATTCAAGTTTAAAGATTTTTCTTTCTTTAAATTATTTATTAAATCATCTAAAAAAAATCTAGGACATGCAGGATGTGTTCCTTGACATTTGTGATTTTTTTCGGGATTTTATTGCAAACTATGGATTTTTAATGATTTTTTTTGTTTTGAGTAGAGTCGGCCATTTTGAATTACATTTTACCCTGTGTATAAAATAGTGTATAAAATTAGCCTTTTATCCAAATGAGCTAAAACTTTCAAAATACGTTCTTTACAAAGCCTGCTGTAAGCTGGTTACAATTGCAAAGCGCTTCTTTAAAGTCTGTCACTCTGATTTTTCAAACGTTTGCGTTCTTGCCTAATAGTTGGTCAAGTGGACAGATAATGCCAGGATATAATTTTCAACTGCCGCAGTATAAGGCATTCACGTTTAAAGATTTTTCTTTCTTTGAATTATTTAATAAATCATCTAAAAAAGAATCTAGGACATGCAAGATGTGTTCCTTGACATTTGTGATTTTTTGGGGGATTTTATTGCAAACTATGGATTTTTTAATGATTTTTTTTGTTTTGAGTAGGGTGTAATACCGCTAACCGTGGGTTTTGGCAGTGCTGTTTCTCCATCTTTTGAATATATACTTTTGACCCACCAACTGAGATTGCTACAGCAAATATCTGACAGATGAGATTCATCCCCAGATATTATCTTTTATCCCTAGTTTAACCCTTCCTGACCAAAGCTGTGGTTGTCTCCGGCTGGTCCAGAGGTGAAGCGTGGCGCTTTTTCCGCTGGCTGGGAAGGAGCAAGGGGGCAGCGGTCGCTCACCTCCCGCGGTCGCGATAGGCCGAGCGGAGAAAGAGGAGGATGAAGAGGAGCAGCACAGGGTGATGAAGAGGATGAGGGGAAGCAGCAGCAGGCATAGGCTGAAGAGCAGGAGAATAGGCTGGGAAGGAGCGTGGAGCCGGCGGTCGCTTGGTTCCCGCGGTCGCGACATACCAGGCGGTGCGAGCTGCGAGGGCCGTCAATACCGCTCGCGGTTTTAATTATTATTATTATTTTTCTCCTTACAAATAAAATGGCTTTTTGGAGGCTTTATCATATTCCAAAACTCACCAAACTTTGCGGACGCATCAGACCTGGTGAAAATTTACGTATTTTAATGGCCCCGTGAAAGTTGCCAACCAAATGCCTCAACGGCGCCCCCTCAAAATTTTCAAAATACCCTCCCCATTGACCTTTTTTTCTCATAGAGACATGAACATTGGCACACTTGTAGAGCGTCCTCACACTTACAAATAAGTCAATTAACGTCATACTAAATTATGCTCAGGGAGTCCGCCATCTTGGATCAAATTTCAAATTTTGACTGTGATTTTGCATTTTTAGCCTCTATATTTGATCGAACTCCTCCTAGGGACGGTGAGCCATCGGCTTCAAACTTGGCATGTATGCAGATAAGGCATGTGAGATCTAAACTTATCAAACTTTTTGAGTTTTCCAGCATTTTAAAGGGGTGTGGCCAGGCCTCGAAGTTGGCGTACTCGCCAACACTTTTCGAAGCGCAATAACTTTTACATATAAACGTGAAATGTCACGAAACTTGGTAGTATTAATCCTCTCTGGGTTCCCAACAAAACTGTATATTAAAACTTTGACATGATTGAAGCCACGCCCCCTGAGAACCGGAAGTCACGTTTTTTAATTGGAATGGTCCCTCTCTGTCCTACTTGACCTCAACAACCTAAAACTGTGTCAGCTGACAGACAACACGTTGTCCTAACTTCGTTTAAGGCACAGAGAGTCTGAGTTAAATGGTGTTGCCGTGGCGCCATGGCGAAGTGAGGTGTTTCGCCATGAAAATACGATTGGCTCTCATTTCCTCATTTATAAGCAGATCTGCACCAAAATCACAAGAGATGATCCTAGTCCAACTCCAAACAGGAATCCAGAGCAATATTTTGTGGGCGGGGCTTAATTTCACCACAGCGCCCCCTAGAAATAACAAATTTCGAACCACCAGCCCCAAGCCGTTTTTAGTCCTAGAATATTGAAACTTTGAACACATTTGCACCTCATCAGGCCCTAACTAAAAGCCTCTTGGACCCATGGTCTAAACCCCACCGGAAGTCGGCCATTTTGAATTACATTTTACTCTGTTGTGAAAGCACTGATCTGTTTTCAAAAAATTGTATAAAATCAGTATTTTATCCAAATGAGCTAAAACTTTCAAAATATGTTCTTTATAAAGCCTGCTGTAAGTTGGTTACAATAGCAAAGCGCTTCTTTAAAGTCCGTCACTCTGATTTTTCAAAAGTTTGCGTTCTCGCCTAATAGTTGGTCAAGTGGACAGATAATGCCAGGAAATAATTCAGCCCCTAGCCATGCTCATTCTGAGGATAATGAAACTTGGCACACATCTGTATGAGCTCTCCACCTACAAAAAGTTTCATTGAAGCCATGGTCTAAACCTCTCATGAAGTCGGCCATTTTGAATCAAACGGTACCCTTATGAAAATAGAATCACTATGTTAAAATATTTCTAAAAAATCAGTTGTTTTCCCAAATGAGCTAGGACTTTTGGAATATATTCCTCTAATCGCTACTTGTTTGATGGTAAACACAGCATAGCTCTTCTTAAAAGTCCGTCACTCTGATTTTTCAAAAGTTTGTGTTAACAGGAAATTGTTGTATCTCAAAAAGTTTTATAGCAATCCTACCCAAATTTGGAACAGTTATTTATCCTTTGATTATAGAAAAGACTGCCGAGTTTGGCGTGAATCCAGGCATGTTTGAGCATCTTATGGGGTTTTCAACTGCCACAGTATATGGCATTCAAGTTTAAAGATTTTTCTTTCTTTAAATTATTTAATAAATCATCTAAAAAAAATCTAGGACATGCAAGATGTGTTCCTTGACATTTGTGATTTTTTTCGGGATTTTATTGCAAACTATAGATTTTTAATGAATTTTTTTGTTTTGAGTAGAGTCGGCCATTTTGAATTACATTTCACCCTGTTGTGAAATCACGGACCTCTTTTCAAAAAAGTGTATAAAGTTAGCCTTTTATCCAAATGAGCTAAAACTTTCAAAATACGTTCTTTACAAAGCCTGCTGTAAGCTGGTTACAATAGCAAAGCGCTTCTTTAAAGTCTGTCACTCTGATTTTTCAAACGTTTGCGTTCTTGCCTAATAGTTGGTCAAGTGGACAGATAATGCCAGGATATATTTTTCAACTGCCGCAGTATAAGGCATTCACGTTTAAAGATTTTTCTTTCTTTGAATTATTTAATAAATCACCTAAAAAAGAATCTAGGACATGCAAGATGTGTTCCTTGACATTTGTGATTTTTTTTGGGGATTTTATTGCAAACTATGGATTTTTTTATGATTTTTTTTGTTTTGAGTAGGGTGTAATACCGCTAACCGTGGGTTTTGGCAGTGCTGTTTCTCCATCTTTTGAATATATACTTTTGACCCACCAACTGAGATTGCTACAGCAAATATCTGACAGATGAGATTCATCCCCAGATATTATCTTTTATCCCTAGTTTAACCCTTCCTGACCAAAGCTGTGGTTGTCTCCGGCTGGTCCAGAAGTGAAGCGTGGCGCTTTTTCCGCTGGCTGGGAAGGAGCAAGGGGGCAGCGGTCACTCACCTCCCGCGGTCGCGATAGGCCGAGCGGAGAAAGAGGAGGATGAAGAGGAGCAGCACAGGGTGATGAAGAGGATGAGGGGAAGCAGCAGCAGGCATAGGCTGAAGAGCAGGAGAATAGGCTGGGAAGGAGCGTGGAGCCGGCGGTCGCTTGGTTCCCGCGGTCGCAACATACCAGGCGGTGCGAGCTGCGAGGGCCGTCAATACCGCTCGCGGTTTTAATTATTATTATTATTTATTATTTTTCTCCGCGTAAAAGAAACAGCATTTTGGAGGCTTTAGCATGTTCAAAAACTCACCAAACTTGGCAGTAAATTGTCCCCCTAGTGAAATTTACGTATGATAATGGAATCCAAAATGGGCGTGGCCAAATGGCTCTACAGCGCCGCCTAACGTGAGTTGGGGAAAACCGTAAGTCACAGAGATTTGAGATTTGGCAGGTGCATAGATCTCACCAAATCATGAAAAAAGTTACATTATGGGTATGCTCTAAAACCTACAGGAAGTCGGCCATTTTGGCTCAAAGGCCGATTTTTGGCACTTTTTCAATTTTGTTGACGTCGAACTTTCGCGAACTCCTCCTAGGGACGGTGAGCCATCGGCTTCAAACTTGGCATGTATGCAGATAAGGCATGTGAGATCCAAACTTATCAAACTTTTTGAGTTTTCCAGCATTTTAAAGGGGTGTGGCCAGGCCTCGAAGTTGGCGTACTCGCCAACATTTTCAAAATGCAATAACTTTTACATATGAAACTGAAATGACACGAAACCTGGTAGTATTAATCCTCTCTCGGTTCCCAACAAAACTGTATGTTAAAACTGTTACATAATTGAAGCCACGCCCCCTGAGAACCGGAAGTCATGTTTTTTACTTCGAATGGTCCCTCTCTGTCTCACTTGACCTCATCAACCTAAAACTGTGTCAGCAGACAGACAACATGTTGTCCTAACTTCGTTTAAGGCACAGAGAGCTTTAGTCAAATGGTGTTGCCGTGGTGCCATGGCGAAGTGAGGCGTTTCGCCATGAAAATACGATTGGCTCTCATTTCCTCATTTATAATCAGATCTGCACCAAAATCACAAGAGATGATCCTAGTCCAACTCCAAACAGGAATCCAGAGCAATATTTTGTGGGCGGGGCTTAATTTTCCTACAGCGCCCCCTAGAAATAACAAACTTCAAACCACCAGCCCCAAGCCGTTTTTAGTCCTAGAATATTGAAACTTTGAACACATTTGCACCTCATCAGGCCCTAACTAAAAGCCTCTTGGACCCATGGTCTAAACCCCACCGGAAGTCGGCCATTTTGAATTTCATTTTACTCTGTTGTGAAAGCACTGACCTTTTTTCAAAAAATTGTATAAAATCAGCCTTTTATCCAAATGAGCTAAAACTTTCAAAATACGTTCTTTACAAGGCCTGCTGTAAGCTGGTTACAATAGCAAAGCGCTTCTTTAAAGTCCGTCACTCTGATTTTTCAAAAGTTTGCGTTCTCGCCTAATAGTTGGTCAAGTGGACAGATAATGCCAGGAAATAATTCAGCCCCTAGCCATGCTCATTCTTAGGATAATGAAACTTGGCACACATCTGTATGAGCTCTCCACCTACAAAAAGTTTCATTGAAGCCATGGTCTAAACCTCTCATGAAGTCGGCCATTTTGAATCAAACGGTACCCTTATGAAAATAGAATCACTATGTTAAAATATTTTTAAAAAATCAGTTGTTTTCCCAAATGAGCTAGGACTTTTGGAATATATTCCTCTAATCGCTACTTGTTTGATGGTAAACACAGCATAGCTCTTCTTAAAAGTCCGTCACTCTGATTTTTCAAAAGTTTGTGTTAACAGGAAATTGTTGTATCTCAAAAAGTTTTATAGCAATCCTACCCAAATTTGGAACAGTTATTTATCCTTTGATTATAGAAAAGACTGCCGAGTTTGGCGTGAATCTATGCATGTTTGAGCATCTTATGGGGTTTTCAACTGCCACAGTATATGGAATTCAAGTTTAAAGATTTTTCTTTCTTTAAATTATTTAATAAATCATCTAAAAAAAATCTAGGACATGCAAGATGTGTTCCTTGACATTTGTGATTTTTTTCAGGATTTTATTGCAAACTATAGATTTTTAATGAATTTTTTTGTTTTGAGTAGAGTCGGCCATTTTGAATTACATTTCACCCTTATGTGAAATCACGGACCTCTTTTCAAAAAAGTGTATAAAGTTAGCCTTTTATCCAAATGAGCTAAAACTTTCAAAATATGTTCTTTACAAAGCCTGCTGTAAACTGGTTACAATAGCAAAGCGCTTCTTTAAAGTCTGTCACTCTGATCTTTCAAACGTTTGCGTTCTTGCCTAATAGTTGGTCAAGTGGACAGATAATGCCAGGATATATTTTTCAACTGCCGCAGTATAAGGCATTCACGTTTAAAGATTTTTCTTTCTTTGAATTATTTAATAAATCACCTAAAAAAGAATCTAGGACATGCAAGATGTGTTCCTTGACATTTGTGATTTTTTTGGGGATTTTATTGCAAACTATGGATTTTTTAATGATTTTTTTTGTTTTGAGTAGGGTGTAATACCGCTAACCGTGGGTTTTGGCAGTGCTGTTTCTCCATCTTTTGAATATATACTTTTGACCCACCAACTGAGATTGCTACAGCAAATATCTGACAGATGAGATTCATCCCCAGATATTATCTTTTATCCCTAGTTTAACCCTTCCTGACCAAAGCTGTGGTTGTCTCCGGCTGGTCCAGAAGTGAAGCGTGGCGCTTTTTCCGCTGGCTGGGAAGGAGCAAGGGGGCAGCGGTCACTCACCTCCCGCGGTCGCGATAGGCCGAGCGGAGAAAGAGGAGGATGAAGAGGAGCAGCACAGGGTGATGAAGAGGATGAGGGGAAGCAGCAGCAGGCATAGGCTGAAGAGCAGGAGAATAGGCTGGGAAGGAGCGTGGAGCCAGCGGTCGCTTGGTTCCCGCGGTCGCGACATACCAGGCGGTGCGAGCTGCGAGGGCCGTCAATACCGCTCGCGGTTTTAATTATTTTTGTTGTTGTTGTTGTTGTAACAAGAGTCAATGGGCAGAACTAAAACAAATGCATATAATAAGTTAAGGCTAGAGTGGGATAGGACGCAGAACCTCAGCTCTGTCGCTCTTATTGTGTCTGTGGCACTATATGGGCACCGGGCATTTAATACAAGATTTCAATTAAATAGATTTAAGCTATTTTTGACAATTTTTCTCTTGCTCTTTGAATAAACATGAAAAACATATATATATATATATTTTTTTTTTTTACAAGAAATAGAAAAGAAAAAAATATCTAGGTATAGGATGATATAAGGGTGTAAATCCTCAAGTGGGAATTTTGACCAAGAGCTGACAGACGCCATATTTACTTGTTGAGTTATATAACGTGTTCTTTACAGCGAATGTTTCATAAGCTGAATTGCATAGGAACGCGTCACTCTTTGCCCTCTTTTGCTTCAACCACAAGCAGCTTTTGACATTTTTTTCCATTGTGTTGCAGCCAAAGTGGGTTTTATTTCTTTGTAAAATAGTAATTCTATACAATAGACAGCTTTAAAGCTTTAGGTTGTGAAGAGCAAACACAACTTCTCATTCTTTGGCACGATGCCCTCCCCAGGCTTTTATCTAGAGAGATTTCCTTAGAGAGAGGATGAGAGGACAGAATGTCTCACTATTAGGTTACAGAATGCAAACCAGAGGGATTCCCAGATTGTGTTACTGTTTCTCAGTGGTCCAACCTTAGGTCCTAGGACACAGGAGAGCCTGAAAACGCTCTCACTATGCATTGCAGTTGAATAATAAAGAGCTAATATTATTCACCTGGGAGGGAGGTCTAGAAGAGCACAAAGCCTTTAGCTTGTGCTGACGCAGGTGGGGACACAGCAGAGTGTCTCCTGGCAGCAAACACATGTGGACTTATCTCCCAGTTCAGGGGTAAACAGCAGACATCCAAGGACACAGACGGCTGTTAATATTTATTCAGTTGTTACTCAGTCTGCAGACCAAAGATAATGCTCTTTTATTTTTTGATGATATCGAAGCAAAGCAGCGCAGGTGAGTCTGAAACCTATGTATTGACCTTTTATATAGTTTCCTTTAATGATGTGAGACTGTGCAACAAATGATTGTGGTGTTTATTGCAGCTCCTGTGTGTTTAGAGATGAGGCTTTGGATGTGTTTGTCAGCTGATAAACTTGAATGCAGTGTTTGTGCGTCTGTCAACAATTCAGAGATGCTTCATTTCATGAAAAGCATTTGTGCAAAGAAAAATTTTTTTTGAATGGAATATTGTTGGTAGCTTTGTGACTTGGTTCTGATAAGAATCATCACCAGATATTATTGCTGTAGCTTTTGCCTTCTGGTGTTTATTATAACATTGCTTTATATCACCCTGTACCGACAGTATTTGTTGTGGTCTGTAAAAACACTTAAATGTTTGATAAATGGATTGAAATCAAGCCCCCTCCTTAATGAATTATATTCAGGGGGAAAAAAGCCCTACACTAGTGTTGTTGTTGATCCAAACAGTACAATCCTGTTTTTAGAATGAAACAATGCCTGATACTGAATAATATAGATTAGGTATTAAGCATTCTCTTGTTTTTAAAGCAACTTTTTTTTTCAAATAGTCAACCTTATTGTTTAATAGTTTCTCTTTCTTAGGTTGCAGTTGTTATGTAACACTGATGTGTCGGGTCTCATGTAGGCGGTAAATAGTCACCAACACTATTAGCATTAATGCAAAGGTGCCAACAGTCTGTTTCCTCCTCAGGCCATCGTTTGCTGTAAAGCAGGGTGAAAGCTCACTCTAGAGGTCAGCAGAGGGGGTTCATGATCTAGATAACATTTGTTAATCTTTGTTGTTTTTTGAGGGGGGGAATGTGCTATTCTATTTCCCTTTTTTGTAAAATCGGACTTTTCACTTAAGTTTATTCATTCAACAGTGACGAAGATAATCTCACAGATTTACCATGCCGCGGCAAGCATTTTTGTCATTTCTATTTTGTAAATTATTAAAAGAACTCCCTTTTACAATCAGTGGTTACTGTTGACCTATGGTATAGATATGACATAAAACATAAGCCCATTTATCTTCTAAATAAATCCTTAAACTATTTATTAAAATGCTGAATCAAAAAGACCTTAAAAGATTTTTTCCTATTCATGTAGGGTCTTGTCCTCCTTTTTAAGAGCTATATATGTAACCTCAGTGTTTTCAGAAATACCTCTTTAAATAGATTGTACTTTATTTTCTTAAATTGCATTTTCAGACTGTATTTGATCCTCACAAGAAATATGTAATTTGGCACCTTTAGATAAAGACAGTGACGTCTGTATGGAAAAGGTGCCAAATGATTTTCTTTTTTTTAATTAATGCTTTGGCAGTTTTGTTTAAATTAAGAAACATCTCTCTCTCAATGTGGTTTGTTTTCACTTTTCATCCCTGTTCTTGCCTCGCAGAAATCGAAGCAAAGGAGGCGTGTGACTGGCTGCGGGCAGCAGGATTTCCCCAGTACGCACAGCTCTTTGAAGGTAATGAAAGCACTCACTGAACTCCTACACAAATTCATCATCACAGGAAGGAGAATTGCTTGTTGAAAGCGAGAGATTAATCAACTAGCACAGGAATAACCCAGTTTGCCAACTACTGCGGTTTTCATTTTAAATCTGTTGTGATATAAAATAATTAGAAAGTTACATTTTGAAGTGAATCGGTGAGCACAGTGTCATCAGCTCTTTTACCAACGCTATCTATGTCACTGCATAGAGCATTCATTTGCCGCTTGCGGGATGATTTCAAGCTAGAGCGCCAGACACATCTGTAGACACCACAAAACAAACAGAACATTGGATCCTTTTAAAAGTTTAATCTCCAAGATCCAACGATTACTTTACAAACATGTCTGCAGTGCTTGACGCCTGAAGTCATGGGAAGAAAATGGTTTTATCAGAGCTTTAAGGGGCTTTACTCCCACATATCTCTGTGTTGAGGCCAGACTTTTGATGTGCCTTGGTGCTATTTTATTTTTCTTGACAGCTTAAAAAAAAAAGTAGGAAAACTTCCAAAGAGGGAATGGATAATCATGTCAAAGCGCAAACTGCTCCAAGCTGATATTATGTGTTTAAAACCATATTAATAAATAAATCCATTATTTATATTTTTCACATCTTAAAGCCTTTAATATATTTAAATTCCTGCCCTCGAGAACAGGCTAAGCCGTGTTGAGCCCAGCTCATTGCAGCTTCTGTTTTCCATGAGGCTAACTTCCCATGATTTGGTGAAATGATACATTCAGTCTCTTAAGTTATGTAACAAGCGCCTGCACAAGTGACAGCACTTAAATGAGGCTACTTCTATGCACAAATTTTGTTTGTAGAAATTTTTCTTAATGCATTCTTTGTTCCACAGGAATTTTAGAGAATTGAATTTCAACAATATTCCCCACTTTGTTTTCCTTTTTTTCTTCAGATTCACAGTTTCCAATTGGCATCACGCCTGTGAAAAGAGATCATGACTTTCTGGACAAAGATCTGGTGGAAACTCTGTGCAAGTAAGTGAAAGTGGGAGCTAAAATGAGAACCAATGGAAGAACTTCTACTTGTGGTTTTTATATGGGAATTAATACAGAGCTGCTTATATTTATTAGCTCTCTTTGTGAAGATTTGTATTAATGTTAAGCTAAATACATATTGTGTGTAAAAGCATTAAAATTAACATTTAAATCTTACTTCAGGATAATTATTCTGTATTTTTCATTGTTGCTACCCCAGTCTCTTTTTTGTCGCACAGCTCCCCATTTCCAAACATGGAAAAGGTCTTAACATTTTACAAGATTAAAGCAAAGAGAGAGACATCTCTCCACTTTTTACAAATTATCTAGATTTTCCTGTTTAGGGCTATGTTGTGTTATTCAATTTTTTTTTCTTCAGAACATCCAACTGGTTTTCTACAGGATTTATTCAGCTCAGTGAAACGGTCATAAAGGAGGGACAGTTTTATTCTTTTTTATCCTCTCAAAAATTTCCAAGAAATAAAAATCTGTTTATTTAGAGTCAACCTGCTTTATTTTTTAATTTCCTGGTATTTCAAAGGAATCAAGCTGCCATATAATCTAACAGCATTCTTATACCCTTTCAAAGAGAAACAGACCCATAGAATAACAGATTCTCCACCCTGCATCACGGGGAGAGTTTTGAGCTTTTCCCTATATTCCTACTGTGTTTCATGTTAAACTTAAAGGAAGGCAAGGCAATTTTATTTGTATAGCACAATTCAATAAATGGGCAATTCAAAGTGCTTTACATAAATTAGATAATAAAATAGAAGAATAATAAAAGCAGAATAAAAGCAAAAACATTTTTAAAACAAAAAAAGCAGATTAAAAGCAAGCAGCTAGAGAAGAAAATAAAACAGTTGGATCACAACCTTAAACTAATAATACCTCAGTTAACAGTTTAAATTCATCAGTCAAAGGCAGTTCTGAACATACTAGTCAATTCAGCATTTCAGCACTTTTACAGTTCTGGAAATTTGTTTTCCTGATAAGCGGAGCATAGGAACCAAATACTGCTTCTCCATGTTTGGTTCTAGTTCTGGGTGTACAGAGTTGGGTTGAACTAGAAGATCTTAGTGGCCTTTGAGGTTGATACATGTATTATTATGTATTGAGGCGCTGATCCATTCAGTGATTATAAGAAGGATTTTAACGTCTATTTCCTGAACTACAGGGAGCCAGTGGAGGGACCCCCTAGCATAAGTGTACTCAGAAGGTTTAATAGTAGGACAGAACACTAAACTTTTATAAAGAGTGAATGACTCCATAATTCCACTGTTTTATGCAACATTTCAAGTGCGCACCTCTTTGAACATAGTGGCAAGGCCATTGTGGGCTGTGACTGAGATAAGCAACTGTGGCAAGATAAACTATTTCATGTTAAACCTAAAGCAAGGCAAGTTTAACATTACAAAACTTAAAGGAAAATGGGCTAAAAGTGTTAAAAACCGGAATTTTCCTTTAACTAAATTTTTCAAGGACAATATACCTATAGTTTAAAAAGTGTGTAATTTACCTGTATTTTATTGGTTAATATTTTAGGGCTCCAGTAATTTTGCCACATGTGGTGTAGTATAAAAAAAAATTACTTCATTTTGGCTTTATTTTCTTTTACTAAATTCTGAAATTATAAAATGGAAAAGTTAAAGGCAAGGTGAGTTTATTTTAAGGCAAGGCAAGTTCATTCAGTGATTTAAGGCATACCAGAAGTATTTTAAAGTCTGTTCTCTGAGATGGGGGGATAAGGACTTTAAAACTTAGGTGATGATCTCCACTTAGTTGAAGATGCGAGCAGCAGCTGTCTGATTGATTAGAGTAATCAATTCTACTATAGATACATGCAAGAATGGGGTTTCAACATCTGCTGAGACATTAGTCTTTAATCCTGAAAATGTTCTTGGGCTGATTGAATGTCAACTTTGTTAGGGTATTTTTATGCCTTTGAAGGTTAAGTCTGACTCCATTATTACGCTCAGATTTTGAGCCTGATTGTGACTTTCCAGCCTTGTTAACTTAAACTGTTTGCAAAATTTTTAGCATTCTTATTTTGGTCCAACAACTCTTACTTAAGTTTATGTTTTAATTAAAAACTGATATAGCTAAGAAATATGCTAACTGAACATGATAAGATTTAGTAGCTTAAGCATATACTACATGTGTTTATGATTATGATGAAATTGAGTTGTTTGTTGCATGGTATAAAAAAGAATTATCCCTTTTTATAAAGACAGGAAAATAATTTTTGTGGTTTATATTTTTTTGCTTGACTTGATGTACTCTTTTTGAAGAATATTAAATTATATCGTCAAATCCGAACTCCACGTTGCTTTGAGTGCCCATGTAATTCATTTCGGGGCTAAAATGAAAACAGCAGTTCAGCAACTACAGTAGCTATGAAAACAATCCAAAGAGAGAAGTAGGCGAGGCATTAGTGGTGCCTCGCACTGCTCAATATAATGGGACTCTAAACAACCCTAAAGCAACTCATCTAAATTCCAAACTAGCCACATGATGAATAGGAGACAATTAGAAACAGTTCCACCTCAGTGTAATTTTGCCCATGACTTTCCTGCATTGTTATGGTAACGTAAGAATAGTCCTTTAGTCATTGATGCCACCAAACAGCCGGAGCAAAAATAAATGCCACGCTGCATACCATCCATGCCTTTGATTGAACATGCTAGTGCAGCCTCTGATCTCCAACTAAGTGCCCTCTTATTTTAGTGGCCACATATAAAGCTGTTTAGGCGTGTGGAATAAATGTGCCCCCTGCTTGGGAATCCTCTCTTTACTTCTGTTTACAGCTGTTTTTAGTAACAATGATGGCAGCATTTTGTTTTAATAACCGCTCTAATCTAAAGCCTCCATCACAGCGTGCCTGAAAAAGAATCTGGAGCAGTCAACTCTGATCATCTTTCCACCAATTTCTTTCCTTTTCTGCAATAAGTCAGAAGTTTCTTTTCCAATGTTTGTGATAAATCTATACATTTACTTTGTGATAAGATTTCTGGTATATTTCAAAAGTAGATATATATCTGAAAGCACTCATCACAGCCAAAAACCTTGTTGCATTTTATCTGGATTTAATTTGATATAACAGTAGAAGTTTCTTGTGAAGAGCAACCAAAGGGGTAAATAGTTAGGTAGAAGTTTAAAGCAATTTAGAAAAAAAACACACACACACACACAAAAAAAAAAGAGAGAAGTGTTGTATATCTTAAATGGCACTGCTAGATCCTTTAGCCAAGTGTGCAAATAAATAACTAAAAAGATATGGCTGTCTACCATAACTTAAAGACTTTGCAAGGGAAGCATTAATTAGAGTAGCAGTCAACAAGCATGTCTTAACTCTAAAGGCGCTTCAGAGATCTAGAGCATAGATGGGAAAAGCTAAAGCCTTTGCAGCTATTAGTTATGCACTCTTCAAACCAGTGGCGGCTGCTGCTCTCTGCAACGGGGGAGGCTCAAAGGTGTTAATTAAATCATTTTTTTTTCTTTTTCCCAGCTTTTATTGTTATTACACTTTCACAAGTAGAGAGCAAGGAAATGAACTCTGCATTCAAACCATCCCCCTATTGAGCAGAGGGCTGCCATCGTGCAGCGCCTGGGGAAGAGTGTGGGGTTATGGGTCAGGGAACCAGAGTGGCAGTCTCTGGGAGAGGGGATTGAACTCAGAACCTCAGCTCTATGCTGATTAGGCCGCCACAACCCTCAATAAAACGCATTACTACACTGCAAAAAATAGAAATCTCAATAAGTTATTTTTTCTTAAAATAAGTGTGTTTTTCCTTGATTTGAGGAGGTAAGTAAGACACTTTGCCAATGGAACAAGACAATTTCCTTTTAAAATAAGAAAAAACTATTTTATCCTCTTATTTCAAGTAAATATTATCTAACTATCTTATTTTAAGAGTAAAAATACTCATTCCATTGGCAAATCATCTTATTTATCTACTCAAATTAAGGCTAAATATACTTAATTTAAGCCATTTTTTACTTATTTCTGGATTGTTTTTGCAGTGTACAGTACAAAGGGTGAATATATCTGTTGTGAGGCGCTCTGAAATAATAAACTCCATGGCAGACTACAGCAAGAGTTCAGCAAAGATGACTGTTCTGACTGAATGATCCCTTTTCCCTCTCAACCCATGAGGAAAACCTCCTCACTGTCTGGCCACTGTCAGTCAAAAATCCAAAAGTATGTTTGCCAATCAGCATCCAGCAGCCAGCTTCAAGATGCATGACATCCTCAATCAATCAGATGCATTTTAGTGCATATTTAATGCAGTTTAATTTATGAAGTTTGAGAATGCATATTTTACCAATAATATTTCAAAATGTTCAGGATAGGTTTAGCTTCCTTAGTATTGAATGAGAAATCCCCAGTCCTCAAATCTATTATTTATAGAAGAGAAGCAAGAAAATTGTCATTGTTGAGATAAACTCATTGGATATTCTTCTTGAAGTGTGCTACAAAACTTCTAGAGGATACAACAAACTTGTTAAAAAAAGTGCTGTGGTCAGACTGAGCCCCGTGGCTTTGTTTGACCAGAACACATTCTCATTGGGAGCTTAACAATAACTGTCGGCTTTTTGCTAATATCAAATAAAAACTCCCAAATAAATTCATTAAAGCTTCCAGTTGTAGCTAATTTTAAAAAGGTTATTTAACAAAGGCTCCAGAGGCACATTATATTTGTCATCCTATCAATAAAGGTCTACACTAAAGTTAACAAAGAAAGCATGTTCTGGGGATTTATGAAATTTTTTTTTTTTTTTTTTCATGGGACAGATTTTTGCTAAACAAAAAAATACAGTTTCGTTGTGCAACCAAGGTGCAAATAGTGCACAGGATGGCTTCAAGGTATTAAACACCACATTTACTAATGATATCTTTGAGTGAGTGAGTCAGACTGTGGTTTAAGCTTTTTTATCTTTTTAATCATAAAATACATCACACAGCCCTTTAAGTCACCATTATCTCAACAGAAAGTAAACCAAATCAATGTCACTTACTGATGCTTATTAGAGTAAAAACATTATATTTTCCAAATCTGTTTCCCTACGGGGTCTGGCTGGGCATCTTCAGCAGAAGCTGATCAAATTAATATTTAAATAGCTCCTAGAAATGAAGGGCAATCTATTTCTGGTAAGGTCATTCAAAAGCTATATTTAGATTTCTTTGTTTGTTCAGTTGAGTTTTATTCTTTTCTTTCAGGCGGCTTAACACTCTCAACAAGTGTGCTTCTATGAAGCTCGATGTCAATCTTCCAAAGAAGAAGGTGAGTGCTACTTCTGATTTTTTAATACAATATAGTTTTTCTTTTTTGGTTAAAATTACTGTAACAGGTGCTGATGAAAAACAGAAATTAATCAGTGTTTTTATACAGAGAATTAAATCTTATTGGGTGTTTTTTTTTAAATGCTTTTCCCATTATGAAATAATATTTATACTATGATCAGTGTGATCAAAAGCAACAGTTGCTCAGGAGGTGGGAGTCTGTCCTGTAATCAATGGGTTGCTTGTCTGAGCTCCACTCCACGGTGATGCAAATTCTATGGCAGCCTCACTTCTGTCTGGCATCTGTGGCAAATGTTTAGTAGCTGTTCATCATCAGGGTGTGAATTGGTTTGTGAATATATATTTGTGATAGGTTGTCAAATATTTCTTGCATTATCAATGTAAAATCCTACTATATATTGAAAATAAAACATTTTAAGTAATTTTAACTTATAATGATTGTGTTTTCAATGTAAGCTACAATTTCCACATGGAAGAGTGGTGTTCTTGCTTTATCCTCACTTTGCTTAGTTTTGCTGAATTAAATCATGACTGACTGTTAGCAGTCTTGAGTCATTCAGACTGAATATAATCAGAATATCTATCTGATATATCTATCTGATGAATAAGCAGATGGTTTCTTGGTTCAATTTTCTTTAAAATACAATATATGATGTATAATTAGATATTATGTTTGTGTTGCCAGATCGAAGACTCAGATGAAGAAGACCTCTTTGCTATTAGTGACAAATGGACCTTTGAGAGGAGTAGCAGGCGTTGGTCCAGATTACAGGACATTGACTGTCTGCTTAGAAAGCACGGAGAAGGACAAACCTCCAAGGACGGGTTACCTCTGCACAATACTACCAGTAGGGAGAGTGTTCTTACAGATCTAAGTGAGCCTGAGGTCTCATCACTGCACAGTGAAAGCAGCGGGGGGAGCGGTCAAAGGGGCCTTAGCACAGAAGACTCTGACTCCTCTACCCGCACCTGCTCAGATTCTGCAGCAATGCCAGATTCTACTTCTCTCACAATGCCTCACATCCCCAAAGAGTTTACCCACTATGACTCTTTGCCTGATAAACAAGGAAGGACCAGCCGCATTCGTGCCAAAGACTTCTTGAAGCGCATGGAGACACTAAGATCCAGAGGTTCTGTAGTAAGGGGTCGGAAGACATTGGTCATCAGCTCTCCTGTCCTGCAGCAGGAGGCTCAGGCGCTGAAGACACTTAATTGTGTCGAAATCATAAATGGAGATAGCGGAGCTCCCGAATTTGTTTCTGGCAGAGATTTGCCACCCCAGTCTGCTAGTGAGGGTAGTAGTCATTCCAGTGGCAGCACTGTCAGCACACCCAGTTTAAAAGAACGAAAGCCTCACCGAGCTGACCAAAAGCGCAGTGGCATGTATTTGGAAGACTTAGATATTTTCTCAGGAAACCAAATGAACAAATTTGCAGAACAAAACCGGAGAAATGAATTCTGCTCCTATGAAGATCTAGTGGTCCACATTCCTAAAGACCATAAGCCAGGGACATTTCCTAAAGCACTATCCATAGAGAGCCTGTCCCCAACTAATGGAGCATCCATTAACTGGCACACAGGAAGTATGCACTTGGACTCCACGCTAATTCCATGCAGACAGGAATCCAGGCCTGACAAGCAGGGCTGCTCCAGAGGTAGCCGAATAAGTGTCTATGACAACGTTCCTGGGTCACACCTGTACGCCAGTACAGGAGACCTAATAGACCTGGAGAAAGAAGACCTCTTTCCTCACCTGGATGATATACTGCTACATGTAAATGGTCTGCAGCAGATAGTGGACCACTGGTCAAAAAATGTACTACCTGGAGGAGACGGGGCAGTGCAGGTGGATGGTGAAAAGGAAGATACGGTACAGCTACAGTCCTCAAGTCAGATCACGTTGGACTTTGAGGAAAACTCAGTTGCAGAAAGCCAGACTACTCCTGGGGATGGAGACAGAGATAAAGTTTCTCTAACTGAGACAGAATCTACAAGGTTCAGGGAAAGGAGGGATTCTGGAGTCGGTGCTTCACTAACCAGGCCAAACAGGTAAGATTGAACTTGATCACTTAATAATACAAAAATCCAGCTTCACTTTTTATGAAACCAACACACTTTTTTTCTCATTAGGTTACGATGGCCAAGCTTTCAGATATCCAATCGCATAAGTCACTCAATGACATCACTACAGATTACAAACCAGTCAGCAGGCCAGCTGAGTTTGTTGCAGAAGTTTTCTCTTCTTCGTCTTACAGCAATCATGGAAAAATATTCCATGCCAAACAAGCATGGCTGGACATGGTAAGTGTGACTGAAAGGATACAATGACAACAGTAATGCATGACATCATTTTAATCAGATGGAAAGAAGTAACCCTCTATTTTCTCAAAATATTCCAAACATGTACTTGTTTGTCTAAAGAAGTTTGGTGGTTTGAATATTTGCCGTCCCCTTCTTTTATTACTATTTCTTGTCAAATAACTTTCTGTTTTGCGTGTATTATTTACCATAAATTGTTATTCATTAATAATAATTTTTAATGTTTGTAGGTCTGTGCCAAAATTTATGAAGAGAATGAAGGTACCGGACTATAAAGACAAGAATGTGTTTGGAGTACCACTCATAGTGAACGTGCAGCGCTCTGGGCAGCCCTTGCCACTTGGCCTACAGCAGGCATTGAAATACCTGCGAAGTCAGTGTCTTGACCAGGTGAGTCGCCTCAAAACTCTACATTCTTTATGTAGTGTAACAATTACTGAGCAGTATGTCCATGTACTGTAAAATATTTAGCGATTGAACTTGAATGGTGATCATTTGCATCAGCGCAGGGTGGAGTGCAGGAGACTGTGGTAGTAAAGAGGTGAAGGTCTCTCCAGCTCATCTGCCGTGTTAGCTCTGAGCCCCCATTTTCTTTTTCTTGACTGTAGTATATAGATTTTTTTATTAGTTTTTGGAAAATTTGCTAGTCAGTCATGCATAGTGATACCAAAAATATATATATATCATTAGCATCTCCACAACAGGAAGCATCAATGGCATGTTAGGGGGATACATATCTAAAAGAATTGTTCTGGTGTACGTCTGCATTAAGTTAGGAGTTTATAAGACATACTTTGCAGATGACATGCATGTATCTCAGAAGTTCTCACTTACTGAGGAAAATTTAAAACTGGACCGTAGATACTGAAATACGGATACTGAACGTAGATACCGAAGTGAGAAATGTAGTTTTATTTCAAATGAGGATTTAGGAAAGTCCAGTACTTTTGTTTCCCTCTTAGGATGCTTCTTTTATCTCTGCTGCAGAAGTTGCCTACCACATTAAAGATCACAGTTGTAACTTGTGTCCAGGACACATCTATTGTTGGCTGGCGTAGCATTACAGTTTCACTCCACTATTGGTGGATCTCCATCAAACCATGAAGAGGATTTGTTTTACAATCCACTCAAGGTCCCAGTCATCTTTGTTACATATGCAGGTGGTTCCTCCATAATTTTTTCTCCCAATCAGATTTTTAATAATATGTCTGGATACAGAACTCCTTGAAATCTCTTTAGCATTAACATTTTTGCTGGCTTAGATTATTACCTTAATATGACCCTAACCTTTATGTTCTGATCTATTTGTTACAGTTGTCTTATGTAGCTATTTAATTTTCTGATTAAGCAAAGTTTGGGTTCTTTTCAGCTTAAAATTTAGTATTATGTTTTTAGTGAATCTTAAGTATATGATTTTCTTATTTGTTAAAGTGCTAAATTGAATAAACGTTTTTGTGATATTCCATTGATTTGAGCTGTACTTTTATATGATGCTGGGAGGAAATGATATGCCTGCTACTGCCCTCTGCCTCTTTGCTAAATGATCTCCCTCTCTGTCTTCCAGGTGGGTCTGTTTCGAAAATCTGGGGTGAAGTCCCGAATTCATGCTTTAAGACAGATGAATGAAAGTTCTCCAGATAATGTAAACTATGAGGACCAGTCTGCCTATGATGTGGCTGACATGGTGAAGCAGTTCTTCAGGGATCTACCTGAACCCTTGCTCACCAGTAAACTAGGGGAGACTTTCCTTCACATATACCAGTGTAAGCATAACTGTCTCTGTTGGAAACCATTATTTTATCTTTCATTCCACACTGTTAAACTAGATCAACAGAAATATAAAATATTGTGTTTTTTATGTGTAGATGTACCAAAGGACCAAAGGTTGCAAGCTGCCCAAGCAGCCATAATGTTGATGCCGGATGAAAACCGAGAGGTGCTGCAAACGCTCCTCTGTTTTCTCAGTGACGTCACTTCCTCCGTGGAGGAAAACCAGATGACACCCATGAACATTGCAGTGTGTCTAGCACCTTCCCTGTTTCACCTCAATATTATGAAGAAGGACAATCTGTCACCAAAGTAATTTCTCTGCCATTATTGCATTATATCCTATTTGTGAATTGACCTTCTCTACCAAAAACTATATCATTTACAGTTTTCCTACATTCTGTCATCTCATGTTTACTATGACTGTATACAGTTTGGCATGAAGTGCACAACAGATTTTACGTATCCCTTCAGGCTGCTTTAGATTACTCTCTTGGTACGCATTTACTAGAGTTATTACTCTTTTTATGCTGGCAGTATTGAGATTTTGTGCTGTGTATAAACAAATCAAGGGTTTTCCAATAGGGGTCTACACTTTATTTATTTGGGAAGCTGTTTTGAAAACTTTGCAGTCCTGAACATCTTTTCTCTCTCCATCATCTCTAGGGCCATGCAGAAAAGGTATGCCACAGGCAGACCGGACCAGAAGGACCTGAATGAAAACTTAGCTGCAGCACAGGGCCTTGCTCATATGATCATGGAGTGCAATCGGCTCTTTGAGGTAGAACCAGTAATTGAAAATTGCAGGCATTTTATGCCTAGAATCAACACCTTAACTTATATTTATCTGCATCTAGTCTCACCTATTATTTGGTTTACCTATCAGGTCCCGCATGAAATGGTTACTCAGTCGCGCAATTCCTATGTGGAGGCTGACTTGCATGCCCCGACGATCGATGAGCTTTGCAGACGGATAGATGAGGGTGATGGGATCTATCAAACACATTTGGACCGGAGACTTCAAAATTTCCTTAAAGAGGCCAGAGAAAAGTCCAAATACTGGGTCTCATGCAATAGTTCTGATAACACTGAGCTCTACTACAAAAAGGTTGGTGCTCTTATTTTTTTTCTATCTTTGGACTTAACTTGGGTCACTGTTCAGTTTGCTCCTTCTGCTTTCCCTGCCTCTGTAGTTTCATATTCCACTTTTCTGGATCCAAAATGAAACCTGTCTGCTTTTGGTTGTTTCATACCCAACGGGGGAACATTTGAAACTAATTTTCTTGGCCAACTGCATGAAAATCTGTGAATACAATTTTCTTGAACAAATATGTGCAGCCCAATGTTGCTTAGAGGTAGACATGCTAGGATTAGTTAGATGTGTTAGGAATTTGCGAGCTGATCACGATCACAGCATCAAATCCATAAATTCTTCTACTGCTGCATCATGCAAAGCATATTGATATTGTATTATTAGGAATTAAAATGAAAGGAGATGAGAAAGTATTATGAATGAACCATTGTTTTAGTGTATGAGGCCCCAGAGATGAGCTTTTTAAAAAAATAAAAATGGAAGACAGAGAAATAATTTTAACAAAGGATGACATGGGAATGCTTTTTTAAGAGGTTTGTGGGTGACTTAATGAAATAAAAAAAAGCTTTAATGTAGCTTTAGAAGGACCGTTTCACCATCATACCCACAGCGTAGACAAGGACCAGCAGTGACATTCTCAGCTCTGCCACACTGTCTCCCCTTACCTCTGTTGTCCAGGTGATTTGTCCCCCTATTTTGGGCACTCTGACCAAAACAAACATGGACCAAGTTCAGATAAAAAATGCATGTCCGCTCAGAAAAAAAATGAATCAACAACTTGATGACCAGTGCTTTTAAATCAGTGGCCTTCACAATAATCAGCTGAAAGTGACCGATCACTTGAAAATTCTACGATTACTTTATTCTACTATAAGTCTTCTTAGACTTATTTCGGTTTGATCATCCCTGGTCATACCAAAATTATACCAAATTAGAACCAACTGATATACATGGGATCAAAACCAAACAAATCCACTGCAAAAACTTGAAATCTAAAAAGGTCATTTTTTCTCGAAATAACTATACATTTACATTTGAAATCAGAAAACAACTATTGCATAGTCTTATTTCAAGTGCATATTATCTATTTATCTTATTTTAAGAGTAGAAATAATAATTCCATTCACAAATCATCGTATTTACCTACTCAAGTTAAGGGTAAATACACTTAATTTAAGATTTTTTTTTTTTACTTTTTTTCGATATTGTTTTTGCTGTGTGTAAATAATGCTATTTCTGAATGATACAAGTCGATTAAGTTATATAATATTTGGAAATATGTCAAGAAAATAATCTGATAATATTTTATTAATAATATAAAATTGTTTGTTTATGGGTATAAAATTGAAGTTGTAAGAGATACAATTCCATTGTGCTCCAATAAAATATGGTTATGAAGTGGCAAGATGGAAATTTAGACACTCCAAATGCAGTGGTTGCCTTAACAAAATCTCCAGAACAATTTTAAGTTAATGTGTTAATTGCTCTTTTTTTTTAGGTGGGGGATGGAAACCCTTTAAGACGTTGGAGAGTGTCTGTGGAAGTGGAAGCACCACCATCGGTGGTGTTAAACCGCGTACTGAGGGAACGCCACATGTGGGACATGGACCTGATTCAGTGGAAAGTGTGTGAGACTCTTGATAAACAAACAGAGGTGTTTCAGTATGTCCTCAGCCGTATGCCCCCTCATCCCAGCAGGGACTTTGTAGTTCTCAGGTTTGTAAAACTAAAAAGAAAAAGAAAAAAACAACAACAATATTTTATTTAAAGAGACTTTAATATCATTTTTCTGCTCCTACTCTGTTTTCTATTTTCTGGAAAGGTCTTGGAGGACAGACTTGCCAAAGGGAGCTTGCTCATTGGTTTCTGTATCCATAGAGCATGACGACTGCTCTCTAATAGGAGGAGTTCGAGCTATGATCCTAGAGTCAAACTACCTTCTGGAACCCTGCGGCTCTGGAAAGTCACGGCTAACTCATATCTGCAGAGTGGACTTAAAGTAATTCTGAATCTCACATAGGATTTTGAGGATTTTAAAGCATAAGCTGTACTTGCTTTTTTTTTTTTTTTTTTTTTCTAACATGCATGTTTTTATTAATACTATGGTTTTCATTACAGGGGAAGAACTCCAGATTGGTACAACAAAGCATTTGGTCATCTTTGTGCTGCAGAGGCTGCAAGAATCCGCAACTCCTTTCAACCACTGATCACAGATGGACCTGAAACCAAAATCTGACACTGTTATGTCAAGTGAATCTAGAGATCTGGACTGAACTGTCGAAATATTGCTAAAAGCCTAACATGTAAGCAGAGAGATGAGGTCAGCGTCCTTAAACAAAAGCACATTTGCATTGGTAAAAGATCTCTGAAAACAGTTCAAGTCTTTCCACTTGCACAGGAGGTTATTTTTAGGTGCTAAGCATAACTCATTTAGAAATTATTTATATTGTCTAGGCTTTCATGTCTTAATTTTATTTTACCTGCATTTTATGAATTAATTAATATTATTTCAATAATATGTGTAATTGTTATTATTGCTATTATTTACAATGTCCAGGACATTCAACCTCTTGAAGGCTTCTGAGAAGCATACATTAATCAGTTCCGTTTTAAATATAATGTAATTTTTTACACACAGGTGTTTGTGTATTAGTGTATATTATTATATTCTGTAAATAAAGACAGATTGTAAATTCTGTACATATGAAAACAGGTAAATAGTATATTCTTATGTTAATTTCATGCATATTGATTCTTACATGGTCAGCCTTCTTTTAATTCACATGGTACAAGATTGTAAGCTGGTTTTACCTTTGTCATGTAATGACATTTTTGAATATGTGTAATTTTATCACACGCTGACCTCCAATAGTTGTGGAAAATAATGACTGAAGGTTTGACTTGTTCACACCTGCTTTATGGTACTGACTTATACGGTCAGACACAAGACACAGTTTTTTTTTTCTTTGTTTAAATAAACTACCTTTATTATGAAATATTTGTGGGTTTTTTCTCTGAATCTTGCTACTGCAGATGCAAGATTTTTCAATATTTTTTCAATATAATGTTTCATAACCTTTAATAGTGCCTTTAAATCTATAGGTAACTAAAAATCTGAACCCAAAATAGGTGAAAGGAGAATGTTTCTGGAGGCTGTATTGCCTTGAAAAGGGTTAAATAATTTTTAGCTTGAAGCCTGCATATATATTCTATATGATGTATATATTTTTTGTTCACTGTGTTGACCTGTGAAAGCTTTGGCAAGCATGCCAATGAAATAATACATTTGGTAGAGCTGAATACTATCTTAACAGTGTGAGAAACAAAATTCCAACAAATGAACTTCTAAGACTAAAGAAATTACCTCAGCTCCAGACTTAGGAGGACCTCTGCTGGTCATTTGACTGAAACACACCAAACACTTATTGTATGAGTAATAAATCTGTTATTAATGGAGAAGTATGCATGACTATTATATTTAATAATTTTAATATTTTAGGTCTAAAAGGGTTTTTTTAAATGAAAAAATTTTGATGTAATCTTTGATTCTAAATAACTGATGGTGATCTTTGCATGTTTTAGGTGGAAAGCCAAACAACATCAAGAAACATCTAATCTTGGAAGAGTTGTTATAAATGGAACAATGATCAAAACTTATACGTCAGAGAATTAAATTGTTTCCTTTTTAATTTTCCAATGATGATCAGATATTGTTTTTTATCAATAATCAAATGTAGCATGAAGTTCAGTAATGTATTCAAATTCCATTTCGTTAGACCTCAACCCTGTTTTCTCTAGTAAATATAATCTATAATAAGTTAGTTAAATTACCTGAAATTAATGTTCTTTGCATTACTTTGCTGAAAAATGGTAAATCTTAAATTCTTGAAAACAACTTTCTCTTCTAAACACAAAGGTCAGCTTAATAACGTGGCATTAAATAATAATAAAACAACAATATATTTTAGTTTTATAACTGTGTTAACGGAGCAATGTGTTTTGCTTTAAAGCGGATGGGAAAATTTAAAGCAGCCCTATGTGATCTGGTCCAAATGATCAATTACTTTAAAGTGTAACTACAGGTTCCACTGTGATACACTTACAGATATATTCACCCAAAATTTAAAGTTTTGTGTAATTTCATTACATAAACTTCCAATTTTTAAGACAATTATAACACAAACCTATTAAATAAACCTTACATAATGCACATTCATTAAATATTAATGAATGTACATTGTGTAAAATTTGTATATACTGTAGCTTATTTATAAAAAAAAAATACAAAGTTGTCAGGTATTTGGAATTAATAAAGTGTTCTTACTTAAAATTAATACTAATGAGTGCATTTGTTTAAAATACATAAAGTTTATAGTTTGATTTGCGTAATAATGAGGTTACAAGTGTAATGCACTAAAATGCATCACTTTTCATTTAATATGCTAACAGTCTGCATAGCTGCAGATCGATAGAGGTCCCATATGTTTTTATTGGGATTTTATGTGATAGACAGATCTAAAATCATATGCTTTTTTTTAAATGTATGGAAAGGGATGCAATGTTTCAGACCATTTAACAAATAAATACCAAAAACTTGTTGCATTTGTGTTAAGCCTCCCTTATCCTTGTTCCTTGTAAATACAGTTCTTTTAAACCAGATGTCTGCGTCCTGCAGCTCTGGAACCTCAAGTGGCTTTTTGTAACTGCTATGATTCTTAGAATTGGAAACATTATTAAAATAGCAACTAATGTAGTATGTTAAGGAATGCTACCCGTAGTTTTTGTTTTGTTTTATTTGTAAGACTATGTAATTGAATTTTTAGGACAGACAGACAAAGAAAACAGAGATACAGTATGTCTTTCGATCCAGAGTTTCTTATCATTAGCATGGAACTTCTTTTTAATATCAGATGATATCCTATGGGGAAAAAAAATCCATGGTTCATCTTTATGAAACGTTTTATTTTTTTCCTTATGTAAAAGCTAAAATGGCATATAAACTGCTGGTTGTTTGAAATAGCAACAGGTTTCCTCTATCAGATAAAAAAAAAAACACTGAAAACTAAAAAAAATATATAGCTATTTAATTAAAATGTTAAAATGTGCAGCTTTAACTAACCTTTACTCAGACAGACCTTTTAGGGATGCCGATCCCTGTTTTAAACCCTCAGATAGATCAGATGAGCGTGTTGAAGAAAACATGTGCAGGTCAGTAAAAAAAGTTATGAACACTAGTTTGAGTATCAAACAACATTCAAATTTCAACCATCTAATGAAGAAATTTTCGAAAAGCAGAGGCGTTACCTGCACCAAGATAATTTTTATGTTTTTTTTTTTTTTTTTTTATATTATTAGGAAGCTATCATTTTTTCACATGTTCTAAAAATGTAATCCAAAATGCCTAATTTAAATCAAACCCAGGCAGGGGCAGAGCTAGATGGGGGGCCAGGGGTGGCCATGGCCACCCATAGCCAAACATTGGCCACCCCTGTGGCCACCCCTACCATTTTTACTCCCTCTAATACAGATAGTGACAGCAGTAATACTACCAAGTGGAATATTCAAATCATTTTAATTTTCAAAGATGATAAGTACATCAAAGATGATAAGTACGGAACTTATGCTCTTTTCAGAACGAGATTTTGTGTTATATAGGGTAAAGAGAAAACGTGTCTCTGCAAGTCATCTAGGAGTCTTCAGTGAAGTCATAGATAAATAACAATTTTAATAAAAATTTATAAAATAATTAATTTATGCAGACATTAGTGCTTGCAACTATCAAATGTATGCAGAATGTTTATTAATACAAATAGGTAACTAATCACACTGGAAAAGATTTACACCCCAGAACTCCAAAGTGAAAGAATTTTATCCACTGTACCGTTTGTTTAGAAAGCACAGATGCTTAAATATATTTTTGTAAGCAAAGGCTGTAGGAAAGTATAGGTTGTCTTTATGTAGAAAATATGGATTTTTTGCTCATTAATTTTCCTGTTGGAACAGTGTAGATTGACCCTGAGGCTCTGGCGCTGACCCACTTTCGGCCACCCCTCAGTGTACATTGGCTACTGCCAGGCTACCCTTATAAAAGTTTTCTGGCTACGCCCCTGAACCTAGGGTTATTATTCAGTAAAGTTATAGTATAGCTATAAATGCTTCTCTAATTGTATCCTCTCTGCTCCAGTTCTGGAGCTGTTCGGATGCGCTCCATGGAGCACCCAGTGATGGTGCTGAACCGCCAGGGGGCGCCAACATGGCAACAGCTGCGGAGAATCCAAAAGAGCCGCACATAGTCACACAGCTTTGTGTTCACAGCGCAGGTCAGTCAGCTCGCTTAACCTGCTGCTACCAACAAAAAACAAAACCACAGCCGAACTCTCCACATTTGATTTCTTCTCGGAGAAAGATGCCTCTTTTGGGGTTTTGCTTCTGTTTTCCCCCCATTTTTTCTTAAGTCTGTTAAGTCTATCCCTCTCTCTCTCTTTTTTTTCTTTAACGCTTTATTGCAGCAGGGTAATTAAGTACCACTAAGAAAGCTCTGATCAGATCAGTCTTTTTTGCAACCTCTGGGTTTGCATGGAGATGCCAAGCGAGAACCCGGTGCCAATGCGCGGCTCGGACCGTCAGCCTCCTCCAGGTCACGGACAGCGCGGAGCTGCGCTCTCCTCTGCTGCCACCGAGAAGCGCCCGATCATGTCCGGCTCAGGTTCAGTGCTTTTACCGGGTGGAATGATCAACCCTGCGGTTCCCATCCGGAATATCAAGATGAAATTTGCTGTTCTCATTGGACTCATTCAGGTCGGCGAGGTTTCCAACCGAGATATCGTGGAAACGGTGCTCAATCTGGTGAGTACCTTCCACATTCCCCCCTCTATGACTGGACATTATTTCTCTGCAGTTATTTTCCAAAGCAAATATTGCATATTCTTTCTACACTTTTTTTGTGACAGTTATAAATGATTTGCTGTTATAAATGCTCAAATTGCTGTAACATCAACATTACTGTCACTCATGTTCACTACTCTTGGAATGAAAAAATAAACAATGAAGTCATTTTCAAAGTTTTTACCTTATGACAAGTCCAAGTTGTTTTGTTTTTGTTTTATCAACTTATTTTGGTGATTTGAAATGTGGAATATAATGGTCACTATAGTTTTCAGGTGGCTTGCATCTGTTGCTTCTGAGAAAGGAATCAAAGGGTCAATACTGTATAATTATATCCTGGATTAGGCACTAGCTGTTTGTTGAAAGTCTATAACTGCTGCAACCCTCAGGTAAGTTAGACATTCTCAGGATACAATAATTAAGAGTTAAGACACCACTGTTTTATGGTATTTAAATAAAATCATACAGGCAAGCATAAATGAGTGTAATAGTATTATCTTCACTTAAAGAAAATGTCTTGCATCCCCTAATTAGTACTTTATGGTACAGGATACGAATTGTTTCAAGGGAAGTTCTTGAATGTTTTAAGGATTCAATGTTTTATTATCATAACATCTCACATTTGTATGTTTTGGTATGAATTTTGGACTAAAGTCCCAGTTCAATGAGGATAGTATTTAAGAAAAAAAAAAAAAAAAAAAAATTGGTGGAGCTGAATTAAGTGCAGCTTGAGTAGCAGTCTAGCAAGAGGAGAAACTGCTTCTGAGCCTGGTGGTTTTGCTCTAGACGCTCCTCAGCCACCTGCAGGAAGGGGCTGGAACAGTCTGTGTGCAGGATGGGTGGAGCCTTTTATTATGCAGAGTATCTTACTCCTTCATATTAATGTAGGGTTTCTGAAAAGGTGGACACTTTTTTTTGGGGGGGGGGGGGGGGGGGGGGGGCTGACGGATTGAGTGCACGGTGTGTTTTAGACTACGTCCTGCACTGTAGTCGACCAAAGTCCCGGAAGATTTTGAAATGCCCCATGGACATTTTTTTAGGTATGAAAAGTAGGACATGTCCAGGAAAAAGAGAACATCCGGTCATCCTGTCTTGATGTGTAGAGGTTCGAGGTGGAGGGAGGGCTGCTTCTTACAGTCCTCTGTGCAGCTTTAAGGGCTCATTATGCATGACGCACGGACACGCCGAGCGGAAAATGAGCGGCCCGTCACAGCTTCTGCAGGATTTATACTCGGTGCGGCTTTCTCCCTGTTCATGCAAGCTCCAGGGGCCGTGTTTAGCAATAGCAAGCTAGCAACAGACTACACGAGGCAGTAGAAAGCAAAGTCATTTACAACTTTATCAAAGCCTCTTCATACTGTTCAAGACTGACGGTCATTTCTTTCCACAAAGCGTTGATAGTGGTGAAAATTCTGACCTAGATCACGGGATGTCTCTGGATGTTTATATTGGCGACCCCTCACCAGCAGAGGCTGTTGCTCGCTCACCATGTTTTCCCAGCGTAGTCACAAATTTTCTTAGGTGCTCAATGCAGAAATTTGCTGAGTTCGATTTCAGGGGATGCGTCCTGTTATTAGCACCCAGAACAGTAGTGATAAGTTTGGTATCCATTCTTTGCCTGCTTTGTGTGTCAACTGTCATGGTTACTAAGTGACAGAGAGTTTGGATGGTGAAAGCTGGAGAAGGCTCGACATGTTTGAATCCATAGCCAAAACTCTTTCAGCCTCCTTATTTTCGCTGACCTTCAAGGACCTGTTCTACCTGGACCTGTTCCTTGGAGGATGCAGCCTCTAAAATCGAATACACCTATTGTGTCCGCAAGGAGGTGGAAGCCCAAGATGACATAATATGTCCACTTGGACCTCCCGGACGCTTCAAACATAAACCAATCTTAAACCACCCTCTGTTTAGGAATCCTCTCAGCAGCAGTGCAGCTGCCATACCACATGGATGGGGTGCAGACAATCCTCTCCATTGCACAGTGATTACTTAAAAATTGTCAGCCTGCTGTAATTTCCTCCCATACACATTAAATACCTGATTCTTTTTACTTGGATGCAGTAGCTTAAGCAAAGTGCAGCATGTGGCGTGGCTTCTTTATGCCAGTGGAAAACAAAAAGTATAGAGCTAATGGCATCTCTTTAAAATCCATTTAAAATTATAAGAACATTCTGATAGGATGTCTGAGACTTTTGGATTTGAGACTTTTAAAAACAACGTTTTAAAGTTGGACGAATGAACGCATCTATCAGCCACCGACGCTAGACTCAGCCTTTTAACTAGGTAAAGATGCAGCCCAAGAAAAAACAAAAAAACCTAATGATGTTTCTAATGGTACACACAAACTCCTTCCAACTGCAGCTTTTTTTCCAGTGCAACTGTGTAGCACCGATTTATCTATTTGAACTTGAGACAGAAAGAAAGAAGTGATCCAAATCAGAGACTAGCTGTTTTTTTTTACTTATACCGCTGAACAAGAGAGTGTTTATGTGTGTTTACTGTTACAGATTTGATTTTAACACAACAAATACAAAATGAAACAACAGAAAAAAATTAAGGAGAAAAATTCTTACCTTGATGGAAAGCTATGCTCTTTCAATTAAAAAAAAAGTAATACAAAAATTCAGATCAACAAATGAATAATGTAAAAAAAAAAAAAAAAAAGCAATGTTTCATAACATAGTCAGAACTACAAAAGAGGAAACTATTCCAACAGGATGAAACTTATGCATTTCTGACAAAAAAAAAAGCATTTTCACCTTATTGGGTTTTGGCACTGTGGGCAGGTGGTTAACAATATTATCAGCGGTGCAGAAGACGTGCTCTGAAGGGGTGCTTGTCTTTGCCCACAAAGTCAACTGCACAAATACATCGTCCGGTGGGAAAATTCTTACATATCTCCCAACATTAATATGTTTTATTTCTTATAACCAGCCAATGCATGTTTTTGATTTTTAAAATTCATAAGGACTTTTGAATGTTAACAGTGAAGATTAATATTTGTACATATCAGGCATGTTCTCAATAGAGAACAGTGTCAAACATTATCCAAAGCTTTTACACTAAAATCTTTTCTAAATGATATTTGTGCAATCTAGTATCAAATGAAAATATGACTAAACCACTTCCCACCTTGAGCTTTGACCATCTGCAGGAGTACCCCAGTCTGTTTGCAGTAGTTGGCCTCTCCTTGTTAGCACACTAGAGATTAATTACAACCTGTTCTAGCTCAGCAGAGACCCACTTTGTGGAGCAGAACAAATTGTAGCCCTCGGCATGTTCAGACATGAGAGTTATGCTGCAGCAGCTGAAGTCACCGACACCTTGCCCCTTCACAATTCGTGGTAGTGTTATCAGAAGGAATCAAACTGTAGTATGATGATTTCGATTTTGTTTAAACCAAAACCTGAGGGCAGTGATGAGAACTTCCATTCTTTGTTCCTTCTTTTCTACATGATGGATTAACTGCGCGAATGGCTTTTTGTTAGGTCCATGTTTCATTCCAAACTCCTTCGTCCATGTTCTTCAATGCAAAAACGAACTTTAATAAAGGAGTTCATTATTTAAACTCTATTTTTTGAAGTTTCTAATCAAACGAGTTTCAAACTTTTGAGTGATAGAGTTAATTAAGAGGTTTTCAAAGCTCAGACGCCTTTGTTTGTAGATGTCAGTGGAATTAGATTGTGATTAGCAAGGTAAGTTTGACCTCAGTCCACGGGATGAAGGATTTAGGTAGCTCAGTGATTGTGAGACAGGATCATAGTTGTTATTCTATTTTATCTTAATTAGATTATAATTCTTAACCACACCTCCAACTAAAGTAAAGAAAAAGCTTTTAATGCAAAGAAAATTATGTAAAGTTATTTGACACAAATATTTTTTTTCCATAAAAATTGAACTTAGTTTTTAAAAAATCTGAAGATTCCAAGACTAGAATATTATAACCTTTATTGTATAATTCATAGCATGTAGTTAACAATGATGAAATGTCTTTTTGTTCCATTAGTCAACATTATAATTTGAACATATGTCTTTTAAATATGGCTTATTCAATCTTTACTTTTAACAAAGTGTAAAACTATTCATATCATTATCATAGTCACCCCAGTTTTCTGACTTATGAGACAATATTGTGAAGATAAAGTTATTAAAAACAAATACTTTTCTGAAATGCTGACTGAAGAAAGATTCACATCAAGTATTCTGAATTTTTAAAGTTAGTAACTTAATACAAAAGATGTTTTCTTTTATTTTACAGCTTTTATCAATGCTATATAATTGCTCATATAATCAAGTTTATTGTAATTATACCATGTCTAAATTTTTAAGTTTTACTGAAAAAAAAACATGTTTACTCAAGATTGTCCTGAATTGTGGCAAAACATCTTTATGTTTTTCTACCTCACTGCCAGTCTTTTCATTTTAGCATAACAGCAACTTGGACAAATTTGTTATCCATTCAGTGAAAAAGAAAAGCTATCGTATAAACAAATGACCTTTTCAAAACTAATGCACCTTGATTTTTTTCTTGAGTTTGTAACCTTCCACAGGATTGTCCTTTTGTACAAACAACAACAATTTGCAAAAAAAATCTACTGAAAGTGGTGAGTGTTTCTTTTGGAGGGATTCATATGTTTGAATGCTTGAAGTAGGCTAATCGAATAGAAGGTTGACTTTTTTATTTGACAATAAAAGCAATAAAATGTGAGCAATATATTTTTTTTTCTATATTTAAATCATCACACAGCTTGGTAAATAAAACTTTATCTACATGTGGAAACAGGGGCAATGCATTGCCCTAATATGGTTAGAAGAGCCCCCACAAAGTATTTGCACCCTCACCCCCTGCTAGGGCTACAATTCCAAACTATATACCGTATTGGTCCGAATATAAGACAAGGTTTTTTCCATTAAAAATGATATGAAAATGTGGGGTCGTCTTATAATCTGGGCATAACCAGTTATACAGGCTGACAGTTGTCTGGGGTCGTTATGCGAATGCAACAGCAGACGGCGCCGGTTTTTTGTAAGGCGAGTGACCTCACTGTGGCTGGGGTTGTTTTTTTTAATCACAACTGAGAAGAAGTGACAAGGATGCTACAAATGGAGAGTCGCAGCCCAGAATGGAGTGGATCAAAAGTCAGACAAGTTTGTAGCAAAGTTCAGACCGCATCAAGTTGAAGTGTTACAAGATTTCAATTAAATGTGTCATTACTGTGTTTTTTTGTTCAATTGCACAAATGTTTCAGTGTAATATTATTTAAATGAAATTTTATTAAAACAGACTTTTTTTTTTCTTTTTGGTCTTCTTGTTTTGTTCCCTGGTCCTGGAAAGAGGGCTTGTTTTATAATCAGGGTTGTATTATATTCAGGTCAATATGGTAAATGCCTGTGATTCAGCAATTCACAGGTATTTACATTTTAGGTTGTCGATAGAAAATTAAGATTAATTTATTATACTAGATAAGACAGATGATACAGACTTGTTTTATCCCAGTTATTAATTTATTCGATCTGTAATTATAAGGTACTGATTTGATTTATTCTGAATCTGAGAAGCAATTCAGCGAAAAAGCAGCTGGTGATATTCGTTCTCCTACTGTAAGTCGCATCACATCATTGGCTAAGCCAGTGAGCAAAAATCAGACTCAACAATCCCTCTTTAACCTTAAGAGGACACTAAATATTGTTTTTTAAACACACAATTAAGAGTTCAACAAATGTGAACTAAATTGTAAAAATAATGTTTTAGACAGTGCTTAGACTGATAGATGTGTTTTCACTTTGGATGTTTTGTTTTCATTTGTGCTCTAAGTTTAAGTCATAGTAAATTATTTTATGTAATAATAAAAAATTCTCACACTTAAATGGCTATTGTTTACTATATTCCATATTATTACCCAATAACAAATATAGTTGAACTTTTTCTAATACGGTCCAAGATAGTTGATTCCTAATCGATTAAAAAATGAGGCCATATCATGGATGACTTCTTTGTGGGTGGTTTTTCTGTAGCTGTCAGTCGGCTCCTCTTCAGTCAGTTACAAGCTTAAATACGTATTAAATCATGTCCTGTTTCAGTTTAATACAACACTTTTTTTCTTTATTGTCTTTCCTAATAGTCTGTTTTGGATCATGCTGCATACTGCATTTGTTATCTCTACTTTTGATTTATTTATTTTTTTGCCCTGCTTTGACATTGAGGGTGAAGAACTTAATTCGCTGTGGCATTAAACACACTGCAGATCAATTTTGAGATACATTATACTCAAATATTAAATGTGTGTTTAATTAATTGAAAACCTGAGCCTCATGCCTTGCTGGTACACTGTTGCTCTTTGTATTTACATCCCTCTGTAGGGCAGGTTAATAAAGGATTATGATCTATCTACATGGAACAATTAAACCTCATTTAAATGTAGTCATATCACATGCTGTTGTTGTATCTTACATGTTCCTAATAATGCATTTAATTTTGTTTTGATTAGAAATACCAGTATCTACATTAACTATTCTTTACTCTCTAACCCTTTTCATTCTTTTCCATTTTAAACATTTGCATTGGAGGGGAGTATAATAGGCAAACAATGTGCTTCCTCAGTTTAGTTTATTCAGTTTGGAGCCATTCGTTTTCCCCCAACCTTATTTCCCCTTTCTCTGATCTACTTCATGATAATCTTCTCAGGATTTGAGGGAAAATTGAAAATCTGATGCTGTGCAAATTTGTTTATTTAAAAGTAATTTAATTCAGCTGTCAATTGACTCAGAAACATGCAGATAATGCAGTTCCTTGTCCTCAGTCAAGGACAAAGGAAAGGATTGCAACTTCTGTCTTCTGCCTTGTCTAAAAAATACTTTAGGTCGCTTGAACATTAGAGCTTAACTGTATTACATTAGCAGTTTTTTCCCCCTACAAATTATTTAAAAGAAAATAAGCCACCAAAATGTGCCTTTATCTCTATTTGTTATGCAAATTATCAAGTTGTTAGTAATAGTTTAGTCAAGTTTAAATTGAATTTCATCATTCAAAGATTTTGCTTAGATTGAAATATAGAGACATTTTCCTGTTATTTGTCAACCTTTTTATTCAGCAAAAATAGCTGCTTGGTACAGAATCTTTTGATATAACGATACCCATCAGTGCCTTTAGGAAATGCTGAAGAAGGAGGTCAGATGGCTTTCCAAAAGCCACAAGTCTGTTATCTTGGTTTCACCCTATGGTCTCGCTCGTCTCTTGCTATGCTGATTTGTTTTGCTCACTCACGCGTTGCCACCCCAGAGAGATGCCAATAGTATATTATTTGGCTGCTGCCTAAATTAGTGTCATGGCTCATCCCAGGAAACATCTCCCAGCTCAGTTGGGTGTATTTTACCAAGAGAGCAACTAACACATATTTGAGAGAACTTTATGTTTTAAGACTTTTTTAATAGAAATTTGCTGCTTTGCCGCAGCTCAGGGTGATGAAATATGTGAAAAGTCTTGTTGAAAGGGATGACAGAGATTTAGACTGGCTCAGAGATAACAGCGAGGTTTATAATTACATTTTATCTCTTCTCCCTGATGTTTAGAATTGAACCATTTCTTCATGATGATAGAATGATTATGGGATTTTCCTTTTATCTGCAGTTTTATGCTTTTTGTTTGGTTGAAATATCTCTAAAAGCCCCTCTTCTATTTTCTTTCAAAGGATGTCTGATAGCACTGTAGCTGGAGTATTTGGGAATATTTCCAACAAAAAAATAATATAAAACAGCAACCATTATAAGTATGCTTAAAATAAAAAAGTTATATTTGAGACAGTAGAGCATAGGTTAAAAATCTGTAAGCAGTTTAAATATGGCGATTAGCATCCCACTGTTTCTTATCAGCAATGTTTGCCGGCATAATGAAAACCTATTCAAAAAATGTAATATGCAACAATATCAATGAATTACAATTAGAGTATAAGTAACATTTAGTGATGCAAGTTATCACTTAACAAATTAAACTTGATTGACTACTGATTAATTGACAAGCAGCAACCCCCCCCCCCAAAAAAAAATGGCTTTTCTATTTAAAAAAATTTTTTTTTCCAAAAAATGAAGGCCTTAATATTTTGTACAATATGCTGCGTTAAAAAAGAAGGTACTTAATTATATTGTTTCCAGTTGTATAACATTCTTACTTAATAAATAAATGTTTTCTCACACATTATTAAACTTAGTGGACAGATAAAACTGAATACATTTATAAGACATCACAAGACAGCAACCAATAAGGGTTGAATAGAATATGTGAAACACATGATTTTCCAAAGCCACAGATGTACAACTTTCATTAAAAGACAAAGTATGTTCTCTTGACATACTATTAGACTGCAATTGCAAATTTGTTTTTGCAATTGCGGCATTTCCATTAAAGGAGAAATCCAGTCATATTCAGAGTACAAACTTCAGAAAGTACTTTTAATATGAATTTATTACATACTGTACCATTCAATAAATGATAAGGGTTTTTAATTAAGATTAAACCAATGTATTAAAACATCCAACTGCCATGTGCATGGGCATTGTCACTTTAACTATAGCTCTCGTGAATTTAAATGGTGAAGTCCTCTCGAAATTTGAAATAATTGTTGTTGATTGCAGATGTGTTTAGTAGTTCCCATTGATTTTGCTTGTAAAGCAAAATCGATGGGAAAGGAGCTAGGCTTACCGCCCCATGACGTCACGAATGGAAGATGTCAGGAGTAGGATGTTACTATATTTGGGCAAAAATGGCCGCTCTGGGCTCAGTAATCCCAACAAAAATTACTGTTTTTTATTTGTTACTGATTAACGCTAAATTCATTGATTCACCATGAACGTATTTGTTTTAGGTATAGATGATCATTCCTTGCTGACTTCTCATTAAAGGAGAAGTCTGGTCAGCGACGAATAATTAAAGGATCATTCATACTGTAATATATGGCCAACATTTCGGAGAAGAATGTTTTAAAGGTGATTTGCATAATAATGTGTTGTCACAAACACCAGATAAAGCATTGGGACTTGATCAACCGCCGATACCGCACCGAAACCTCACAAACCGGTAGGTGGCATTAGTGTTCTTTGACAAACATGGATGTCTCCAGTAAAGCACATTCGAATTAAAATTACTCTTAATTAAAAACACTTCTAGCTTTTAGAAATAGATAAACAATTTCCTAACTAAATATCGTTAATGTCTGTAATGTCTGATTTATTGAGAAAAAAAAAATAGATCCCAGATCAGAGTTGGAAACTGCCAAAAATGTAGCTAGCTTTTGTTATGTCAACAACATTGTTTAATTTTCTGTTTGTCGTTGAAGTTGAATAGCTGACGTGTTAATTGATTGAATAAAAAAATTACATCAATAAATAAATCCTAATGACATTAAACATCTATAACTTTTTTTTTTCCAAATTCCTATTTCCTAATTATGAATTGAAAATTTATCAAAAAATTTAAATTTTTTGCAATCTATGTGATCCATGTGCTCAAAGACCACGATAAGATGATAGTGGACTGAAAATATCAAGCCGGTTAAGTGTTAAAAACGTTTGAACTTTTTTTTTTACGCACAAAGAAATACTTATGTATCCAACAGTAACAGCAACTCCATGTATGTTTGATAGTCCAGCCTACATTTGACCATGTTAAACTTAAATATTTATATAAATCTGTTATAAAGAAACTCCAAATTCTGTCAACAAAAAGGACAAATGCTACGTAATTTAGAGGAAAGAAAAGTTTTACTAGATTTACTTTTGTTTAGAAGCATAGATGAAACATAGCTAAATCCCAGCCTACATGCTAGTGTTCGTCACATAATGGTAAGGCCCTATATGCTCATTTCTATGGAGATGAGCTTCATCTCGGATCATGCAAGCCTAATTCATATTTGTTTGTGCAGGAGAGAGACAGCACTGCAGCATGGTGCTTCCATCACTGTGAGATTGAAAAAAAGCAAAGCAAGTCTGATAACATCACAGAGTGGTGTAAATAACATCTCTGGCTCTGTGAAGAGTATGATCATTGAAGAACATAAAAAACAATGCCTCTTTTGTATCCAAAAAGTATGGTGATTTGTTAATAAACTGAAAATGCAAATATGCAATGATGGCATGAGGTAGATTATGTTGAAGGTGAAGAGTACTGTATATAGAATATACATAAGCTTATATTTGACAGGAATAGTTTTGAATAAATGAAGACTTGGATATGAAAGTAGATTCATATTGGACACATTTGACTGTTGTTTAGCTAAAAAATCCTTTATATACTTGTATGTCTTTACACACATTTTGGATTAGAAAAGGTTCCACCATTGCAACTTTATATCTTTTTATTTGGCGTCCTGACTAAATGATCAACATTTAGAAAATGGCTGAGCTGTTAACTTTGATCTCATTCTTTTTAATCTCTAAACTGGCTTGCTAAAATAAGATTTCCATATGCATCTGCTTTTTTTTTATTGCTCAAGGGTTTGCAGTTTGTTCAAGTCAGCAAAGAGAATTATACATAGTCATTTATTTTCAGCTTTTTGTGCATGTAACTAAAAATATTTGTCAGACACCTTTTTCCAGTACTTTCCCACACATGTATCTACTCCAGTCACTTTGAATGTCATTAGACTTTTTGAAAAGGCAGTAAAGCATGCAATTACAAAAACATGTTAGATTCTAGATTGTCCTTTATTATTCCAAATGAAAATGTCCGCAAGTTACTGTTCTTACAAATACAGGCTATGATTTAGTAATGTTGTGTTTAAAATTTTATGTGTAAGGTTATAACCTATATTTTTTCAATTGAGTCTCCCTTTTGTGCATTAGGTTAAAAGATACAAAGATGTTTTGCTGCATGGCACCAACAAATGCACCTAAAAAGAGTTTCCTTTCATAGTGGCTTCTCAGTAAACAAGGGAAACAGGTATTCTTCCTTTTAATAGAACATCTTACAGAAGAAAGCCAACTCGACTGGCGCACCGTGAGGCATGGGGTCCATATTAAAGGAAGTGACAGATTTATCCCCCACTCTGGCACATGAGCCACTAGGCAGTTAATGACGTGTGCTCTGAATACAGATTTCTGTATTATGACTGACAAAGCAGGCGTTGTTGATTGCATGATTCCGCTTTGACTATGTTAGGTTTTCATTTACACTTTGGTCCCTTTGGTTTTTATGTGCTAGTCTGCTGTTGCCTGCATGTGGATTACCCGTGTACTGTATGTTAAAAGAAAGCTCAGCCGAGATCATCCTGCTCCTCTGAACTATTGAGTCCAGTGAAGGCTTTAGATTTGATAATTAAGCATAAATCTTTTGATAAATTTTCTGCAGCAATTCTGAGTTTTTTTCCATTTCTTTCCTGTGTTAAAGGCTATGGACTCTTTAAGAGTATGATCACGGACAGATTTAATGTAGCTGAAATAAGAGGGTGATAATGAAGGGCTTAGTAAGAGTGAGGGATTTGGATTACAATTAATACTAAGGTATTAGTTTAATGAATGAAGACACCATTTTTATATAGTATCTCCCTTGACACAATTTACCTGGATATTTATTATAATTATTCACTTACTGTCTTCTCATTTTTTAAAATATTGTAGCTAAATGGATCAAATTCTATATTTTTAATGGCTTATATTTTGTGATACTGCACACTGTTACTCAGTTCTAGAGTGAACAGATCTGAAGACACAAATGTTGGGAAACTACGATCCTTATAAGAGAAAATAAGCTGTGCATTTATTTTATGACTCACTTTTACAGCATAGCTTTACATCGTGCTCTCATGCCATCAGATTGTAATGGTTTTGGTTCTGTTTCAGTTTTTGTTTTTTGAGTTTTCAGTTTCACTTTCATTCATGTTTTTCTGTGTTTTCTACTTTCCCATTTTGTGGTGTTTTCTGGTTCTTATGTATTTCTTGCTTGCCCTCTATTGCCTCTTGTGTCGGGTTCCTTTCCCCCAGCTCCCTTCTAGATTCTTCTGTGCATACCTGCTCCCAATCTGCTGATTAGCCTGGTCTTTGTTCAGTCTCCCATTTATACTCCTCTTCAGTTACTGTTTGCTGGTTCCTCGTCCTTTCTTCACTCCTTGTGTGTGTTTTCCCTGATGTTCCTCGGTACTTTGGTAATTATCTATTTTTCTTTCTTTATTTATTTATTATATGTATTTTCTTTCCATTATCATATCCATGATATTTTTAAATTATGGCCCTCACTTGTTTTTGTTCTGAACGTGTGGCACGTGCGCAGTTCTGAGACAATGACAGGAGCTACTTTCTTCGCATTTAGAAAATATTTGTGTATTTCATTTTTTTTTTTTTTGTAATTTGACTCAGTTAAATGTGGGGCACAGCTTCAGTTTGTGGGGCAGTAGAACAAAAGTGAAAAGTGCAGGACTGTTAAGCAACTCATCAACCCAGGTAAACGCACAGTAGTTTATTTTAAATATACAGGTGCGCTGTATTATATCTGATTTAATCTCGAAATTAAAAGAAAAGGTTAGCAACTGCCAGATGGTTTTCTTACTCATTCTTACATAGCCATCTGTAAAATCTGTGCTGGAAAGAAAAGGAAAATTGCCTGTCAAAAATGTAAGGCAAGTGGATAAAGCACACTGTATTTTCCCATCATAACGGACTTGCAAGCTGCAAACTGACATATGCAAATTGAAGCCTGTTTTAAAAGGACTACACTTGAATATGACAACACCAAACAGTGATTTTTGATTTCTGTTGTTTCTCTTGGCATGACGGCAACTTTTTTTTTTTTTTTTTTTTACTAATATCCACTTTGTTCATCTTACCAGAGTATACCAAAAACTTCTTAGTCTCTGACATATACAGATGTGTACCTTAATGCAAGCATATCTAGATGCTTGATAAGATTAATGATCATTAATCTGCCCCTATAAAAAAATAGTGATATAATGCCAACATTTCTTTAAATCTTGTATTTAGTCAAAATCATTAGAATGGAAACAAATATTTTTCATATTTCTCAGTAGCCTACCTATAATAAAGACATTTCTGTTCACCAAAAGTCCCTAGTGCTGGCAGTGTGTACATGATAAAGGGCTTTATCAGTGTAAACTGACACATTGTGAGGATCATGATGCCATCCTGTTAAATGTGAAATGTTTGTATGGGGTTAAATGGTGGAAAACTAATAGTGTGCTACAGGGTGAATATGGTGTAAGCTGGATGTACTTTGCCTTGAAGGAGGACTAAAAGAAAAAGCTGAATAATGTTGATAAGGCCTTTTGCAATCTGTGGTACAAAGTGGTGGGTAGAAAAACCTTTAAGACAGACTCTGTTTACTGTGAAGCTGTGAAAAAAAACAGGTCAGTTAAGCTCCTTTTTTTTATCAGTGAAGCACTGAATAACCCTTACCGAATAAACTCATAATTAAAGGTCCGCCCTATCGGCAAGTACAAATTCAAAACATGTTTGTGCTCTGGCACATTGATTACTGTTAGAGATGCAGGTTATTTATTAATGAGTGATCCTTATGGTTGATTTAATTGATTGTCTAAAGATTAGTTCATAAGCTGCCATTTTATTAAAAACTTGACTTTTCTGTTGTATCAACAGGGTCTTTCTCTAACATGAATAGAATTTTTACAATATGAATACAAAAAGTGGCTTTCTCATACATTAATAAACTAAGACATTTTTTATAAAATACGTAAGCTGTAAAAACAATTTGCTAAACTTTCCTCCCAACTTTTAGATGTCTGTATATGAGAAAAGAAAGTCATCGGCTTCTGAATTGGGAAGAGGGACTGGTGATTGTTAGCATGACAGTGTGAGCTTTAGTTTGGACTCTACACTTCTATGTTAAAGGTATAGTGCAGGATTTTCATTTAAATAAAATTTCCATTTAAATAAAATAAAATGCACATACACAACCTACCTGCATGTACCTAGCCTGATAAACCAGACTAAATGAGAGATTAAATGTGTAATTTAGTCTGGCCCTGAGGAATGAGACATTGGAAGATTGTTTATGAGAACAACCCGTTGTTTTTCAAACCATGTCTGTGCCTATTGACCAATGCTCTGATCAATGAGCACAACTGACTGTGACATAGTAAACGCGACAGAAAGCTGGAGGGGCTTGTGTAAACAAACAGCTTGTCGGTAAAACGGCGAATACGTCCTTCTTAAAGATGAGGCAACCATTTTGTGAGTTTATGATCCATTGTTCTAGCATTCCCCGCCTCGTAACTGGGTATCGTTGTCTCATCTGAGCTTACCCATTTTGCTCCAGTGCTGCTACATTTTAATGCATTTCTGACCCATTAAATAACTATAACGTCCAGTTATAGTTACTTTATATATTAATAATCTACTGGTAAAATTTTACAACAACTTTGATTTCGGTACCACTAAATTGTGTAACAGTTGACCAACTTTAAAAGAAAATGTCAAGTGAGTGATATTTCAAAGTCGCAAAGTGTGAGCAGGTAGATAGCATCAGAGCGTCGGGCTGCACAGTGTGAGAACATGCAGCTGTAGCTGCGTGCAACGATTGAGAAAATCGTACAATGTATGCCCGGCTTTATAATAATACCCCCCTCCCTCACTGGAAAAACCCCACAAACCTTAACACCTTCTCTTCATTCTATATAATCCAGTTCCCTCTTACCTGGACAAATCTCACCTATATGGGCATTTAAGCATTCTGTACTGCTGCGCTACCGCTGTGGAATACTCCCAACACTTTGAATGCAAAGCAGCCTACAGGCAGTTTAAACATGTTTAAACTGAATTTTTCTATGTTCATTTAACATTTTCAATGCTTTTTACGGCAATGTCTATATTTCATTATACTTTTATGTTTTCCTTTTCTGGAAAAATCAAGTTTGTAATAGAGGAAGTAGCAATATTATCTCAGATCTCGATTTTAATCAAGTATTAACCTGTATGAGGGAGTTTAGCTCAACATTGAATTGAGAAACTGTGACTTATACTAATCTGTTTTTGGTATAGTAGAAGTTGCCCTGGTGTATACTGCAGAGCTCATCTCCCATGTTGCTTTGAGGATTCAGTCCAGGCTGTGTGTTGTGCCTACAAGCATACTGAAGCCGATTTTCAAGCAAGGTTTAGATGTGTGTCCCTGGCTAATGCTGTTATTTGTGAGAGCTGGACTGTCTTGAAAGAAACATCTGTATTGAAAGCCTTTCTGTTTTCTTGGAGTCTTAGGCAGAGACAGATTATCGCTATGCCATTTGGTTGATAATGATTCAGCATGGAATTAGATGCTCTATATGGGACAACTAGGGATAGTGTTATTGCTGCTTTTTAAATAATTACTGGCTGTTAGGGATGGCTGCAAAGATTTCAAAATCCAAGTATCACATGTTCGATTAAATAAGCCCTGATTAATTTTTTAACAGTTTATCACACTCCCTGCTGCTGGGCAGAAAATTCACACTCTGCATCAAACTCATACTTTATGTTAATACAGCAGATATAAACCACTCAGCTGGTTTATATCTACTGCACTAAATAAATAGATGAAAACAATTACAATGTAATAAAACTTAACACATTTCTTCATAACCCTTATATTTAGCTAATGCTATGCCTTGTATTTAAACTGCCACCAAATGCTCATCCAGGAGAAGTGAATCCTGCAAAAATAACAATTCAATTTGATTGAATTATCTTTGAAAGGTGCCTTATAATAAATGTATGGAATTACACTATGTAAATAAACCAATTTGAGTTTAATTGAATTTACTAGCTTTGTGACATTATTTACATATTTACATGTCAACACAAGACAGTACCCCTATTTTTGTGATCAAAATATTTTCATGGGGTGACATTCTCCTGAATTAATCAGAAGCAGATTTTTTCCAGTTAATGAATATGTCTACACTTTGAACTATGGTGTCAAAAGCTGAATTTATTAACTACTTTCTATGGCTATTCATGCTTTTATTTCCTCTTTCATTGTTTTATCAGCCTTTTTGTGTGTTTGAATACAAACGATCTTGACTCCTGTCATAATATAATGTACGGCAATGATTTATACGTCAACTTAAAGGACATTACTCTTGTTTTAGGTTCTCTGCAAATGTTACCTTAATTCTCACTTTAGGATCCCTGTGCAGTCAAACTCCAGCCTATATCCCTGACCTTTTAAAATTTCAACATAGGAGGAGACAAATCTCTTACAGTGGAAGGCCCTACGTATGTGGTTGAGTTTGTTGCCTCAGTCTTAACGCTGTTGTGTTTCTTAGATGGTTTTAGGAAGCGGCTAAATACCGTTTTATTCAGACTTGCTTATAAGATTTAGTCTATTTTCTTTTTTAGGTTCTTGTGTAAGCTGTTCTATTTTCTACCTTTATACCTTTCTGTTTCATTTTTATTTTTTTTTTATTGTATTGTAGATATTTTTACATATTGTGGTCTTGTCCTCTGACTAGTGCCAAAATAAATGACACTAGTACTTTATTTATAGTTAATCAGATCATTAGTTATTCATGGCAGGTTTGCAGAGACTGATTGGGGAAGCAAAAGTAAGGTGAGTTGACAAATGGCCCTTTTCCATTAGTAACTAATGCATATGGGTCTGGTCAGGTCAGTTTAATACAGTTTGATTCATTTTCTAAGTAATGGGTTTGTATAGAACAAAGACTCAACAGACTAGACTGTTGCTCTGTTTTTGACATTTGTCAGATTGAGCCAGAGAAGCGAATTGAAACACTATGAACAGGAGAGACAAGAAAGCCATGGAGCGGTATTAAATTGAACGATACAAAGTAGAGGACATGTGAAGGTAAGCTAACTTTACCTAATCCCTTCTTGCTATAAAAGTGCTGACATATACAATAAGCTCAGAATAAAACTGTTTAATAGTTGAAGATATTAGTAATTTAAATACGCTGATTAATCTGACTAGTAAGACCAGCCCATACAGCTGCCGACAGTCAATTAACATTATGTTTTTTGTGCAGCTCTGAGCTGCTGGAACTGCAAGCAAGTTGAACCATAGCTAACAGTGCTAGTTGGTACTAATGTACACTGTACATTTTAAGACAGTTCTGAGGTAACAGTTGTCAGTTCTCAGGTGAAATTGTTAGCAATGGGGCAGATCTTTGAGTTTAACAAAGCAATAGTCTCACCTAAAAATTTTTTTTTTTTTTTCAGTCTTCTAAAGTGAAATATATTGAATTTTTAACTACAATTTTGCCAGGGTTGTCCACCATTTCTGTCCGAGCTGACCAATCTGCGCTGGTAGTGTTGGCTGCGTTGGTTTTCTATATATACTTTCTCAATTTTGGAATAATAACTGCTCTACAGTAGGTTGGTCTGTCAGCTAAAAAATATATATATATATTTTTTTTTGAGTGTCTATACTCCAGTTTATAATTAATCGATTATTAAATTAGTTGACGATTTTTTCAATAATGGATTAATCATGATTAAACCTATTGCTTCGGACTAAACACTATACAAAACAAGTACAGAGGAAAATTGTAAGCAAATAATAACATAGTAAAAAAGAAATTCTGTAAACACTTAACACATAAATGATAACACACAAAATATGCTGAGAGAAAAGGCTGCAAGTAACAAAACAACTGTAGCTGAAGAAAAGATGCAAACTTCTGTTGCAGCCAAGCTACTGCAACAGAAGTGCACCAGAGTGCTCATGAGCGATAGAGACGATCAACAACTAATGGTTCAAGGTGTTTATTGAAGGCATAAACAGAATGCTTAAAGAGATTTGGGGCCTGATTATCTGTGTGATGTAGTGGGACCCTGTAGTAAAATTTTTGTGCTTGTAAAACGTAGCAAGAGAGGAGTAGTTTATCAGCGTCTTTGTGAAATAAAGCTGCTCTTGGGTATATTTACTGCATTTCTTCAATTTCGGAACAATCTTGATGCCATACATTTTCCTAGTGTTATGGTGTTTTCATTATGCAGGCTCATTAGTCATTTTTCTTTAGTTGCTGTTGTGTTTGTTATTTGGGAAAAATTCCCTTTGCATGTGTTTTTGTGTTAGCATCATTTATGTGTTTGCATTTGTATACATTTGCATTTACAGTAATTTTTTTTTGTCTTTGTTTTTGTGTTTGCTAGTCTCATTGTTGTGTGTATGTGTGTGTATGTATCTATGTATATATATATATATGTATACACACACAGTACATGTATGTGTGTGTATTGATCTGACAAAATGAGATTCATTTACCATTCATTTATTGTACCATTAGTGTCAGTTTTTAATTTCTGTGAATATACTTTACTTTGTAAGAAATATGTAATAAATAAACAAATTATATCTTCTATCAACAGCCTTTATTCTAGCAGTTGACCATCTCGCCCTCAAACACATTTGTAAAATCGTCCGTCTTTCCACAGTGACCTAGATGGAATATTTATACTGAAGAAGTTAATTACATTTCAACATGTAGATTACAGCACTTACTGTGCTTCCATTTCCATTCAAATTGCTATTTCAAGTAGAGCAGACCACATGACTTCTGCGGCTATGCCTTTTCAAAAGAGGATTAAAATCCAAACTGAGCATAACTGCTCTGTATCCCAAGTGTACGCTTTTGAAAGTTGTGTTTTCTTTTTTTTTCTGGTGTTAGGCTGTCATCTTTTAGCTCACAATGCTGTTTTGCAGAGAATTAAAACAAAAAACAAACAAAAAAAGGTTTCCTGGGTCATGTGCATGATACAGTGTGGGATGTTTTTCCCTTATGTTGTACTAAGGAACCAGTGAGTTTGCAGCTGAAACACTGCTACTGATTTTCAGTCTCAGCAAGGCTAAAATTGCTTCCAGTAGGTGTCCCCAGTAGAACTGTGTCAGTATATTTTAACTGAATGACTTCATTTATTTGAAACTAAAAACCTTGTTTTGCAGAGATGAAAAGCAATTGACAGATAAATTGAGCATTATCCTATATCCAGTGTTCACTATACATATATATATATATATATATATATATATATATATATATATATATATATATATATATATATATATATATATATATATATATTTACAGTGCTGTTGTAGATAGGGCGTAATGGACTGTGGACATCAATCAAATTTGAGCAGATTACTCAGGGGCAGGACAATAGATTAGAGTATAAAAAGTTTTTTATTTTCTTTAGTTCAAAAAAAAATATGTGAAGTAATTTGTTCTGTTAATTTTTGTGACTATGGCTTAGAGCGAAAATAAAAAACAATATCAGTTTTTTGTAGTGAAAAATAGATAATGGATAAATTTCTTAAAACTCTGAAAATTATTTTAAATACAGAAATGTAGACCTGATTAGAGTATGATTGTGTGCTACATTGTGAATTAATGAAATACTTGGGCAAAAATGGGCAAAAAATGTCTACATCAGTTCACCACAGGATCACAGTAATCGGTCTCTGGTTCTGCTGTGTGTTAAGCAATCATTTGTTGCTTTAATACCATCCTTTAACTTATCTGCTTTGTGCAGCTCCCTGGGTAATCAAACAGATTTATACCATGGTTAGTATTGGGGTATTTGTATTATAGTTGAGAATTTTGGCTGCGACAAAGGGGGAGTAATTTGGGGAGTTGATTATTCAGTAGCTACCTTTAATGGCAGGAATATGCTGTAAATTTGCAGAAACAGAAGAAAAGAAGACATGCAGCAAAGGCTTAAAGGTCATGAAATCAACCTCTTTGTCATAATTTGCATTTGTGCATTAAACACCAACACTGCTTGGGTTTTTATTAGATTGAACTCACCTTTTTTACTATGTCACCAGTAACTTCCCATTTGTATATACATTGCTGTTCCAATTTGTGCTTCACTGGATCCTCCTTTAATATCCCACTTTCTGAGTTTTGTTCATTGTTAACTGCATGTTCATGGCAACACCCCTACTGCCATTTTAAGAGACACTACATATTAATATTAGGGCCAGGAATCTAAGGCATTAATTTTGATTAATTGATTAGAAACTTTGTTACGTGTTAAAAAATCATAATGCAGTTAACAGCATTTTCTTATATACATACTAAAATCCAAAGTGGGAAGCTTTGTACTTGCAAGCTGCATCAGAGGTGTTGGGGCTTTTTGAAGCCTAAAAACCATCATGGCTTGAAGCGAATACTTCTGCAGGGAGGTGACTTACAGAATACCTCGAATCGGTGTGGACATCTAAGCTACGGTGCTATATATATATATATCCAAACAATGCTGGCAGTTAGGAAGGAACAAGGACCAGGAATATGGAATATTGGTGAATAACTGGCTTGACAAGAAAAAGTTGCCCCATTGGCCTAAATGTTTTAATTGCAATAAATGCTTCACATTAAATAGCTCCTAAAGGCAATGCTTGCAGAGCAGAGCTGTCATAGTCTGCCAGTATTAGAAATAAAACTTTATCCACTGTTTAGAGGCACTGTTGTATGCCTTGTTGCTAAGTTTTTTACCATTTGGTGGAAGGAATCATGCTATAAATAATGATGTACTGTTCACACTTCTATTGAAGTACTCTGTCACAGAAATTGTATAAAATATCAGAGGTTTCTAAAAGCAAAGCTAAATTATTCAAACTTTTAACCAATCTGACGAAGAACCTAAATAATTTGATTAAAAACAATATACATATATATGTGTGTGTGTGTGCTCATGTGTGTGTTGTCATGCTTATATAAGTACTTATTCAATAATTTAAGAGGAAGAAGGGGTTTTGAATTGAAAACATGGAATATTTTGTTGAATCTATGGTTTTTGATTAAAATGCAATTATTTCCAATTAATTAATGACAGACCCTGTAATTAACTCAATAAAAATTTTGAATCACGTTGCACCACTTATTATTATAAAACTGGCTGTCCAACTAAGATGCTCAATGTGAATACTTATGTTGTTCTTTACATGTATGACAACAAAAAGATTTGCTGAAGTAGATTCTCAGTCATCCTGTTTCATGTAGTGACTTGGCCCCTGCCTATTAGTTAAAAAATTTCTCAGTTTAAAAGTTCTCCAACAATGGCAAGTTCAGAAGTTTTTATTTAGCCATATCCACTATGGGCAGTGCCAAGTCACTGTAAGGAATTGTTAATTCCTATTATACTTGTCAGCAGAAAGGGATGTAGAGGTGCTTGATATTTGAATAAAATGAATAGTATATACTTTGATCTAAAATAAAAGAACTCTTCAATATGAAGGAACAATTCCGTCTTTTCCTCCATAGCCTAGCTAAGACAGCTGTGTCTTTTTTTTCTGGGGCTAGATAGAAGGAATAGAATAGCTTTAGCTCATGTCTCCTGACTCTTCTGTGTGGTGACTCGTCAAGCACAGACTCCAGCTTTATTGCACATCAATGCAGTTACAGTCAATGAAAGTGACTTTGGTTAAAGCACTCATAAAGCGCGCCATTTTTAGAAACTGAGGAACAACTACAATCGACAACTACGAGAAAAGGTTAATGGAGGAGGTTCGCTCCATTAACAGAACCTGTTCCTCTTCAATGTCTAGCAACTCTAGATCCATCTCCGTGACCATGATATCTTGCAGAAGCGCCATTGTTGTTTTGGAAGATAAACACTCCCGCCGGTGCCGACAAAGTTCTCGTGACCATCCGTCGAAGTTCTCGCAAGTTCTCGAATAGGCTCCCCCTTGCACTTTTGGCAGGAAACTGCTGCGCGTCCCTAGAAATTCCAGACCGACGGTGCAGAAGCATACCAGCAAAACTGATTTGCAACCATACTCAAGCGACATTTGATGTGTGCGGTTGCAGAAGTCTAATCTGCCCTTTAGGCAGCAGTATTTACTGGCATTAGTACAGATCTTTAAATGACTTAAGAAATTACTTGAGTGAAGTACCAGGGCAGCCATCCTAAGCACAAAGTTGTAGGACTGTAACCGTATTTCTACATAAAATCCAAATGTTTCCTAATGTGATACTTTTGATCAAAACTATATTTTTCTTTGACTTCAAAAAGCTGAATCTGTTTCACATTACCTGCTGGCTCTATTAACTATCTCTGGCAAAAATATACTTTGTGCACCTTCAGATAATGAGAAAGAGAGTGCACATTGTTTTAGTAATTGCTGACAGTGTGGTAGTTTTGTACATGTTAAAAATATGTGAGAAGCAGCAGATTGAGCGAAATGATAAGGAGAGTTGTTTACTGATGTAGTGCTGTTATACATAACTATATTGTATAAGTTTTGTAGCTCAGGGAATTTTAATCCATTATGACAACAGGTGAATACAAAATGTATTGAGCCTCTATACTTATTAATATATAACATTCTTAAAACTGAACCTTTTCACCAGATTTAAAGAATGTTACTTTCAGAGTTTATTTGGCAATTTATGAGCAAGGCTGCAGGGAGTAAAAGGAGCAGGAGGAGAAGAGGAGATAAAGATTGTTAAAGATAAGAGCAAGGCAGATGGAGAAGTGGAGAGTAACAGATGATACACACAGTTAACACTTTATAACTGCTCTGAGCAAGACATGTGGAACAAACACTGAGATATAAGCTGGTCAACAAATCCTAAATATATCAAGTCTTACCAACATCATTGCTCCATCTGTGGATAAGCTTTGAAATGTTGCATTTTAAGTTTGATAGCAACAGCAGTTTTTTTTTTATTATTTTGGTTTCATAGTGAAAATTCAGTCTTTATGCTTAGATCACAGAAGAATTATGACAGCTTTTTTTAAAGCATAGTGTTTACTTGGCTGGTCTTTTACCCTCCTGGTGTTTTTAGGATCCTGTGGTTTTCCTGCTGCTGCGCTCAACATGTTTATTTCCAATTAATGACACACCTCTTTGTCAGGAAAACTACCAGTTACTTTTTGTTACTATTCGAATATTAATTGGTTTAATTCTCTCCAGGAAAATATTTTTATACTATCCTTTTCCCCAAACCTTTATGTACACAGTACTATTCCCTTGTAAGCCACAGGTTCACTGTTAGTATTCTATTTATTTATTCTTTATTTACATGCTTTACCAGCAACATTTTTTTGGTCATTTTAATAATAATTGAACCTTATTGATCTCACATTGGAGAAATGTAGCTCTGCATTTAAAGGAGAAGTCTGGCCATATTCAGAATTCAAACTTCTGAAAGTAATTTAAATATGAAATTATTACATACTGTTCAATAAATTATTTCATTTGAATGTGCTTTACTGGGCATATCCATGTTTGTCAAAGAGCACTACTGCCACCTACCAGTTTATGATGTCACGGTGCGGTATCGGCTGTTGAGCAAGTCCCAATGTTCTATCTGGTGTCTGTCACAACGCGCTATTATCCAAGCCATCTTGAAAACATTTTTTGTCGCAATGTTGGCTACATATTACATGATTTTCTCTGGCCAGAAGTTAATTGGTAAATACTCCAAGTTTGCAATCAAACGACAAACCCGTAGTGGATCGTGAATGGAAAAGGTGAAATAACGAAAAAAAATTTCACTTTTACCCGATGTATTACAACATCCAATTGCCATGCATGTGGGCATTGTCACTTAACTATAGCTCTCACGAATTTCAGTGGTAAAGTCCTCTCGGGATCTAAAATAATTGTTTTTGATTGCAGATGTGTCTAGTAGTTCCCATTGATTATGCTTGATGTCACTGCTGGAAGATGTCAGGAGTGAGGTGTTACTATATTTGGGCAAAAATGGCCGCTCCCTGACTCAGTGCTTGCAACGAAAATTATTATTTTTATTTATTTACTGATAACGCTAAATTCATTAAGTCACCACAAACATGTTAGTTTTAGGTATAAATAATGATCCATTGACCAAACCTTGCTGACCAGAGTTTTCCTTTAACCCATCCCCTTGGGGAGCAATGGGCTGCCATCATGGGGCGCCTGGGAAGCCATGTGGGATTAAGGGTCTTGCTCAGGGACCCAGAGTGGCAGTCTGTGGGAGTGGGGCTTGAACCCAAAACCTCAGGATTCCAAGGTCTATGCCGTAACCACCAGGCCGCCACTCCTAAATAAATTGTAAATAATCATGTTTGAAAACTTTTCATCTTCCACTCATCTTGTCATATCAAAAAGCCAAATGTTATTACTTCTAAGTAGTCATAGGTGATTAATAGGTGGAAAATAGTGATTTGTTTTATTATTTTTTAGACTCATCCACTCCTTGGTCTTCTTTATCTTAGAGTGGTGTAGGTTCATCACTTTTAGTTATAAATTATGTACTTATAATTTATAAACTAGCTGTCTGTGTAATACCACTGGCTGCAAGAATCTAGTTTGTTGTGTTTTCTTTGTTGTGAGACATGGTTATCTTGTAAGCATGATTCACAGTTTGACTTTTGATGCCCTTTAGATTAAGGTCACTTCCCAGGGGGAATGATTGAAAACAAAGCTAGTTTTTGAAAGAAATAGCCTATATGTCATTTGTCATTTTTATAAAGAAACTTAAGTGAAAAAGAAAATCAATGAATCAGAAGTGGTTGGAATAAATCAGAGATAAGACTTTTAAACCACATTGTCCAGCCCTACTTCTAATTGACTGTACTTCACTGCCAAGGAGTTTTCACTCTGTATGTCCCTTTTGGATATTGTTTAGGAGTAAAATCACAAATGTGTTTTAAGAATGTGCAAATGGTGTACAATAATTTGGTCACGCTATTTTATTATTATTTAAATGTTCACATGCTGCAAAAAAACAACAAGTTACAAGTTTTAGATCTTTGTGTTTTTACAATTAGAGTAGATTATTCAAATGCAAACAGCAATAATCTCTTTTCAGTGGGCAATTTTTGAATTCAGGTTTGATTGTTTTACATATTTCATTGGTTTGCATTAAAAAACTTGGAATTCATTAACGTCTTCCCTTCTTTTGTCAAACTTAAAATGGTCGAAAGTTAAAAGTGATCCTTATATCTAAGGATCCTCATTTAAATCTACCCATTCCTCCAAAACCAAAGGAAGTACACTTTAAAATCTTTACAGGTGTTTACCCCTCTAAGGAATTTCTTAGACTTCGATTTGCCATTGATGATAACATTTGTTTATTTTGTGACAGTGATATTGAAACTACTGAACATCTTGTCATCTACTTGTATTGCAAAGCTTTGTGGGATGATGTGGCTACTGGCTTTTCCCATAAATTCCAAACTTGCCTGAATTCTCTAACAAAGATGCTATTTTTGGGACTCTGGGAAAAAGGACATTTGAAAGACTACTAAAGTAAATATAATAATCATCATGGGCAAGTTTTTCATTCACAAATGTCGTTTTCTTAAAGTCAAACCATCTTTCCCCACTTTTCACAAGGAACTCTGCCAACTCTTATCTCTAAAATTCATGGACAAAGAACAAGATGCAGAACTGTATAATCTGATAAACAATCTGGAGCTGATAAGACACCCCTAATGAATGTGTGCTTGTATTTTTGGAATTTTTTTTTCTTGTTTGTGTTTTGTTTTTTTATTTTTTGTTCCATTTGTCCTGTAAATGTGGAAGGTCCTCCAGGTTTTTCAGGTTTATATACATCTGATGCCGACACCTTGTCTACTGTATGTGATGGTTTATTATAATAATAATAATAATAATAATAATAATAATAATAATAATAATAATAATAATAATAATAATAATAATAATAATAATAATAATAATAATAATAATAATACTAAAAAGAAAAAAAAAAATCTAAGGATCTTCATAAACTATACTCTCCAGATGATGATTTCCATTGGGGTTAATTGTAAAGCCTCATTACACAGATTTTACTTACATGGAAAATAGAAGTGTTTTCTTCTTGTGAGATCTTATTAAACCCAGACAGACAGACAGACAGACAGACAGACGCAAGGCAGAAGAAGCATAAAGATGGGATTAAAATACAGTCTGTAGTTAAATAGTATGTTACATTAGTCGATTGTTAAAAAAACAAAACAAACAAAAAAACCAGCTGCATTTTTTTTTTACATTTCTTTTCTTGTATGTGTTGCACTTAATGTATCCTCAAAGGTTTTTACCATAAAGGTCTGTTAAAATAAACAGTATTAAAGCAGTAAATATTTACATTGTTGTAAAGGCTGGAAATTGGTTTCACAAGACAAATATGTGGTTAAGTAAGTTAAATATTTTAAGAGTCTTATTTTTTTCAGCATTAACTCTATTCATATATAAAATATTATTATAATAATATGTGCTTGCATAATTGTCTGAACTGTGGTACTCGATTTACCCAGTGAAGTTTGCACATCTTCTTCACCCTAATTCCTTATTCTCTTTTGCCTTGGCACACTGTGAAAACTGTCTGCCAAAAAAAAGCTCAGTGGTTGCAAATTATTTCTTGGCAATAAAAGCATTTTCTGATTTGTTCAAAGCACCCTCTAAAGTTATCTCAAGTTCTTTACCATTGAGAGGTTGTTTCCAAAATTGCCTTTACATTGAACTGTGCTATGAGGTGCTATGTGCTATGTGAGGATAAAATTTGTTAACCAGCTCATTAACCATTTTACATCAAGTTTGGGTTTTTATGCATCAGTTGTACTCTGGGATTGAAAATTTGTGATGAATTTCTTGTTTTATTTATAGGAAGGCATAACTATTAATGAAGATTTTTGCGGTTCTTGTACATTTTGTTTTTGAAATGAACAGAGTTGTGGAGACTCTAAAAGTAAAAAAAAATAAAAAAAAAAAGAAATAAACTACTTTATACAAAACTTTCTTTAAAATGAAATTAAGTAAATTATTATTTAAATGTGTATAATATACAGCAAGAAAATAACTTCTATAAATGAATAATCTAAGAAAACAGTAAAATCTGACTGCATTTGGAGACATGACTGCTGCTCTCACTTACAGGTACATAATATTGTTCAATGCCAGAAAATAAGCAAAGGTCAAAGCCAGGAGCTCTATCATAAAAACTAATCTCATACTGAAGGCATTTGCTCCAGAACATTTTCTAAACACCTTAATGTTTGCTGCCAACATCTTCTATTAGCAATTACGGATGAGATGTCCTAGTTCTAAGGACAACTGCAGAGAGCTCGGGAAAAACCTGGAAATATGAGTTATAGGATTTTTTCATAACAGTTAAGATAAAGGCAATGGTCTTTTCTCAATTCAATAGAAGGCTCGTGTTCTTGCGAATTGAGAAACGGCCATTGTTGTCTAAATATGCTCCTACCGTTAAAGAAAAGAAACACATTCAAGCTATGAGTTTGCTGCAGAAGATTTGAACAAACCTTTTAAATTATGTTTGAAGAAAAACAGACCAGTGTGTGTGTGTGTGTGTGTGTGTGTGTGTGTGTGTGTGTGTGTGTGTGTGTGTGTGTGTGTCCAATTCATGGACCTAATTTAGAATTTTTGTGCTCTTTCAGCAGCACACAAGCAGGCAGCCTGAGCAAATCTTACTCAGTCTTCAGTTTTCTTTTTAAATGTTTTAGACACCACTGACTTTTTCATCAACTCCCCAGGCTGTTATCTTCAAAAGCACTGTGATGAATCTGCCTAATCTCTAGTGAGGACGACTCAGTGGACACATGACTTTATGGACTGCTGCAGTTACAACCATCAACCGATAAATGATTGGGGTGAAAAAAAAAGCAAATTTTTATAAATTCTTAAAATGTCTAGAAAACGATTCTACTTAGTTCTTATTTCCGTCTGTTAGCTGTACAATTTTGTTTTTGTCTTATTCTTATTTTTCTGTAGTTATATCTTTGTGGGAATATGTATGCTTAGTTTTGTCTGTTACTTATCTGCTGCTATACCCTGAAGAACAATACAAGAAATGTCTTATTTTTTTTAAATCACTGCATTTGTGTATATAAAGTATGTTAAAAACATTTGGTCTAAATTTGACATCGCTTGTTTTTTCTCACTTAATATCAGTTTTTTATTTATTTTTTTTTTTTTACCTCACACTAAGAATTTTATCAGGGGTATAAATTATATATTTTTGTAAAATTATGTTTTTTTCTGTTAATATAACATATTAACATCTAAAGTAAATGTTTCCACATGGACATATGGTTCTTAAGTATTTATTAATGTGTTATAAGTTAGTTGGGTCGACACATCTGTATGGAAAACTGCTGCCAGAAAAAAGTTCAGTTACTCTGAAAAAAACTGCATTAGCTTAACTGGAAAAATGGCCCACATACCAAATATAATTGGCAACTTGTTAAATTGAATAACCTTTTTTTTCCAGCTTAATTTATACTCACTTTCTGCATTGTCCAGAATGATACTTTAGAGGGGAGTTGGTAGTCCCTACTGATGTATTTCGTAGAGGTTAGTTGGTATTTCCTGGTCTGTCATAGAGTCAGTGGTGATGTTGAGAGGTTGCCTGTGTTTCTGCACTGAGCCGTGTGATTGCCATGTGACAGAGAACATGGCCAAGTCTCACTCAGGTCACCTGGAGATTAGTGTGTGTGCTCCCTGTGTGGCCATGGCTCAGGGCAGCTTCTAGAGTCGGCTACAGCTAATTGTGTTATCTTTCAGGGATCATTTTAATTATTATCAAGACTTTTAGGCTGATGAAGATTCTCAGTCATCCAGGTCATAGTCATAGTCAAAGTAAAAAAAAAAAAACAATCCACTGGACTTGGTTTCCAAGATTTGAAGACGTTTCGCCACCTCTCCAGAAGCTTTCTCAATTCAAATGTCTGGATCCGCAGTGAGTTTGATTCTATACATAGACAAGGCCTTGTATTGCTTGAAAACATGCAAATGAAAACCGATGAGTGGGTCGTTTGTTTCCATTGTTAGCCTGTAATATCTGAAACCTCTCTATGATTCTGAAGGTTTGTCGTTAAAGGGGGGGATTGTCTCCTGTAATACCTGAAACCTGTCTATGATTGTAAAAGGTCGTTAAGGAGGTATTGTTCACGGTCTGGAGTGGGGAGGGGCTTTGTTTCTCTGTGATGGGGTGGGGGGTGTGGTGATATCTGGAAGGGATCATCTCTATAACTGAATTGTAAGTTTTTGGAAGCTGGAATCTGAGTCCACCACCTCTGTTTAGAGTTGTTTTTTCTCTCTTAACATAAATGGCTTCCTTCACGCCCCTCTCAAACCACCTATTTTCTTTATCCAGAATGTGAACATTCTGGTCCTCAAAAGAATGTCCTTTGTCCACAAGGTGTAGATGTACTGCGGAGTCTTGTCTAGAGGAGGCCGCTCTTCTGTGTTGGGCCATGTGTCTGTGGAGAGGTTGTTTGGTTTCTCCAAACACAAAATCCCAGTACATTTCAAGCCAAACAAAACCCTTAAACAGAGGCTAGTGCATCCGAAAGATAAAACCCCTAGACCGAATATGAGCGGAGTGGTACAGTATATGCTGTTCAGTGCAGCGAGGAATGCTCTGATCTTTATATTGGAGAAACATTGGATTTTTTTTTTTTTTTTTACTTTTACGCCAAGACTTTTAGGTTTTGTTGTGTTTCAGTCCCACAAAGATGAGAGGTGGCTTCAATACTGATGAAACTAGAGTGCAGATTGCCCTTTCATTGTCTTCGTCTGTAGCCAGGTGTGACACCATAGCCCATCTGTGGTGTAATGGTTGTGTTTTCTTATCTATATTTTAGAAGCCGTTGAATTTATTGTGGATTTTGCACTTTTTTACATTTTTTTTCCTGTCATCTCACAAACAGCAAACTGAAAGATATTTGGAGTGAAATTCCTTCGAAAAAAAACTAGGAACTTTTTTTCACCAGGAAATTATTTGTACATTTTACTAAAAAAAAAAATCTAAATTCATTTTACTTACTAAGAAGAGTTGATTGAACAAACACAGGTACATTTTACTACCAAATTTCTCTTATCGACAAAAGATGCTGATGCTTTCGTTAATACTTTTGAAGATGAAGATGATACTTCTGTTTTGCTAGTCATTTTTATTTATTTAATTCAACACCAAAATGTCATTAAGGAAAGTAAGGATTTTCTTTGCTTTATTTTTTTTATTAATATGTAAATTAATTTTACTAAACTTATCTAAATCATAGTTTTTTCCTATGATAGGGGGCTGTGAATTGTAATCTTGATGTATTGCAATATTCTTTCAATTGATTTTAATGATCCCAGAGGGAAATGTATGGTACACATACATATGTGAAGATAAAAAAAAATTATTTTCACTTGAAAATCTTTACATAATAAATAATCAATATATTTTTTTCTTAATTAGTAGAAGGAAAATGTCCCAAGTGTGTGTTAAATTAGCTTGCATTGTGGCTTCCTATGCAAACTTCTTGGTTTAAAAAATGTATTTAGATCCCATCAGTTTTAGGGTTTTTAATATCTCATTAGCATGGTTCCTATGATTAGCTGTGCTGTTTTGTATCATTTTATAAAATTAAGCCAAATTTCTTCAATAGGCAGCCTTATATCCAAATTTAGTTTACAAACTAGTTCATACTAATTTGCCTATTAGTACGTTGTTTATTCTAACATAAAATCACAAATTAGTTTGGCTTTTTTTCAATTAGTTTGGGAAACACCTGCTGCTCTTGATTTTGAAGTAAAAGGATTCTGGCTGTGCTCCTAGTCTGATGTGTAGTGACTTGCAGTTTCAAAGCCATCTGACTTCTCTGTCTCAAAAGACTCGGGTACCCCCCTGAGCACCTAATGTCTAGTCACCAAATGTCAGTGGGGAAGAGCAGGGGGATGAAACCTTCTATTTGACCAACTCTGTATACATTTGGATTTACAGACTAATTCTGTAAGATATGAGGAGCTAATGATAAAACGTAGAAGTGAATTTTTGTGCTCCACTTTCTTAGTTTTGTTGAGGATCATCTGCGGCTGTCCAATCAACTTTTTAGACAGACTTGTGACTTCTCAGTTACAGTAATTTACAACTAAAGATGTATGTTTTTCATGGTTCTGCTAAGACTTTCATCCTGGTGATGTTCTTCAGGTAATTTATTTACTCTCTTAATGTGCTTTGAAGGTTCAGGTCAGAGACTGTGTACGTAGTCATTTTGGGAGACATCAACAATGATGTTGACAACCCCCAATACAAAGGGGCAAGATTAGGGCTGGGTACCGAACTTCGGTTCTTTTATGGTACCGACCGAAATGCTTCGGTTCTACAGAGTATCGAAACATGCCTCGTCTTTCGGTACCAAGTTTCGGTGATTGGCTGTAACACTTAACGTGATTGCGTCATCCAGGAAAAATACACAGGTGGTCACGCCTACAGCCAGGGTTCATGTGTTTCTGTTGTGAACTGGTTGTGAGCGTCGCGGAACCCCTTTAAAATGCCCCCCCAGGTCAAAAGTGCGGCTTCACTTTATTAAGACTGATGCCAATAGTGCGCAATGCAATACATCGTGCACGGAAACAATTTAAGAGCAGAAAGTTGCTCGGTGTTTGACTGCGAGAAGAGCGGACCGCAGCCGGCGCGACCATCCTCCTCTCAGCATCCCGTGGGCAGAGCAAAGCCAGAGCGGAGTAATGCTGTAATAATGCTGCAATTTCAAACTGGACGCAGCAGGAGAAGCAAAATCACGTCTGCTGCTTCCTTTTTTGGTGCTTGTACCAGCTTCTGACGCGCGGCTGAAGCTGCTTTGCTGCTCTGGCTGCGCGGTCGAAAAGTGGCTCTGATGCACGTTGGGCGGAGCTACTCTATCCTTTCTCTGCCTTGCAGCTATATTTGCTGTGATCAGTGGGAATAAAGTAGTTTTATTATGTTTTTAAGTGGGAAAATCCACCTGAAAACTTAATCACTGCAGTCAGTTCATCCATATCAGCCTTCCAATATTCTTTGTCGGAGCGCTGTCAGTAGGATCCCATTCAACGGGCTTGTTTGTCAGACATGGTAAACTGCTTAGTAAAAAGGTCCTCACAATGTTACAGTGAATATTAAACACTGATTTATTTTTTTTTTTATGTAAGAGGAAAAATGTAAATGGAAAAATCAGAGCTTAAAATAAAACTCAAGATTTGTACTTTTTTATGTTGTGTAATTTTCTTTTTCTTCGAATTGATATTATAAAACTGGTATCGAAAAAAGTATCGTTCAGGAACCGGTATCGAAGTGAAGGTATCGGTATTGGTACCGGTACCGAAAATTTTTGAACAATACCCAGCCCTAGGCAAGATAAGTATTTGATATGCTTATTTCCATAGCATGAGAAGAAATGTTGGGCCAGGCTTCACAGTTGTGTCTCCAGTTGAGTTTTCTGTCAAGGTGAACTCCAAGGTATTTACTTAGTGACCACCCCAACTTCTTGTTCCATTATGTGAACATGATTCAACTTATTCCTGTTTCTTCTGAACCCTACAATCATCTAATTTATTTGGTTGACATTCAGATCAAATCAGAGTATTGATCCCACAACATGCCACACAGCGGTTCACCAGCTCTCTGTACTAAACTTCTTGTCCATCTTTGATGCACTCAATGACTTCACAGTTAGCCAAGTATATTCTTTAGATGACAGCACCCTGTCTTTTATTGGACGTGAGAGGTGTACAGAGCAAAAAGGAATGGTGTGAGTACTGACCCCTGTGGTGCTCCTGTGCTGCTGATTACTTGATTACATAGCTGACGCTTGAGTCTAGAAACTACAGTAACTGTGGTCTGTTTGTCAGGCAGTGTTTGAACGAACCAGCCCTGAGATTTCTGGAGTTTCTCACAAAATACTGTAAGTCAGACTGAATTGTGTTTGATTCAGTGGAGAAATCAAGGAACACGATCCTCCCAGTGCTGTCTTACTTATTTAAATGACAGTGGGTTTGTTGAAGCAGATGTATTATGGTGTCTTAGTTTTATTCAATCTATTATATCTATATCTAAGCAATATATGGAATTCGGAATAATTACTCCTTATTCACAATTAGCAGCATACTGCTTCATAGCCTCGTGATGGTAGATTGAAGCTGACAGATTGTGTTGATATAAGTAATTACACAGTAGATCAAATAAAACCATAAAATATCCATTAATCACAGAGCTGTAAACCTCCCCAATCAATCACCCAGAGTACAAGTGGATACCAACATAAACACACATTAGGGATGCATTTGTTCTAATGATATTTCACTGTGGCAACATCTTCAAAAAAATCTTTCTTTTCTTTTTAAGTATGCTACTTATTATTATTTTTACATTTAACCAGGTAGCTTTGCTGTATGAAGGCCATTAGATGTGAATGGAATGTGTTGTGTTTGTGAATGAACATTATGTGACATTTAGCGGGTAAAGTATAAGCTCTTTGCCTTTACCATACATAGACATCCATCCATCCATCCATGCATCATCCTAGTGTATACATTCATATAGATATGAACACTATATATTTATAGTTATGTGTACTATATATTTATTAGGGCTGCAACTAATGATTAGTTTGCAAATCATTATTATTTCGATTATTTTTTAGTTTAATCAAATGATAATCGGATAGCAATAGGATCTTTTTACGAAATTAATCCAGGTGTAACTAAAACTCTTCCACATGAGGCTGAATAGAGCATATTGACGGACAAAAACATTTTTTTTATCTCAAATGCATAATATTTAACTTTTTATTTTTTATTTTGTCATGATCTTGGCTCTGATGACTTGCTTAATATCTACCTTCTTAGCTCTGCCCAGTTTTTCATTACTGTTCATCTTATCCACCTACTCCTGCCCCTTTTTAAGCTGCTTTTCCCCAGTCAACAGTGCCAGACTATTTGAGCCTTCGGTGAGAGTTATCTAGCGTACCCTGTTGTTCTGATTGCATGATCCTAACTAGTTCTGCCCTTTGGACCTCTGAGCCTGCTTTTTTCCATTCTGATCTGTTTGCCTGACATGTCTTTGATTATCAAAACCAATTGACAATCAAACAAGACACACTCAATAAAGGAGTGGTTCTACAGGTGTGGACTACAGACATTTTCTCAGTACAGATGCACTTTCTGGCTGATGTTTTGGTCACTTTTGATTGTTGGTTGTGTTTTCACACTTTTGGTAGAATTAGACGGACTGTAGAACCCACAGAAGTGGCTCAAGTAGTGCAGCTCATCCAGGATGGCACATCAATGTGAGCTGTGACAAGAGCAACAGCGATCTTCTCCCTACAACCAACATCATTCAGCAATGACAAATTTGGCAGCGTGTCAGTAATAGCGTGTGGTGGTATTTATTTGCAGGGTGACACAGCCCTTCATGTGCTCCCCAGAAGTAGCAGGAATGCTGGTGTGATTTGCCCTTGGTTCCTCCTATTGCAGGACAGTGGTGGACCTCATGTGGCTGGAGTGTGTCAGCAGTTCCTCTAAGATGAAGGCAATGAAGACTGGCCAGCCTGTTTCCTAGACCTGTATCTGATTGAGCACATTTGGGACATCATGTCCTAATCCATCCACCAACGTCACATTGTGGATGCTTTAGTCTGGTCTGACAGATTCAGAATCTGACAGATTCTGAGAAAGTTACTAAATGACAATTTGCATTTTGCTGCTTGTATTTCCAAGACAGAACAATTCTAAACCAAGATGTTCTATAAAATTCACAAATGAATTAGACTCAAAGAGCATTGGCAAAACATTTTTCCTTTCAAATCAGGCAACTTTCCTTGATGACTACTAAGGTTCTCTCTCTCACTGAGCTCATTATAAATCAAAGTTTGACCTGAGGTAATCTAAAGCTGCCATATCTCACTTAAAGATAGATACATTTAATATAAGAATGGTTAAGGTCTTGAAAAAGCATTCAGTATTTAGAGATCAATGGATAATACCTCCATGATTTAGTTGTTCTAACTAGACCGACAGGAACCCATGTGGCAGTTGATTGAAAGAAGTTATTAATATGGTAAAGAAGTCAAATATTAAGTGTAAAGGTTTTATCCAAATTGCACTTACTCTATTCATTTGCTACTGTTGTCAGGAAACTAGTGTTCTGTAAATGTTAGATTTTATTTTCCCCAGACTTATTACAGAAGTGTTCATAAGATCCTGAGACACTGTTTTGTTATCCCTAATATGCTCATCTCTGTGAGAGTAATTTATATTTTGATGTGGAGAAAACCATCTTCTGGTCCCCTACCCAGATCCCAACAGTTGGGCATTCTGTCACCTACAAACATGACAATTAAATGACCCAAAAACTTTGCATATTTAGTAGTGCTGTCAATCGATTAAATTTTTTTAATCGCGATTAATCGCATCAATGCCTGAGTTAACTCGCAATTAATCGCATTTTAATCGCAAATTTTTTTTCTGATTGAAAATCATTTAAATACTCTCGATGACATACAAAAAATACATACAGGCTAGGTTTGTGCCAATGTTCTTTTTTTAAATGAGAACAGGTCACAGATACTGATTTATGCCATAGAAACATATGGCAAGAAGATGGGGAGGCATGTAGCAAAAAATAACAAATATGTAGCCAAAAAAAAGGCCCTGAAAACAGGCTGATGTAAAAGACAGTCTTTACAGTTAATACAGTCTTTTGAACAAAGACAAGCATTTTACCCTACTGCTATAAAATGTAGTACAGTTAACATTAGATGTTAATTAACCAAGATAATAATGAACAATTTTCAATCAATACATCAAAATCAATAGACGGACATCACTAGATGGAGGTAGTCTATGAAAGTTACTTTTCAGACTCTTAACAAAAATGAGAACACACACACACCCACCCACCCACACACAGACACACCCACCCACCCACACACACACACACACATACGATACCGACCTGTGACAGCAAGCGTGCCGTAGCAGATTCCATTTCACCTCAGTAGTCTGTTTTCTCAGCGTATTTCAGGTTGCTACTAGTTACCAGACACTCAACTTGTTTGTTGGTGGTGGGGCTTAAAGAAAAGGCACTAGCGTCACCCAGTGTATGAGCGTCTTTTTTCCTTGAGGAGCTCCGCTCTTGAAGCCTATGAGAAATGCATACACTGGGGGAAAATAGCCCCGCCTTCCCGCAGGCTGCAGCGGGATGTACTTGGAAAATTGTACCATAAAACCACATAGCGTTAATCTCACGTTAAAAAAATTATCGCCGTTAAAATGGCCTCGCGTTAACGCGATAATAACGCGATAATTTTGACAGCACTAATATTTAGACATGGTTTGCAACGGGGTTGGACATATGGATTTGCATGTTTTGTTTTCATTATTATGATTTTGACTTTTGTTTTCATGTATCCAAATATTGCTGTCATAATAGGGGACGGATGGACCCAGTATTCAAGGTGAGACAGACAATGGGAAATTCAAAACATTAATTTAAACAAAACATGAACAGAAGCGCAGAGCTGTGGATCTGAAGACCGCAGGGGCTGCAGGGGAGGGAGAAACACAGGTAAAGCTGGGCATACACTGTACAACTTTTTCATCGTTACACGCAGCTACAGCTCACACTGTGCAACAAAACTCTAAGTTTTAAAAGTTCACAGCTCACGATGTCTGTTCTCACACTGTGAGACCCGACTCTTTGATGCAATCTACCTGCTCACTCTGTACGTCTAAAAACATTGGATTCAGCTCCGCAGTAAGATGGTGCTACTCCGACTCGTATATCCGGAAGCCAAATGAGTAGAAGAGGAATATGAAGCTCATTAGAGCGAAATGCGCTGCCTTGGCAATTTGTGCGATTTTGTGTGCTGAAAGCCCTAAAAAGAAAAGGCGACAACGTATTTGGAAAAAGACATTGCTGAGCAAACGTGGCTACTACGGTCTGTCAATTTTACAGAAAGAATTCTATTTCACTTGCACCCCCTCTCCGAGAAAGGCAGGATCCAGCCGATGGACTAACAAACAAGCTGAGTGTCCCCACTGCAGCAACCTCAGTGATAAGGCAGGAACTTGATCCAGGTCAGGGATAAAGATCAGACAGGAAAAGTTCTGGAATCCAGGAGTCCGCAGCCCGGTCAGGGGTTCTGATCCGCACAGGAACAAACAGATCCAGGGTTCCAGGAATCCACATAGCGTGAAGACAGGTTCAGAGTTCAAGCTCAGAGTTCAAGCAACTAGTTCAGAACGAAACACATAAATGCAGATAGGCAGACTCAGTGGTTGAGAGACAGAGACAAGACATGGTCCCAGGATAACTGCATTAAATTTAAAGTGGTCTCCACCTAGGTGCCAGGCTCATGGTCTTAAAACTCTAATCCCACTTAGGAGCCAGGACAAGGGATAAGACAGACACTAAAAACCTCTCAACCCACTGGCTGCCGGGGATGGGGACATGAACCTTGTAATAACTCATACTAATGACACTGAACTACAACACATCAAATAATGATCTGACCCCAATAGATGGGCTGAGCCTAATATAAAGCAACAGACACAGGTGGATAAGATGAGCGATGATTAGGAACCAGGTAGACTTAGGCAGGTGAATGAAGGGAATAATTAAGATCAGCTGTTAGGGCAGATCATGAAAATGGCAACAACAAAAAAACAACAAAAGTTTTAGAAAACAGTTTTTAAAGTCGTTAAAGTTGTTTTTTTATTTATTTTTTTCTAATCAGAAGGCTTTATTACTACCAGCTATTCTTGAAGAAGAGCTATAGAACTGAAAAATTCACGTCTTAATTCTGAAATTCTTACTGGTTTTGAAAAGACTTGAGTCATTCTAATACATCCATATTCTCAATAAGCACTTCTTACCATACGTGTCTATCTTTTATAATTTTGATACTGCTGCAGAATGTTCTCGGCATCATGGTCCCTTAGCTGATACTACTTATTTCTTCTATTTACAGTAAACTGGCCTGCTGAAATAGTTTCATCATTTGTACCTTCCATTTTTAGAAATGGTCCTTGTTGAATAGTGTTGACTAAGCCTTGTCTTCATCACAACATGTGATTGGATTTGTCCTTTGCTCTTTTTGTGTTGACCATGAATCTTTCAAGACTGACAGGCCCAGCAGATGGGGCACACACCAAGTGGTTACATAATTAAAGATCCTGGGTAAAGGAAGACAGAGAAAAGACGTGCACAGTGCAGTTAGTTAGCACTGGTTTGAAGGGTCCCTCTTATGTTGTTTTATCTGTGTAGTGAAAGACAGGAGCTTATGTGTTAGAAGATGTCAAACAATAATGATAGTGACAGGCAGTCAATACATCACTGTAAGCCAGCAGCATCATTTCAAATTTCCTTTTACTTAAACCCTATTTTAATAGTTCTAAAACCAAACTTGCACAACACCCACACATTATTTTATTCTGGTAATTGATATAATCTTGCATTCAAAGAATTTACTGTCATTTGTAAAGCTGCAACATTTTTAGTTTAGCTTCAGCTGCAAAGAGATTCACTGGTTTGTAACCTATCTTGAAGAAGTTTAAGAGCACACAACATTTGTTGAATGATTTACATTCTCTGTAAAGTCTGCAACTCCTCAGATTTTTTTCTGATCATCACTAAAAGGAGAGGGGTTCTTCCTACTATTTGACATATTTGTGTTAGCCTTATTGGAGATTTTCCCGTAACTATAGGTCCAGCAAGAATTATGTGTGTGCAATTGGCTTTTTCCACAGTTTAGTGTTTGGTTAAAAGATGAAGAACAGAGTGAAAAATTATCTAGAATCCCAATTACTGTATCCCATATAGTTATCCAAAGTATCATGGTTAAGTCAGTCATTAACAGCTTTAAAAGGATAGCAAAAGCCTTTTCTTCCACCACTCCTGGGGCATTTCTTCCCTTCCTGAGCCTTTGAAATTCTCTTGAAGCTGTTAATATACCTGCAAAAGAGACAACAAGGCATCCCTCATGCACTACAGCCTCATCCTGGTATTGAATATGCAAATGCCTTTGCTCTTTTGCCACAAATGTACCTGTAATGAGCTTGAATCTCTCATTAATTGTTCTCATCCATTGCTGTTAGAACCTGCTCTAACTAGTATCTAGTAGATAATGATGTGTGACCAGCCAGAGTCCTGATTCATTTAACCCTCATATGCGATCCCCATGCTTCAGTGTATTACATCTGAAGTGGAATGACTCACAGGACATTTTGTCTTATTTCTTTTTTACAATAATAGATAATTACCCACCCACTACCCATTTCAACTGGCACGCCATGCTAATACCAGGTCAGACACCTTTCTACTTTTAGAACTTTTGTTGCAGGATAAGTATTTGTTGGATAATTGTAATAAGAAATAATTCCTTGGAGATAGATGGTTGCTGCAGGTTACTGCATATCCATGATTAAATTCTTATGTTCTACAGTATCTCAAAGGTTGTCTGTTAGGTGAGAATATGATGACTGTGGAGGTCATTCAACAACATTTTGAGATGATTAAATCATTGTAAAATGGAGCTTCATCCTGCTGGAAATAACCAATAGATAATAGTTCTACTGTAGAAATAAAGGACATGGTCCTGAATAACATTCAAAGTAGTGTGGGCTCTGGATGGTTACTCCTGGTGCTAAAGATAATTTGCCCCAGATCATCATACACTTCCACTAGTTTATGCAAGACAGTATGGATCCATGTTTCCTGTTGATTATGCTAAATGCTGATCCTTTCACCTTCAAGAGTCATTGCACACAGTACCAGTTCTGATTATGTGCCACTTTGGTGTCTGTTGGAATTCTAACCTCAGTTCTTGTATCAGCCAACACAATAATATAACCAGTGTACTGCTGTTGTAGCCCACCTCCTCCGAGTTTTGATGTGCTGCCTTTTTGGAGATGGTACACTGCATACCTTAGTGGTAATGGGAGGTTGTTTGAGCAGCTGGGGCCTTTGATATTAAAAGCTTCCCATTGTTCCCTAGGCTCTGATGTCAACAAAGCATTTTCTTTGACTCAGCTGTCCTCAACTGCATATTTTCTGTTTTTAAGATCAGTCTCCATCAACCAGATGGTAGGTTATGTGTACACACCCTAACAGAGCAGTTTCCGAAACAATCAGGCCAGCCTGTCTGACACTAGCAGTCATGGTATGTTCAAAGTCACTTTTTATGGCCACTTTGACCCCTGGTTTACCTTCAGCAAGTTGTCATCACAATTTCCAGATGCATGAATGCCTTCAGATTGTTTCCTAAGATTGTCTGAACCAATCTTTATTTGAATAAGCAATGTTTTACCTAATAGAGAGACAGGTTTCCAATCGTTATACAGTATAATCTCAACTAATACAAAGATATGACATGCATCCTTAGGATTTTCAATAGTATCAGTATAAGACGAAATACTGTAAAGTTCAAATTGGAGTCATTGCCTAAGAATTAGTTTGTTTTACACTGTTTTTCACTTTATGCTGCTTCTAAAAACATTTTAAACTTAAAAGAACGATGTGTCTGGCCAGTATGTAGAAAATCCTTTGTATTTTGCTCTATCAATTCTTCTTTTTTTGGAGCCATGAATACTGTCAGTATTTATTTAGTTCTATTTCTCTACCCCTCCACATGAAAAAGTACAGGTGCTGGTCATAAAATTAGAATATCATGAAAAAGTAGATTGATTTCAGTAATTCCATTTAAAAAGTGAAACTTGTATATTATATTCATACATTACATACAAACTCATATATTTCAGATGTTTATTTTGTTTAATTTTGATGATTACAAATGACAACAAATGAAAATCTCAAATTCATCATATCAGAAAATTAGAATATTGTGAAAAGGTTCAAAATTGATGGCCCCTGGTGCCACACTCTAATCAGCTAATTAACTCAAACCACCTGCAAAAGCCTTTAAATGGTCTTTCAGTCTAGTTCTATTGGCTACACAATCATGGGGAAGACTGCTGACTTGACAGTTGTCCAAAAGACGACCATCGACACCTTGCACAAGGAGGGCAAGACACAAAAGGTCATCGCTAAACAGGCTGGCTGTTCACAGAGCTCAGTGTCCAAGCACATTAATAGAGAGGCGAAGGGAAGGAAAAGATGTGGTCGAAAAAAGTGTACAAGCAAGAGAGATAACCGCACCCTGGAGAGGATTGTGAAACAAAACCCATTCAAAAATGTGGGGGAGATTCACAAAGAGTGGACTGCAGCTGGAGTGAGTGCTTCAAGAACCACCACACACAGACGTATGAAAGACATGGGTTTCTGCTGTCGCATTCCTTGTGTCAAGCCACTCTTGAACCACAGACAGCGTCAGAAGCGTCTTGCCTGGGCTAAAGAGAAACAGGACTGGACTGCTGGTGAGTGGTCCAAAGTCATGTTCTCTGATGAAAGTAAATTTTGCATTTCCTTTGGAAATCAAGGTCCCAGAGTCTGGAGGAAAAGAAGAGAGGCACTTCATCCACGTTGCTTGAAGTCCAGTGTAAAGTTTCCACAGTCAGTGATGGTTTGGGGTGCCATGTCATCTGCTGGTGTTGGTCCATTGTGTTTTCTGAGGTCCAGGGTCAACGCAGCCACATACCAGGAAGTTTTAGAGCACTTCATGCTTCCTGCAGCTGACCAACTTTTTGGAGATGCAGATTTCATTTTCCAACAGGACTTGGCACCTGCACACAGTGCCAAAGCTACCAGTACCTGGTTGAAGGACCATGGTATCCCTGTTCTTAATTGGCCAGCAAACTCTCCTGACCTTAACCCCATAGAAAATCTATGGGGTATTGTGAAGAAGAAGATGCAATACACCAGACCCAACAATTCAGAAGAGCTAAAAGCCACTATTAGAGCAACCTGGGCTATCATAACACCTGAGCAGTGCCACAGACTGATCGACTCCATGCCACGCCGCATTGCTGCAGTAATACAGGCCAAAGGAGGCCCAACTAAATACTGAGTGCTGTACATGCTCATACTTTTGATGTTCATACTTTTCAGTTGGCCAACATTTCTATAAATCCTTTGTTTTTATTGGTCTTCAGTAATATTCTAATTTTCTGATATGATGAATTTGAGATTTTCATTTGTTGTCATTTGTAATCATCAAAATTAAACAAAATAAACATCTGAAATATATGAGTTTGTATGTAATGTATGAATATAATATACAAGTTTCACTTTTTAAATGGAATTACTGAAATCAATCTACTTTTTCATGATATTCTAATTTTATGACCAGCACCTGTATATTATTATTATTAAAATGTTAAAAATAATATCTATCTGGGTATACAAAAGGCTTAATTTAGGTCCACATCCAGAACATGGCCTGTCAATTTGAGAGCGCCACTTTAAACTACAAAGGGGAAAAGCTTTCTCTGACACAGTAGACAGACTTTATCACTGTTTAGTATTTACCCTAATTTTCCCCCCTATTTTGATCCTTAAATGTTGCATGTCTGCTATTTATTCCTTTCATGTTGCATACATCCAGTGCATATGTGGTCATTGGTAAATTTAAATACAAATTGATTTTAAAGGAAGAAGGGAGGATTTAAAAGTGGATGCCCTAGGCGAGGATCTCCAACTGTGGGAATCACAGAGATTAAAAGATTTTTTTTTCTTATCCTTTACATGTACATTGTGCTCACTTATCTAGAGCTACAAGTGTTTCATTTCAGGTCAAGCTGTCTAAAAAATTTTTATTTCTTAATTCATTTTAATGTAAACTTCACTGACTGTAAATTTGAGAAATAAGTTCTTTCTCAGATGCTCTGATTAAATATGTTTATTACTGCTGTGAGAGAAGGTTTTGATTTTACTTTACAGCTTTAGTTAAAGATTGTAGATTTGTGAAAGAAACTGCCATGACTTTCAGCGAGTTAAGAACATTCTGTGTGGAATGGCATCATCAGCATCGCGGCCACACAGAGGAACTAAGGAACAGCTGCAGTAAACACTGTAGACGGTCTCTGCTACTTTCCTCACCTCCCCTCCTCAGTTTTGTGACCTGCATACTGATCTCCAGTTTAAACCTAGAGGACATCATGTCCCAGTCCCATCCTGGTAAGAGTTCTGACACTTTGATGATCTGGAGAGGACTTATTTTAGAGCTCTCAGGTGGTGTAGTCTTTTCATCATTCACTGTCTTTTGCCTTCCGAGTGTCCAACTCAAGCCTTTCTGTTTACTATATCTTTTTCTGGTGTCTGCATTGCAGTGTACTTTTCTCCTCTCTATCAATAAGGACTGCTTTATATTAGTACCAGACATCTCTCTACACAACTTGGTGGAAAATGGCAATACAGTGATACTGTAACTGGATGAGTATCATTGCTAAACAAGACTAAATTGTTATAGATTAGAAAGTGTTTCCCCAACCGTCAGTTTTATTCAGGGAAGAACAAAAGTAACATTTAAAATTTACATTTCTATTTAAATAAATCATGGTTTAGTGATATTGTAATCAAAAGCAGATCTTTTAATGTTTAATGTAGGACAAAACATTAAACATATTTCATTACACTAGTCAGTGATGCAGCAGTGCCTATTATTACAACTTTATTTAGGAAAAGCTGATTTTTTTTTCACTTTATTTGGACGTTTCCAATTCACAACTAACTTTCATCTTAAGGCACTTAAGGGTTAGGTCTATGACATTAGGAGCAGTTTAACCAAGTATAGTTTATCCATTTTTAAATATTCCAATATTGAAAGACAGTTTCTGCACCCAGGCTTGTAAAAAAGACAATCACCTGAAATCTTCACCTTGACTGCACTGGTGAGGCAGAAATCCTCTGTCTAGAAATAGGCAGTTAATTCCCTGCAGCCAACTACTCACTGACTGTGTGTTTTAAAATATTTTGTAGCAAAAGCATAAATCAATCATCTTTTGTTGTTGGTGTTTCATACAGTTCTCCATGAATAGTTTAGTAAGGAGTTTTCTGTTATGCTACTGTGCGACTTTTGACCAAGGACACAACGACTGAGACGGACAGAGCAGGTATTCGAACCATCAATCCTCTGTCTGCAGAAAAAACTCTTGCCTCCTACACCACCGGCATCCCAAATATACTTCTGTACTTGCCTTGCCTCGCTTGATCAGAAGACACTAAAAAAAATGCAAAATTGCACATCAAAATTGTCTTGGTATGTTTTTTTAGGATTCAGATGTTTTATAATAATAATAACTCTCAAAAAAATATTATACGGCTAAAGTATTTCTCCTCATGTAGTCCTATTCACAAAAGTTTGACAGTCCTTTAACAAAATTTTTACAAGCTGCATAGACAACTCGGAGAGATTTGCAGTTTATCTGTGTTTTGCACAATACAAGCCTTACTCAAAAGTCTTGCACAAATGTCTTTCTCACTGATATTCTGCTTGTGGTTGACCTTATAACCAATCACAGGCTGATGCCCTGCATCAAGTGGCTTTGTATGACCATAGGCGACTTCTTTTTTTCTGCTGGAGTAGCAAATATTTGAATTTATAGAGTCAGTAAAACAACCAAGTGCTTTCAGTTAGTTGCACATGGTGTTCTTTTTTGTTAATCTCCGTGGACATACATGCTCCTGTTTAACATTTTGGTTTTTACAAAATAAGAACTCAGGAACATGTCAGATGCTCTTCATCTTGAATAAAATTAAATTTAAAACCTTGTAATAGCAAGATTAGTATTTGCAAATGCAGACTGAGGCATTTTTCTTGCAATATTGAACAGATATCAAGGTTGTAGCTACTTTAAATCAGTGTTAATGATCATTCTAAATAAGAATTAGATTTTGGTTCTGTGCACACAAGTTGCACTAATAAATTTTCAGAGTTAAACTCTGCTTTGAAAGAGGAAAAAGGAAAATGCCTTGTATTTTTGTTTAAGGTAGGAAGAATGTATGCTCAGTATCAGCTTCCCAAAAACAAAAAAGTCCTATGCACAAAGAGCTGTACTATAATGTACCACCAACCTTTGTGAGAGGCTCTTGTCTGTCTTGTCTTTTTCTTTTTTTTCCCTGCACTATCCAACTTTTATATAGTCCTGTTTTGTACTCACATTTCTTTCCTTACTTTTGTTAAGTGAAGAGTTAAGACAATTTGAAGCATAATCAAACCCAAAAGAATATTTACAGGCCTAAGGTTAATGCCACTGCATAGCTTGTTATTAGAAGATAGGAAAAACTACTGAGGGTTTGGGTGTTTTTCCTCGCTTTAAGATTCTCTGTGGCTGTCACAGGAAAGCCAAATGGCTGTAGCACGTAGAAAGTATGATTAATTAGTCGAGTGGAACAAAGGCAAAGTGGTCTCATACCCTTTTTTTAAGTGCTATTTAAAAGCAAACACACTAGAATTAATGGACTTTGATCCCATTCTCACATTTAGGAGCTATTTGTCAGGTTAAAATGCAAGACTGGATTCTGATTACCTTATCCCTGTGTTCACAGGCTGATACATCTGACAAAATTTGGCATAAAACAGAGCAGCTAGGAGTAGGTTATAAAGACGCTGGATAAAAGCTTGTGCTTTTACCCAGAGATAGAAGACCAAGTTTCAAAGCCAATCCTGTCTATTTGGCTTGTCAGAAGTCTAGTGATGATCTACATTGGTTTTCACATGAAGTGAGCTGTCTTTAGTGCTGAAACCATGGTGTTTAGATTGTCCGGGGAATATGGGTAACTGTCTCTTTATCACTGCAGTAATCTAGTACTTCATGGCCTCAAGGTACTGCAAATCTTTCTTTGTCCTGCTCCTTTATCATACCAGATTATTGAAAAGCTATGCATGGAAATAAATTTAAATGTTCTCAAGAGAATAGAAATACTTCAGTATTAAAGTTTTTTCTTAGAAGAATCAATTAAAATTGTTTAAACAAAGGCCCACTACATTATTCTTTCTCAAGAATATATATAAGAATATATATATATATATATATATATATATATATATATATATATATATATATATATATATATATATATATATATATATATATTAGTGCTGTCAATCGATTAAATTTTTTTAATCGCGATTAATCGCATCAATGCCTGAGTTAACTCGCGATTAATCGCATTTTAATCGCAAATTTTTTTTCTGATTGAAAATCATTTAAATACTCTCGATGACATACAAAAAATGATACAAATAATGAACAATTTTCAATCAATACATCAAAATCAATAGACCGACATCACTAGATGGAGGTAGTCTATGAAAGTTACTTTTCAGCCTCTTAACAAAAATGAGAACACACACACACAGACACACCCACCCACCCACACACAGACACACCCACCCACACACACACACGATACCGACCTGTGACAGCAAGAGTGCCGTAGCAGATTCCATTTCACCTCAGTAATCTGTTTTCTCAGCGTATTTCAGGTTGCTACTAGTTACCAGACACTCAACTTGTTTGTTGGTGGTGGGGCTTAAAGAAAAGGCACTAGCGCTACCCAGTGTATGAGCGTCTTTTTTCCTTGAGGAGCTCCGCTCTCGAAGCCTATGAGAAATGCATAGACTGGGGGAAAATAGCCCCGCCTCCCCGCAGGCTGCAGCGGGATGTACTTGGAAAATTTTACCATAAAACCACATAGCGTTAATCTCACGTTAAAAAAATTATCGCCGTTAAAATGGCCTCGCGTTAACGCGATAATAACGCGATAATTTTGACAGCACTAATATATATATATATATATATTTATATATTATTTCCCCCTCTGGGATTCAGACTTTAACCATATTTATAGGTGCATGGGAAAATAGTTATTTTCTATTTTTTAATGCTCTCACTTTGATCTTCAGACTAATATCATTATCACATATCAAGATATTTACTATGACTTAATTTAAGTCCTGTAACATTAAGACTTAAACAACTTTTTAAACTATCCTGGTGTTCTGTGTAATGCAGCCTGCCTCTGCTTTGCCCGTCTCTGACTCTACTTTGTGTTCTGGATTCCTTTTGCCTTGCCCTCACTGGATACTTTGTGAGCTTTTGGACTTCTGGACATGGTCTTGGACTGTTTTGGATTTTAATTTCTGCAATGCCGTCGGACTGTTCTGCCTGTTTGATTCTCTGCCTTCTGCCACTTGTCAGTTCAACCATCTCAGCCTGCTAAGCTATTAGCACCTTCACAGCTGTCATCTTCCTGGTTTCCCATTCATTATCACATATTTTACATTCAAAGTTTTTAAGAGCAACACTTGTGTTCTTGCTGAATTATTCAGTTCTCTAGTTGATTTGGAGCAGTGTGAAAATACAGTTAAGTTTAACTTGTAACACCAAGACATGATTACAGCCTACCCTGTGGAATCAAAAAAATGACTTTAATTGGATCTCTGACAAGAAGAAGTAGGCAACAGGTAAAACACAATGCACTTAACAGAATCTCAAGACTCAGTTGTGGTTTATTGGGCTGAGACTGCTTTGGTGGCACAATGACTTTTGTAAAAAAAATTGGGAACATTGCTATTGGAACAAGTGTTCCAATAGCAGTTGACAAAAGGAAGTATATGTAGAAGGACAGAACAGTAAAAAAAAAAAAAATGAACATAGGAAGATGACATTGTCCAGTGCCCTGTTTCTGTCTCCCATTCTAATTTTAGAATTCTAGGAACCACTAGTATGTGTTCTATTAAAACCATAAAGAACAATCAGATCTCTGCAATAAGATGGAGCTTGCTTATTTAAGGCTTTAGATGGAGGATTTAAAAATTGTATTCTCAGTTTAACAGCAAGCCAGTAACATAGTAAAGAATTACCACAGCCTAGCCTTGAAGTTGTCATGATCTTGGCACCATAGGTGGGCTTTTATTCCTTTTTCTCTTATCTGATTTGCTCCGCCCTGCGCTCATTATCTCTCTTCAGATCCACCTGTTCCTGTTGCTATTTATGCCTCCGCCATTTAAAAACACCATATCAATCTCTTTTACTAATGAAATATTGCTATATGTCATCGTTATGCTACGAAATCCCCCGAAAATTCTGCCATATTTTTATATGTTGATATATTGACGCGGTATCGATCTATTTTACTAACAAAATCTCACAAGAATTTGCAAAATATCACGAGAGTTTGTAACAGAACGATGAAATTTCAAGAGATTTTGAAAGTAAAATAGATTGATACGTTTTAAAAAATCTATTTGATATCAGCATATGAAAATATATTTGGTTATATTATTTTTCAAAGTGTCAGAAATGGATAACAAAACTGCTATTTTCAATGACTACTTATTTTTGTCCAGCTTTAACATCGGTATCGATATCGGTTATCAGCTACACGAGTTTTAAAATATTGGCATATCGGATATCGGCCAAAATCCCAATATCGTGCATCCCTAGTAACAGTCATAATAGTCTGCTTGTGAAAGCAAGTCTGTCTGTCATCTAGATTGGCAAAAAGAAATCTGCAAGTTAGAATGGTTATCTAATAAAATATTAAAAATTGTATTTTTGTGGAGCAAAACTTAAGCAAGCAATTTGCAACAACTAAAAAGTGCAGAGACAGCAGAGAAATAAACAAATTAGCAGTGATAGCTAATGCAATTCCTCCTGGGATGAAGGATATTCGATAATACCCTAATATCTTTTTTAATTTAGGATACATATTAGATAAACATTTTTCCATTAATAGATACATTCATTATTTGAACTCTTCATTTTGTATAACCATGTTTACTTTGTCTTTAAAATTAGGTTATTCCAAGCAATTAAGTTTAAAAATAAAAGTAAACCTATACGTTGAATATAGTTTCTTCCCAACACTGCTTTATATATTTACTGGAAGTCTTCACAACAAATAGTTGCTCCTATATAACTAGTTTGTTTTGAACCCTGATCGACTTCTCTTTCATCAGAATGTGGGTGTTTTGTTCAATATTTAGCTTTTGCCGCATAAATATAAAATCCCTGAATTATGAATAACTATAACACAAGAGATATTGCTCTTTTGAAAACACGCAGTCTACATGAGGAAGTCTTTGGGCAGGCAGAGCAGTTCATTCAAACTGAATAGTATACTAGTGTCTGCTCCTAAATGAGCTGGGAGAGTTAGCCAGGGTAAGAGAGTTGTGAGCATCTCTGATCACATTGTTGCCCTTTTGACATGGTCCTGAATCCGCAGAGAAAAAAAAGATGAATGGACTGACTGCATGATTGTGACTTTGTGATACAAAATGGTTTTATTACTTTTTAGATTTCAGTTTATTCAAAAGGTCTCAATATGAAGGATGGAGTTATCATATAAATAAACCCTTACAATTGTATTGCAATGTAAGTTTTGGAGAAATCAGACCTTTTATTACTTTTGTGATATTTAGTGCATGTTCCTCTCTAAACTGACTTGAGTTGTAAATGAGTCTCTAATAATGAGTTCAAAATCCAAATTCAAAATCAGAAATTTTCCTTATTTGCTGAAAGCCTTTGTTAAGAATATTATAGTTATCACAGACATTAGTCGGTACAAAAATTAAATACATGTTATGTGTTCTTTGTTGTTTTTCCTGATTAGTCCCAGGTGGTTCTGTTTTTAAACAGACTTAATTAGTTATAGACTTAGATCTTTAGCATTAGTTTTTTTTTGTTTGACTGTGGAAAATAAACTTTTCTGCCTGATTCACCTCTTTTCAACAATCATTATGTGGATTAATTGGTGCTTGTAAAGGAAATTAACCGATTAGATATGAAAACAGATTTCTTTACCCTTCTCACCGTGAGCTTTGTGATAATCTGGACACAAGTGATTCTGGACACCAGTTTCAATCATCCACACTCCCAGTGGACCCTCTGTGGAGCAGTAGAGAAACATAAATTGACAAAGGAGTGTATACTGTAGTTAGATAAAGAGCAGAAGTACAGCATGGCTGTGTTAACACAATGTTGATGAGCTCCTTGTTTAAAATGACTGATTAGACACCTCTCGTCTTTGGCTTCCTGAAGTCTTGTTAACCTAATTTATATGCGAAAGGTGTCTAATGTCTGTCTAAAACAAACTGTCATTTTAAATGTTTGCTAGTGTTATCACATACAGTGCAACACTCCTCCTGATGTCTCACTTTCAGTCTGCTCACATGCTAGAAGTCATCCATTCAGATCACATTTCTCCCACACCTCCCAGTTGCTGGTGGATTTATGATAATTGAACTATGCAGTCAAACAGTGAACATTTTTCCTCAGATTCTGAGATTTAATGCTGTTTTTGGAGAGGACTGGTTCAGCCTCTCATCCACAGGAAGAATGTAAATATTTATAAAAGGATTTGTAAAAAGGTATTTTAGCAACTTAAAATGTTATTCCTTAGTTTGACTGAATATTTTCCTGCATATTCTATGCAGTGTTACATGCTTATACGTAGAACTGGCCTTAGGCAGTTGGTTTATATAATGAATAGAGAAAAAAATCTGTATTTTATCTGCCAATTAACAATCAGACATAATTAAGGTGAAAGCAGCCAGATTTGTTCTCATTCTGATTGGTTGGTGCATCTGCATGTGAAACCGGTGGTCTTAAAGGTTTGCATAATAAAGACAAAACTTATAACAAATCTCTCTCCCCAAAAAGTCCATTATTATTATATGTACATGGAAAAACTTGTGGGCTGCACAGTTATGCAGTTTGTAGCAATGCTGCCTTGCAGCGAGAAGTTTTCTGGTTTCGATTGCCGGCCCAAGTTATTTCTGCATGGAGTTTGCATATTCTCCCTCTGCATGAGTGGGTTCTCTCCGGGTACTCCGGCTGCTTTCCATAGCCCAGAAACATGACAGTTAGTTTAATTGGCTTCTCTAAATTGACCTTAGTTGTGAGTGTGTGTGCATCGGTGTATGTCTCTGTGAGTCTCTGTGTTGCCCTGCGATGGACTGCCGACCTGTCCAGGGTGTACATGGCCTCTTGCCCACTGCGACTCTGACAGAACAAGCGGGACAAGATGGATGGAAAACTGTGTTTTTTTGGGGTTTTTTTCATTTTTTTTTCTCCAGTCAGTGAATCAATTTAATTCAATCATAGTGGATAGTCTATAACTTTAACAAAGCCCGCAATACAAAAACCATTCCTAAAACCACAGAAGCGTACTAATCTGATTCTAACATTCTGTGATGCATTTTCTTCTTAAGCAGAAAGACATTCATCTTATTTTGTCTCATTTTACTGGGAAACGTAGTCTTTGGTTCATTTACATATATAGTTTTTGTGTGTGGGTGTGTGTCTGTGTGTTTTTTTTTAATTTTTCTTAAATTTGATCTAGTACTGTAAAGCCCTTGGCGGCTAAGTGGTAATTTCACTGCGTCTTTTTTTCTTGAGCATAACTATTTTTTCAATTTCCACTAGAATATTCACAATACAAAAAAAGGGCAGTACATATTTTACTAAATATGTAACCTTTCTGTTCTTGTCATTCAACATTGCCAATGAATTTGCAAGAAATTTTCAAAAAAACTATGATCTTCCTTTGATCATGCATGCTTTTATTTCTATCAAGGGAGTCCTGTTTTAGGCATTGGCTTGAAACATATTGAGGGGCCTTGTTGGTTTAAAGGTCTCTGACCCAGTCACAGTTCATTTGCTGTGTAAGAATCTCTAGAAATACTGTTGTAGAAGTAGCTATAATTGATTTTAACCTTTATAACCACCAGCATTGTTCTGCTTATGTTCAGCAAACAACATGAATGTGTTTTGAAATAAACGCATGAAGTAGTTAAAGTAATCTGCCCACAGATTTGTTATATTCGTCAGATTTGGTTTCCTTCATTCAATGCGTTTATAATACAGCCAGTAAGTTTTATTGTTTGTTCTTTAGTTTGTTTTAACAAGTCAATTTGTGGAATTGGTCACCCTACCAACAGCAGGCCTTTAGACCTAGGTTCATCAGAAGTGTTGAGGGATTTTTGACTGCTCTAAATCCTCTGTCCCATGACAACAACACCCTGGGTGAAAGTATCCTGTTGGAAGAGCATATCAGTATGCTGCTGTAAAAATATGAAGCAGCTTGTGTATTAAGAAGTTATAGAGGTTTACTGACAATTAGAAGGAACCGATAAGTGGTATGTGATCAATCCTGCTTAAGTCGATACATAAGTATTTGCAATATTACAAAAGTTCAGAGCTGTATAATAATAAAGTGAGTTTAAGACTAAAATAAATAATGATATGGACAAGATTTTCTGTGACATATTGCCATTTTTTCAGATCTTGATTGTTTCATTTAAGTATGTGTTTAAAAAAAATTTTTCTGGTAGATTTCTTGTTTTGTATGAAAAATAAGTGATTTGCTTCTTGTGAATATTAGTAAGATTATGTTTCTATTTAGGTGATGTTGAAAGGTGTGTCAAGGGTGCTGATTTTTTTTTCTTTCAGTTTTTATAGACAAATCTATACTTACTGTTCCAAAGAAGATTTTTCCTATTCCACCAATGCTTATTTAAGTGAAATGATAGTGTAAGACAGTTTTCTTTTTTTCAGTTCATCATGTGCAACTAAAAATGACTGGAAAAGTGTTTCTCTTCTTTATGAAGTTTGCAGTTTGTGTAGCTTTGCACAATAAGGCTGTGATAACACAGACAGCAGGGTGATACCGAGGAGACCAGCTGAGTGCATAATGGAGATCTAACAGGTTGTCAGTGAAATTTTAGCTTTACAGCTTTTTTACTGTGAATATCATGAATTATGACAAATATCTGTTAGTGAAAATATAAATTCACCTAATTAACAAAAGGGTGAGAATGGCTTTTAATGACAAACTGGCTTAAAACAGAGATAACAAGATATTTGATTAATATTTTTATGAATATATTTTGACATCTATCTAGGTGTCTGCCACATTGGCAGCTCACTCTAGAGCAAGCTGTAGTTGGTTATTGCTTTATTTTTAGGTACATGGACCGGTGTATTATAAGTCAGATGCAAATCACTGACCCACCCGTTTAGGTATTAGCCTTGTGACATTAAGTCTAGGTAATAATTTTTAACTTTTAGTTCTAAATACTTTGAAGTTAAGGTTAGTAGATAGCAGCAGGGACTTGAGTCATAGTATATGTTTTGTTTTAACAGCGGTCTATAACTGCCCTGACACAGACAGGATGTGGAATATGGGTGTTATAAAATATATGCAGCATTTTGCTGCAAACACTGAAGGACCTTGGTTTCCTTAAGAAATACAGTCTGCTCCGTCCCTTCTTGTAGTCGGCTTTACAATTGTTTTGCTAGTTTAGCCTGTTGTCTGTGTGAAAACCAAGGTATTTATACTCCTTCACCACCACTTTATGGTAATAGTGATTGACATGTCACCGTTTCTGTTAAAATCTAAAATCGTTTGGTTCAGCAACTAATGATTATTGAGATAATCTATTACTCTATTGATTATTTTTCCGATTAATAATCGGGTAGCAATGATTCTTTGCTGATATTTTACAGAATTAAACAAGGTGAAAGTAAAAAATCCACCTGTGGAGATCTGGATTAAGCATATTGAAAGATAATTGTTTTTTTAAATCTTAAATGCAACATTTCATTTTGTTATTTTTTTTAACAATTCCTGTATAATTACTGGTCTAAGTGGGTCGCTCTGTCAGTGAAAGGCATATTTTAGAGTCAGTATTCTCCAATGTTTTCCAACAATTAATCAATTATTTAATTAGTTGACCTTTATTTCAATAATTAATTAATCATGTTTTCAGCTCTAAAAACTATTTACCTTGTTTTATTCACATTCAGGATGAGATGGTTATTTTCACACCATTCCACAAAGCAGTCCACGTGTCTGTGTACACCACTTCTTGATAATCTCTGATACACCAGACATCCTTCATAAAGCAGATCATAATTAACACTCTAAAATAGGCTTGTCATCATGACAGAGGTGCAATGTGTTGCTCCCTTAATATACAGTATTTTATCTGGCTCCTCTATGGTGAACACATATCGGTTAAATTAATATTGAATGTCTTCTGCAGTATCATGCATTTGAAAAGTCTCTGTAGTTAAAATGCTCTTTGTAATTTCATAGCTGTTGTTTTCATCGGGTAGAACAGAAAATGATGAATTGCAGTAAATTTGTTCATTTAATTTATCAACAGATTTTAGCTTTGCTTTAATTTTACTTCTTACCCACCACCACCTTCTTTGCTGAATCTGAAAGGCATCACCCTTTACTTCAGAGAATCCATGTCTTTATTTACATCTTGGAAAATAATGAGTAAGATTTTCTCTGGGGGACTAACTTTGCAATTATGGCAATTCTGAGGACTGAGATATGGGCTTGATTGCAGCAGAAGAAATTTTAATCTGATTATCTTTAAGGTACAGAAAAAAAAAACATATTGAACCACATTGTCTTTCTGTGATGCAGTTGTGGAGCAACATTTTTGAAATGGATACAAAGAGTGAATTAACTTCTTACGGGTCTCTATAGGAAATATCTTTTTCTTTTTAAATGCCCTCTTAATAATTCTGCTCTTTTTCCTCTTCATTTTAAACTCTTTGCTGGTAATGAAAATTACTTGCTTTAAGTCTTCTATTAAAAAATGTCACCTTCCACACTAAAGAGTGTTGTGTTTTGCACACCTAATCAACTCCCAGTTATGGTATTTAATGATCTGATTAGGTTAAAATGTTGTGCTTTTCTAAAAAGCCGGTCACATGGGATAGACTGAAATTAGTCAAATGTGATCACCTGCCAATATTCCTGTTTTCACCCAATTAGGATGTACATAATCATCCCTCAGAATTTACAGCAGTTTCAAAGGGTTTGGAAAATAATAAAAATCTTTTGTTAAAAAATATATTTGAGTAGTTGCAACAAAATATTCAAGGACATTGGTTAGGTATCTTTAAAGAATCGTACATGTTACTTTTTTTTCCAAAAAATAAAATGGCAAAAACCAAAGAAACTGGATAAGATTTAGATGTTGGATCAGCAAGATTATCCAGTACGAATATGTTTTCTTAATAGATACAGTAATTAATTTAACTGTTTAGCAGATGATAATAGACCTCTGCTAGGGTAGGAAGGTGTTTCTTTAAGCAAGACATTTTTGGATATGTAATGACATTTTCTGGCATAAGAAAAAAAAAAAGATTGGATTTCTTACTAATTAGATTTGCTGGTAACACAAAAATGAATCCTACAATATTTCATAATAGCCCAGTGCAACAACAGAACAGCTTTAGTTTAATCAAGAGAACAGAGATAAAAACAGGGGGAAAAAATATCCTATTAGAAAATTTTGTAAAGCTCGATTTATCCCTGAATGTTCAATCAATGCAGAGAGTACACAGTGACCCAAGGTTTTATTTGTATTATTACTTTTATGTTGTATATTTCTACCTGCAATTAGACCACCAAATGGTTACTTTACAAGCAGCATTTCACAGTATTGAATCTCTAAGAACGCGATTCAAAAACAGATATGAGTTGATAAAAGTCAAGGTCCGTGTATGTGGAATATAAATGTTCCACATTTTACTCAAGATAATGTGAAAAAAATGAAAGACAGTTATTAATCAACATAGGATTCAATCAAAATATGTGATAAAACAGCAGAATGCACATATTTATGTGAATTCTACTGAATTTTGTAAATATCTTTTTTTTTTCTCTGACAGACATTGCCATTGAAAAAAGTAATCATCCAAGCACAACATATAAGGTGCAATCAATTGTAGAGCTCTGCAGCCTCTGAGTTTTATTTTATATACACACAGCATCAGGGCCATGCCATATTGATTTCAAACGGTTTTTGGTTTTTCAGGATGGAATGTGTAAAAATTCCCCCAAATACACACACACATATATTTTATAATTATTTTACAAACACACACATATATATGTATGTGTGTATATATATATATATATATATATATATATATATATATAGATATAGATATAGATATATAGATATCCATACATATATATGTGTGTTTGTAAAAAAATTATTAAATATATATATATATATATATATATATATATATATATATATATATATATATATATATATATATATATATATATATATATATATATATATATATATATATATATATATGCATGCTTATCTGTTAAATAAAAATGGATGTAGGATTTTCGCAAATCTTTGAGAAGACTCGTCCTCTCCACTTAAAAAAAAAAAAATCCATGTGCACAACACTTTACCTACTCCCGAGAGGAAACGCCTATTAATTGCGTGCAAGAGCATGCACAAACCTCTTTTTCCTTGTGCACGCTCTGTTTAAAAGTTGTTGCTTGCATTGTTCATACAAGCTTACTTTCCAAAATAAGGTTTTAAATTTCTCCACCATGTCAGACTCACCACCGTTAAGTGAAAATTGGGACGTGCATGTAGGACAGCTGTACGTAAACATATCACCAGAATGATTGACAATTAGGAGGACCATTTATTTTGATGATCCACCCGGAAAAATAACATCCTCCACTCTACCTTTAATTTCAAGCCTATTGGACAAATTATTGTCTTAAAATTTCTTTACATTTGTAAGTTTCAGCATCATTCCACCTTTATTAAAGGCTGGATTGATACATTCTAAAAGTCCAAAATCATTTCCTACCAGAACTGTTGTAGTAGAAGTAAAAAATCCAACTAAAAAAAAAAAAGCTCCCTGCTAAAATCTGATTTTCATGTGGCTGGTTTTCAGCTAAATAGTTTTCATTTGGAGATGATTATTAAGTACTTAAAATAATTGATTTTCTCCACTAAAGCACTGGCTGAAAAAAAAAAAATCACAGCTGTTCCTACAACTGTTTTGCAGAAAGGAGAAATCCAATATCATGTTTAATCATGTACAACGTCATTTATCACCATCCTTGTAGGAAGAATTCACTCTAAACGTCTAAGGTTTCAGTGATTTAGGTAACAAATTTGTAATACTCTACCAAATGTAAATACAAATTGGATAGTTCAAACCTTTGATCTATAGTGGGAGGATGAAGCAGAAAAATGGCTGACTTAATATCTGATGCACAACCTGCACTGCTACAGCAGGCATGTGGTTGGAACAACAAACAGCACCTATTTGGTATTCTGTTTGTATTGATAATAGCCCATCGATGTCAGTACCCTCTAACCTCCTTAAGTATCCTAATTATTTTTTTCAACAGTCCTGTTTCCAAACATGTTTATATTCACCATCTGCATATTTTCACATTTAACACGTTAAAATACCATTTTAAGATTAGTTGAGTTTCATAACTGTAATGCCTTTTCCATTCTTTATTGTGTACTAAAACTCTTTTTTATTAAATGTTAATGTACGTATTGTTCTGATAAAACCCACCCCAGGAAGACCTATATGGCAAATGGTTTGACAACATTGAATGCATAAGATATATATTGTAATGATAGCAGCTGTACCATCAGAAGAAGCAGATATAATGCAGTTAGTTTTGCCTATTTCTATATTTAACCCACTGCACCAACATGAAGATCTCATGATGAGGTTGAGGCAAAGCAAAGCTTTTCCATAGTGGACTAGTCTCCTCTGAGTACTTCTCTCCCTTTCTTTGCTTTCACCTTACTATTACCCGTCAGTCACAGTAATGTGCAGTGGGGCTCCAGGCCCATTTGCTGCCTTCTTGCTTTGATGCCCACCAGCGAGTTGTTTTCACTATGCTTTCATGTACAACCTGCACTTCTTTGGAGAGCTAATTTCATGCTTTTTGGTCTTGAAGAAGTGTGCTATCAATAGTTGTTTTCTATTTTCTTTAAAGTGATTATCATTTGTAATTTAAATAGGGGGGAAAAAAGCAATGATGAGTCTATTTCTCGCCTTTTCATTAAATACCAGACAGCTTTATGGTCATGGATGCTTAAATTCTCATTAGAATCTGCTTTTAGAAGCACGAGCTTCACTTGCAACTTTTGGGAGCTATTTTCCATCGGAGCATTGAACTGAAACGTTTTATTTAAGTATTTTAGTATCAGTTAATCATGCTCATTTAGGAGGAACCAGGTCATGGGGGCTTATGGCTGGATTACATAAAAATGTCAGTGTCTAAATGCAGTTCAAATTGCCCTCATTTAGAGCTTTACAACAGTTTGACACAGAATATAAATCAACCAGTGTGTGGCCTGTATAAAAAGGCCATCTTCTCATAATTTCTCTGTTTGTCATTTTTTTTCCAGTTGGTGGGTGGTGAGTTTGACCTGGAGATTAACTTCATCATTCAGGATGCTGAGAGCATTGGATGTATGATGGAGCTGTTGGAACACTGTGATGTCACCTGCCAGGCTGAGATCTGGAGCATGTTCACTGCCATTCTTAGAAAAAGTGTTAGAAACCTGCAGACATGCACTGAAGTGGGGCTCATTCAACAGGTGCTGCTCAAAATGAGCTCAGTGGATGACATAATTGCAGGTATGATGATAATATGAGTAGACATATCATTTGTGCTTTGCTGTTTTAAATGTAAATTTTTAGCTGATTGTTATTTTAATGCATGGCTGCTTTCATAGTTAAGCTCTCAGCCTGTAGGCAAAATCATTTACAAATCAATCTTTTTACAAAATGCAAATTATGTAGCCACATAGAACTTGATGGAAATCTGATTTCCATCTGCATTACTCACTCTTCAGGGATGATGTTGATGGGGTCTGTTGAGGATTACAAATGTAGAGCTTCCCTAGTTTGATGTTATTATAAAATTACACCTATAAATATGGAAATATAGAAGCAATGAAAGAGCAATGCTGGAGAAACTTATTAATGTATTTTATCCATCCAATCAGGAGTTTTATTGCTCAGGTCACTTCAGACATTAGTTAGGGTTCATGAGTGCTTCTTTGTGCAAAGTTTCACAGCACATACAACAGTTTTAAATAAGTGTGAGCCCTGCATACCTTTGTCGTTTTTCCATTTACATTTAGATATTCATTTAAAATTTAATAATTTTAAAAATTATCATAGTCTTATTGAAAAGTTGACTCTGAGGGACAATAAAGCCTCTGGGCTCACAGGCCCAATTCTGAGAAAGGTTTATTCTCAGCCTTGTCAGAAAAAGTTTGATTTGGATAGATAACAATATTGATTGGTTAGATTACAATAACAGATTATAACCTCCCAAAATTGCATTCAAAACAGGTTTGCAGACATAATTGCATGAATAAACTGCAAATATTTGTGCATTATTTAACACACGAGATTAATGGCAAGCAGACTTGATGATAGTTTTTCACAGTGAAAGTAGTGGGATCTGATTTCTGAGGTATATTTAAATGATCTTCAAAAAAAATAGTGAGGTAAAGTCAACATCTAAAGAAAATAAATAAATAAATCTAAAGAAAATATATGTGCTATAACTTAAGATAGAATTTGTCCTTGAGTGACTGGTTCTTCATATGTCTTTCTATCAGCCCTAAAATAAACTAGCAGCCTATCCTACGAATAGCCGGTCTCAAACTCATTTGCCTCTAGAGATTTCCACCAAGTCCCCTTTGACCCTGTAAGAATTAAACAGATATATAAAAGGAATGGATGTGATGTTTTGTGTTAATTGAATTGTATTTAAGATCTGAAATAAAATTGGATTTTTCCGGCTGTCTTACTTTGGCTTTCAGTAAAAGGGAGTTTTCATTGATACGGGCACTCTGCATGATTACTACTTATAGGTTTTAAATATAATTGAATTTCACTGACAAAATGTAGCAAACAAAAGAGAAAGCTGTATTATTAATAAGGGGAAGTAACAATTAGAATTAGCACTTTCCCTTAAGCATGCCTTGTGCGGAGGATGAGTTACGATTTCTATAAAACTCAAGCCAATTTTATGATGGTCTGCTCTCCTATACTCCTGTTTTTGTGTGTGTGTGTCCATCTGATATCTTCTGTAAGACTTGCTGGTGGATATGCTGGGTGTTTTGGCCAGCTACAGCATCACAGTGAACGAACTGAAGTTGCTTTTCAGCATGCTGCGAGGGGAAGGAAGCCTTTGGGTAAGTAATTTGACAACTGAAAGGCTGGATGAAACTGTATTGCTTTTAGTCAGTTAAACTCTCTATGATTTGGTGTATTCAGTAACTATAAAATGCTTCTTATAATCCTATTTCCTTTGACACATACAGCCAAAGCATGCGGTCAAAATGCTGTCAGTGTTAAACCAGATGCCCCAGAGACATGGTCCAGATGTGTTTTTCAACTTTCCTGGTCGCAGTGCAGCAGTAAGCTTTGTGTTTCATTATTATTATGAGTTCATTAAGTCTAGATTCTTCTGGAAAATATTCAATCAAAAATGTTTTATCTTGGGTAATATAAGGTGTGGTAACCTGTGGTAATCCATCTCTATGTTTGAAATCTCAAAACTTGAACCTGACTAAGCTAACATGTGCCTGAAGTACAAATTAAGTATTTTAAAGAACTTTATTTGTTTCACCAAAAGTAAATTTGTTTTACAACACTGTGAAAATCACATTTTATTTCTCAAAGTTGCAGAGAACAGTTATTTACGGTGATACTGCATTTCTTTTACTTAATGTGTTTACAGCATGCATGATTTCACAATCCTTTATCTGATATTTTGTATTATTATGAAACATCTGAGTAAATGTGCTTTTGCATTTAATCTCGCAGAAGCTTATATACATTTAGCCAAACACACTTGAAGCATGGTTAAAAAATGAGCCTTCTAACAAGCTATGTGTGGAGACCACAAAACAGTCTTAAAATGGAAGCCAACTGGACTTTCAGTATTTTATTTTTATTTTTTTTAAGAGGATTTGACACCCTTCCAATTCAGATGCAACTTCTGGATCGTTGAAGCCTTTTGTTGTGCATAGACTTTATGATTGGTCTTTTGAATCAGGATAGGAGGGCATATAGAATTTCTTTGGGATGTGTTCCATGACGGAATCGTAAAGGTTTGGAAGCTGAAAAAGCTATACTCCCCCTTTATTCAGAAATGGGGTTTTTCTTTAAAAAATTGTCTTCCTTCACCCCTCTTTCAAACTATCTGTCCTCTCCATCCAATATCTGATCTTCAAGGCTGTGTCCTTTGTTCCTGAGTTCAACTGTACAGCTAAATCTTGCCCAGAGGGACTGGCCTTCTTATGATGTGCCATGCAGTTTATGTAATTGTTGTTTGGTTTCTCCAATATATGAGAGCCAGTAATAACTGGTGTGGATCGCATAAAAATAATAATTCTTAGCTTAGGTTTGGGTATTATGTTAGGATGAACCATTTTTTTGTCTGACTATGTTATTGGGTTTCAAATTCACCAGTATGTTGTGTTTGGAGAAAATTCTTCTGAGTTTCTCAGAATTTTCTGACACATAAAATGACAATATTTTTGCGTATCTCTCTTTTCTCCTCTGTGTTAGATACTGTTGTTGTTTTTCCAGGGAATTTTTTTGGCCTACTTAAAAAATGCCCAGTTTGGCTCTCCCACATGCTTCAAATGATTTTCTTAACATGTTTGGAAATTTTGTTGGCTATGGTTCCAGCCAACAAATCTGACAAAAACTCCTGGATAAGCGTTGAAAACCTCTTAAAAAACTGAGTGGAAGTCCGTTTACCTTCCAATTTAAGCCTGTTTTGTGGTTGCACTGACCTGGATGACTGAGAACTTACACGGGCACTTTTTATAGAAATATAACAAAGGAAATGGTTTTCCTTCCTACTTCATGATGTTTTTGTCTTTTTTATAGGCAATTGCTTTACCTCCTATTGCAAAGTGGCCTTATCAGAATGGGTTTACATTCAACACTTGGTTCAGGATGGATCCGCTGAACAATATCAACGTAGACAAGGACAAACCATATCTCTATTGGTGGGTTCGCACAACACTTGCGAGACCTGTGATTTATATTTAACCTTAACACTTTTTTTCTTTTTATTTTGTTTTGTTTACGCTAACAGCAGCTTTATGACAAAGCCTTATTCTCCCTGAGGATTTGTGTTCAGCCCTTTAGTAGTTTATGACTGAAAACTCTATAGCAAGGTTAAAATTATTTTACAGATGTTGTTTTTCACACATAGACTTCTACCCTATCTGTAATGCGTTTAGGAAAATGGACATGTCTTTCCCAGATAACGGCATGAATGCTAAGTGAAAATAAAGAAGACAATAAAATTGCTGAGATTTAAACTTGTGTAGGCATGAAGGAGCGCAGCTGGAATACTGAGGGCTTTAAGTCGCGGCCGAGGTAATCATTTCGATCTACATAATTGCCACAAAATGCTCACATACCAGCTTCTACTAAAGATTTAGGTAATTATAGGAAGAATCAATAAACAGAATTTTCTACACTGTCTGGCTCTTCCTTTCTCTGTTTATTGAATGGCTTTTCATGGAATTCAAAGAGCAGAATTTATTATCTAGAGTCAAAGAATCAGAGTGGACTGAAAGGTGGAGGGATGAAACTGACTGATTAGTCAGAGATAATAGTTAGCCCGGACTTATCGGCTGGCTTTCATTGCACCGGGGATAGAATTGTTTGACTGAAGTAATCCCTCCTTTTAACTGAGTTTGTCTAAAAAAAAAAAAGAAATAGTAATGGCCATTTTTATTTATATATATATATATATATATATATATATATATATATATATATATATATATATATATATATATATATATATATATAAACCTCTGGCCATTACTATTTCTTTTTTTTTTTTAGACAAATTCAGTTAAAAGGAGGGATTACTTCAATCAAACAATTTTATCCCCGGTGCAATGAAAGCCAGCCAATCACAGATATATATATATATATATATATATATATATATATATATATATATATATATATATATATATATATATATATATATATATATATATATATATATATATATATATATATATATATTATTTTTTTCCTTTTTTTATAACTATATCAAACATTTTTTATGCCGCCATGGCAACAGGTCACTTGTGCTTGAATTATACAAATTAACTAAATATATTATATTAAATCTTAAAATGTTAGTGTGTCATTCCATTTGGCATAAATAGCATATAAATGACAAAAACTTAAACCTGAAATTGGATTTGGTTCTGTTTGATCATTAAAAAAAAAAAAGTCATATGTAGACGCACTGTATATACTGTATATATCCCATGCACCCTTTTCTTCCTTTGGCACATTCTTCTTCTTTGACTATTTGAGCTGATGTAATACGTAAATTTCTCCACTGTGAGATCAATAAAGTTAATCAATCATAAATGCATTTTGGAAATGTTCTCTTTGTTGCAGCTTCCGCACCAGCAAGGGCATTGGCTACTCTGCACATTTTGTTGGGAACTGTTTGATTGTCACATCACTTAAGTCTAAAGGCAAAGGTTTTCAACACTGTGTGAAGTATGACTTTCAACCCAGGAAGGTATGTTTATTTTGGCCAAAGTGATCTTTTATTGCAGCGTCTTAGACTCACACTGAAGAAATAATTAAATATTCCCTCTGATTACATTTATTCTGTAGCATATGATCTTTTATTACGAAATAATATTTTTCACTAAGATAGCTGCAGCACAGTTCTTGACAATTAAGGACTGCAAACAATTTAATTAACTGTGATGTTTTTTTATATACAATTTTACACTTTTTTTATTTTAGTTTTCCAGAATGTGCTAATTTGATCAAGTCTGACATTTTGTCTTTGTTATGACCTTGATGCCACTCCCGGGCCCATTTCTAGTCAACTGCAGGATCTCCCAGATTTATGTTGCCATTAAAAATGTAACAAGAATTATGGGGTAAAAGTCTCTAAAAACAATGTTCAATAACAGCATAAGCACCTCAGGGTCACACAGAGTTAGCACAAAAACCTTTAGTGAAATCTAAAATGAATGATTAATACATATATGTGAAATTGGTGGATGGATCATGTTCCATCCACGAATGTCACATTGCACCACAGACTGCTCAGGAGTTGGTGGATGTTTTAGTCCCGCTATGGGAGGAGATCCCTCAGGAGACCTTCCACCACCTTAATCAGGTACATACTAATGCATTGTAGAGAGGTCTTACAGAAACATGGAGGCCACACACATTCATGAGCCTAATTTTAAACCTGCTATAAAGACATTACATCAGTAGTTTGATCAGCCTGTTGTGTGCTGATTTTATATATATATATATATATATATATATATATATATATATATATATATATATATATATATATATATATATATATATATATATGTATGTGTATGTATATATAATATATATATATATATATATATATTATATATATATATATATATATATATATATATATATATATATATATATATACATGCGTAATCAACAACCGGGCTGGATGAAAAAAAGACAAATTAAAATATGTGTGTTTATGGGTATCAGTCAGGGTATCAGAGGTTTAACAGTCATGAGTCTCACACATGTAAAAGTGGAACAAAGAATCAAACCTCATTTATCCCCGAGGAACTGAAAAACTCACCTGACACATATGAAACAATTACAACCTTCACATAGCAGCTTTGATGAAAGCTGTTCATTATAGGAGACAGGGCGTTGGTTTTGAAGCTGTTTGGAGATGAAGAGCATTAGTTAATTTTTTAATAGATTTTTGGATTCAGACATCCCTGAATAACTGCGCTTCTAATTGATCTACAGTCAGCTTTAATTCTTCTGCTCAGTCATGAATCTTCTTTAGCACAGTCCTACCTTTAGGCGAAGCAGTTGTAATTACACTACCCCCCCCCCCCCTTCATAGGTTGAACTAATATATTATTGACACTAGTTAACAAAAGAGTTATTTTGTTTTACCCTATCTGCTTTTTCAATGCAGTACAGATGTAAAACTTGGGTTTCATTGGAAAGTAACTGCAAATTAACTTGTACTGCCCTGAGCAAAACACGGGAACATACAAAGAAACACACTTTGCTTTTACAAGGAAAAAGCAGACAACCTTTTCTGAGATTAAGCTGATTAGGACTTAAGTCACTTATTACTAGAAATGATTAAAATATTATTTTTTTAGAATTGTAAATAGGCCGACAGTATTTTCTAATCATACTGTCACCTTCAACACTTTTCTGAAGTCATGCTCGCGTAGTTGGCACACCTACTTTGCATTTTTTTTTCACCTTTTTTGCCTTACGTGGAGTTGCCATTTGAGTCTATTTACATGTAAAAGGCAAAAAATTATGTTTTTCTTTTTTAAACTCTTCTTTGATTTTTTTTAAAACAAAACCAAAAAAAAAATGATTATAGCAGTTTGAACACTCAGGGCTGCTCTGGTTTTTGTTTTATGTAATTAGAGCTGCAGGATATGAGGAAAGGTAACTATGTTATGGTTGTTGATATTGGGTATTAAGATATGTATTGTGCTAAACCCAAATTTTCCAAATTTTACCCACCACCTTCTCTGCAAGAAAGCATTTGTTGTTCCGAAATATTTAGTACGAATGGCAGTAAAAGTTTATCCAACTGTATATTATTAGGAAACAGCTCTTCAATTGATATTACCCGAAGTTATAATAACTTGCATAACATTTTTTGCCAAGCTGTCTTTATTAATTATGAAATTGCGAAGGTGATTGCACTTCAACATAATGTGCAGCTCTATATAGATAAGGTAATTAGTAGGTTTAGCAAGAAATGTCAAGTCTTTTTGTGTGACAGACCAAAACAGAGAAGTACATAAATGATGTGGAAGAAACTGATAACCCTCAAAAAAGTGCAACTGATAGCTCACAGAGAGGTTTCAAACTGAGCCAAGGATCGGAGAAATTAGACAGTTTGCTCCATTAGAAAATGAAAGGAGTATGGCACTGAGAACTACTAATACATGGCCTTCTACTTAAACTAGGTGGGTATTCAATAAGAGCATTAATCAGAGAAGCAGCTAAAAAGCTTATGGTACCTGTGTGACATATACTTACTGTAGGCAAAAAAGATTGTGTCCAGCTTTGCAAAGGTGTGACGGATTCTAAGGCCTCCGAGCTATAGTTGTAATGAGGAGTGGTTCAAGAACATATCCATCAAGGGGAGTTGAATGTTACTGTATATAAATCTAAAAGTTTTAGCTTTTGATTTACAGGAAATGTCTGATCTACTATATGTATCATGTTCCTCAGGTTATAACTTCTAATAAGTTGGTGAGGCACTGTTGTGAACGTAAGGGAATATTTTACATGTAACATAAAAATGTAACATTTCAACATAAAAAAGCACTCACATGTTAATCAATAAGTGCATATACACTATGTAAACTAAACGCAAATCCACCTCTATAATGCTGTAACAAAGTTCTACATCATCCAGCAGTGTTAGACAAATAGTTTATTTTTTTGAATGTTTAGTTTTTTAACTGAAAAAGAAAATGGTTCTTCTAATATTAAATTTTCTACAGAATCCCAAGTTGAAATAATCAGTGATGGTAGATATACAGAATAGGCCTGGGGTGTTTTCTCATTTCTGCACTGCTGTGATCCTGGTTTTTAGACAATTGTTTTCTTGGTGTGACTGAGATGCTCAACTATTTAGTAACTGTGTAAAAAAAAAAAAAAGAAAGCTGCAATTCTTTTATATGTGGAAAGAAAAGATAAGAAAGGGTACGTTTTTTTATTATTGAATGTCTCTGAAGCTTGTTTCTTTTCAGTCTGACATACTTTTCTCCCTACTTCAGTGGTACATGATCAGCATAGTTCACATCTACAGTCGCTGGAGGAATAGTGAAATCAGGTGCTATGTTAACGGACAGCTTGTGTCTTATGGCGACATGGCATGGCATGTCAATACAAATGATGTAAGTACTCTTCACTTGTAACACATTGAACAGAATTTCTTTGTAACACAAATGTTTTGCATTTCAAGCTATTTTCATAATGAAAAGCCAATTTTGATTCCCCTAGCAGTATGGCAAGCCATTATGTACACTCTGATGTGGATGATGGATTTTTAAACGTTGGAGCTATAGTTTACAGAGTAGAATTTCCATTAATGCATGTACTTTAGTGCATGCTGGGATTTTTCTTTGTAAAACAAGTTGAAGAAAAACTCTGCTACACATATTGCATTTCCTTCATTTTAATGGTGAGGTTATTTTTACTTTAAAAGAGAAATAATCAATGAGTCACAATTATTCTGTTGAGAATATTTTTCTTAATGTGCTGCTAGCAGAGAATAGGGTTTTTACAGCTGTGTACTAGACCTCTAAATTATTATTTTTTTTAGGATTTATATAAGTTTCTGAACTCAAGTTTCGAAATTTTTTATTTGTATGTTGTGATGTTGTGGACCTTTTAAAACAAAGCCAATGTTTACCTGGTTTCTTCACCTGAAATAACATATTGCTGGAATTGGATTCTAAATGGACTGATTGGTGGAGGGTTTTTTAACAGTTTTTGTGGGTGAGTGTATAAATATACCCTAGTAATATGTTTATAATATATAATGACGTTAATTTGAACATAAAACATGGAATTATTAAAATCTTAAAACATAAAACTTCCCTATGTTCCTATGTTCAGCTGGTTCTAAAAAGTTTTTTTTTAACTTTGAGTTACATTGTATGGAAGCCGAGAGCGGTCGTGTCCCTCCGATACTTTTTCACGATGGTTTTCTTGAGAAAATAAGTTAATTTTCTCATTATCTAAAGATCACATAAGCTGTTATTCTCGTAATAACAAGACGATTGGTTTGTGTTAAAACTGATTCCATCCTCCAATACCACAACAAAGGGAGAAGATTTATAAGTATAAGTCATGGCAGCCTATGTGTAATTCTGTAAATAATCATGTGTTTAAAATTTAGTTAACTAGACGACGTTGTTGGTTTGATGATTTGTTTCCACTTCTAAATCATAAGCAAGTAGATTTATGCCTGAAAAATGTTCATTAAAAAACAGATTTGTTTCTACTGTATTCCATGCAATACAATCATCCACCACGACCTGACAACGACTGAAAAGATAAAAGGAAACTAAAAACTGATTATTTGCGCACACGCGTTACTGCGACTGCACAACTACAGGCACCACAGGCATGGATGGACTGAGAATCCAGGGCTGTTGGCCAGCCTCATTCATTACTCATATGGGGTAATCATCTTATTATCTGGAGAAATCAATAACTGTTATCTTAACAAAACAATTAATGGTTTAACCATGATAAGGAGATAGTTATGTCATAAGAAAAAAAAAAGTCGAGTACGACACTCTTGGATTCCGTAAGATTGTACATGTAAATTCTAATTTTAGTTAATAAATGAGTTTTAAACTCAAACAATTTGAATAAAAATGTCCAGGAATTATTAAAATCTTAAAAAAAAATTCCAAATGTCCAGCTTGTTATAGTTAATAAAAATATTTTAACTTTGAGTTAGATTGTACATATAGTTTTACACTTGTCAATTGATCATTAGTGAAGTTAGAGTACTTGTTTTAGTTCTGAATTTCTTTCCATCAAGAGTTTTTTTTTTTTTTTGCATTTAAAAAATTGGTAAAATGATTATTTAAACACAAAATTGCTATAGTTTATTTCTTTGAATGAAGAGTTTTTGAAAATGTTTGAAAATGCTAAATGATTTTGCCTTTCCCCTCATACTTTCTTCTTTCAGAGCTATGATAAGTGTTTCCTTGGATCCTCAGAGACAGCAGATGCAAACAGAGTATTCTGTGGGCAGCTTGGAGCTGTCTACGTATTCAGTGAAGCTCTCAATCCGGCACAGATTTTTGCTATTCATCAGCTAGGTCCAGGCTATAAGGTATGTGCTTCTGGGTGACTAAATTAGATTACATATAAGCAGTCTGAATCACCCATCCATTTGTGTAATCAATGAGGAGCGCTGCTCTGGTGCTCCTTGCCTTATGTCTCCGTCCTGCCTTTCCTACCAGATAAACCGCTGCATAAATGACCTATTCTTTAGGAATAATAGCACAGTACAGAGGGGAGTAGCTGTGGGATCTTAGTGAGGGGATTGAGTCCTGAGCCAACTTATCAGCTACAGAAATTGTAGCAAGCTTCCTAAGGAGGATCATCTGACTTAAAATTCTTAATTTGCTTTACATAAACATATGTAAAATGGTAACGTTTCTATTTGTTTGTTTTGCTTTTTTTAATAGAGATTTGCTTGTTTTTTTTAGTTTCCTTCCAATGAAAGATTACATTTTTCGTCTTTTTTTTCCACATTTTACCGTTGGATTTTACCGTTGACACATGAAGTGTTGCTGTTATTCAAACTTCTGAACTGCACTCTTTCAGGAAATGTGCAATAAACAACACTACAACATCTCCAAACCCTCCATGTCTCACAACATGTATATTGGTGATGATTTTTGGCAGCTTAACTTTTCCTTCCTTTTTTTTTTAAGCAAAATTAGACATTTTCATGTCAGTGTAGGAAGGTGGTTCTATATGTGGCTTGTCGCAAATTATTTTACGCAGCACCTTCACTATTTGGATCATTGTAGGCAGGGATTTTAAAGAATCTATAATTTGTTCTTTCAACTGATGACAAAGAAAAATCTTTCGAAAAATACTATATTATGATTGAAACTGGAATGAAATGGCAAAACATATAAATTAACATGTTTTTTTCCCTTTTTTTTGCTGTGCTAACCCTTTTGTAATATAATTATACTCGATTACCAAAGTAAGAATAAGGAGTGTTTAAAATTTCTAAATGACGACTGGGCTCCATAAAAAAAATTGCCTGTAAGCGATGGAGCTCGGATAAGTAACAGAGAACATAATAAATCTAGCCTAGTGGGTTGCTGTAATTAGAAAGTTGTCCAGCTGTCAGGAATCCTTCCTATTTTAATTAAGAGCTGCTGGATATGCATGAATGCAGGAGATTACAGCATGCTTTGGGTCCTATATGTTCACATCTTTGCTTAGTCACTGGATAGAAACCTCTTCACTGATATGGGATATTTTTATATTTTGTTCGTGAATTTTTTTTCATCTGTGTTTAATGTTTGGGATGCTTTCTCTTGTTAATCTAGTTCTTCAATTGCAGCTGTATTTTCTGCCGATATTATAAATGTAGTGATTTTTGCTGTAGTAGGACACAATTTTTCATGCACGTTATCATAAATTTATAAGTAAGCAGAATCATTAACATTTTTTAATATGCTGTTTGCCAATTTTTCTTTGAGTTTTAAATTAGAAACACTGCATTATAGATATAATTAGAAAAGCACTCTGAGAGTACAGACCTCCACCAAGCTCATTTCCAGAGCTCATTTCCACTGACATATTGTGACTTCCGCCTTAAGTTTATACCGGTATTCAATTCAATTCAGTTTATTTATATAGCGCCAATTCACAACACAAGTCATCTCAAGGCACTTTACAGTTCAACCAGATCATACAGTCAAATTGATTCTAAGTTTTCTATCTAATGAAAACCCGTTGATTGTATTGACTCATTGACTCAAATGCAATCCGTCACACCAAGCATGCTTGTAGCGACAGTGGAGAGGAAAAACTCCCTTTTAACTGGAAGAAACCTCCAGCAGAACCAGGCTCAGTGTGAGCGGCCATCTGCCGAGGCCGACTGGGGTTCAAGGAGACAGAAGCAAAGGCACAAAAAGCAGCTGTAAAAGGCGGCCCCGTTCCAGGAAACACACAGCCAGGCAGACGAGCACTGAACCAGCTCCCATGTCAGAGGATGAAGAGAGCACATCCAGCCAGTCACTGTCAGAGAAACAGGACTACACTGGAAAACAGGCCGATCTCCAGCATCTATAAACAAGGGTGTTGATGGCTGCAGCACAGCTGATATTTCTCTCCAGGATGGTGTCACAGCCAAACAGGAACAAATGAGGCAAAGCTAATTGGAGAAAAAGCAGAGAGAGCATAACGTTAACAGCTTCTGCAGAGTAGGAGAATACTGTAGAGAGGGAATGAAAGAGAATGATGAAATAGGGGGCCCCTATGTCTTCCAGAAGTCCAAACCTATAGCAGCATAACTATAGAGATAGCTCAGGATAACCTGAGCCACTCTAACTGTAAGCTTTATCAAAAAGGAAAGTTTTAAGCCTAGTCTTAAAAGTAGACAGGGTGTCTGCCTCACAGACTAAAACTGGTAGTTGGTTCCACAGGAGAGGAGACTGATAACTAAAAGATCTGCCTCCCATTCTATTTTTAGAAATTCTAGGAACCACTAGTAAACCTGCAGATTGAGAGTGAAGTGCTCTTTTAGGAACATAAGGAACAATCAGATCTCTGATATAAGATGGAGCTTGGCCATTTAAAGCTTTATATGTGAGAATGAGGATTTTAAATTCTATTCTGGATTTAACAGGAAGCCAATGAAGAGAAGCCAGGATAGGAGAGATATGATCTCTCTTTTTCATTTTCATCAGAACTCTGGCTGCAGCATTTTGGATCAGCTGAAGGCTTTTAACTACAGTTTGTGGACTTCCTGATAGTAAAGAATTACAATAGTCCAGCCTTGAAGTAACAAATGCATGGACTAGTTTCTCAGCATCACACCTGGACAGAATATTTCTATTTTTTGCAATATTCCTCAGATGAAAGAAGGAAATTCTAGAAACCTCTTTGATATGAGATTTAAATGACAGGTCTTGATCAAAAACAACACCAAGATTTTTAATTTTATTATCTGAAATCAGTTTAATACCATCCAAATGAAGTGACTGGCTAATCAGCTTATTTTTCAAAGACTCTGGTCCAAAGACTATAACTTCTGTTTTGTCTGCATTCTGAAGGAGAAAGTTAAGAGTCATCCAGGTTTTTATGTCTTCAAGACATGCCTGTAATTTATGTAATGGGTTAGCTTTATCTGGATTTATAGACTGATATAGCTGGGTGTCGTCAGCATAACAGTGAAAATTAATCCCATGCTGTCTAATAATTCTACTGATTGTGAGCATATATAAAGTAAAGAGAATTGGTCCTAGCACCAAGCCCTGTGGTACTCCACAGGTAACCTTTGAGCATGAGGAAGATTTGTCATTAACATGAATAAACTGAATTCAATCAGATAGATAAGATTTAAACCAGTCTAGCGGTGTACCTTTAATTCAAACAAAATGGTCAACTGTATCAAATGCAGCACTGAGTTCCAATTCACAGAATCTTTCGAAAAAGTCCTGGATCCAGATTGTGATCCTGATCGTGATCACCTTCTCTGAAATTTTCAGTATAATCCATTCTTAACTTATTAATCTATTTTAAAAACAGACAAACAGAAAGACAAACAAGACAAATGAAAACCTTCCTTCCTTGGCGGAGGAAAATATTAACAAAAATCTTTGCACACATGTCTTCAGTATATTCTTATCTACTGTATCTCTTGCTCTGCAATTCAGACATGAATTGCAAACCAAGCATTAGTCATTGGTCTGACCTGTCAAACCAATTAAGCCATGACTTTCCATTTTTTCAAATGATGCACTTGGTTATTTCTGCTCTTACATTATATCTCTGCTTCCATACATGAGTTAATAGAGGCAGATTAGCCCTCTGACTTTGTGCCAGTGCTGCGCAGCAGTATTCACCACACTGTGCTTTAAAATAGATTGGCTTGTATACTCTTGTTCCTCTTTTCAAGAAAATCAAAAGTAAGGTCAGCAGTATGGATTAGTAAGTTTAGTCGATTAATTAAGTGTGGATACAGAACAATAGAGCTATGGCACACAAAGTAAATAAGATTAAACAGAAAAAGGAAATCTCTAAATGAATAGGATTGTAAATAAAGCAGATTATAGAGGACATATGAACCGTCATTTTGCCAATTTAAAAACATTGAAATGTAAAGATTTGGTTGACTTTAAAACTACTCAATTGATGTACAAAGTAAAGAATAATTTGTTTCCAGTACATATTCAGGGTCTATTTTTGATGAAGGACAGTGCTTATGATCTTGGAGGGTATAAAATATTCAGAAAACGCAAAGCAAGAACAAATGTAAAGTAACAATATGTACCTTCTGTTGGCGATGATGTATGCGGCAGACTATATTAGGACTGTCATGATCGGTTTAAGGAATCTTAAGGAATCTGACCCACATGCAGAGAAACCACTCAGAGAACACGGGGAAAAGTTTAACAGGTTTATTTGATGTAATGTAAACAGAGGTTTGATCTGGAACTCGGTGAACTGGTGAACAGGAACTGGAAAGTCTGAAGGGGAGATCACAGAGATAAGTTAAGGGACCGTGGGAAATGAGACTGCAGCTTGAATTATGCTGGAGAGGGACTCATGTTTGAGGGGGCTCTTGTCAATCCCTGAATCCAGTCTGTGTGGGATTATCCAGAGAAGGGGGAACTCATTGGAGAGCGGACAGGTATACTTACGTTTGACACAGAAGAGTAATGGAGCGTACTGTCACTTGGATTTCCAATGGGGACTTGAACGGATCATGTGGAAGTTTTCCCCTGTTCAGGGTAAACTCAGTAATTCCTTCCAGGGGGAGAAGGTCCAGGTATCCAGTTTTCACAGGAAGGCTTCCTGCCGAAGAGCAAAGACAAAAACACATAAGACTCAGAGAAACAAAGCTCAGGTTAGACTCAGCTAATCTCAGCTTGTCCAGAGTACCCAAAACTGGCAAACACTCTGGCGTCGAGGTAGTGACAGCCCACAGCTCAAATACTCCAGTAATGAACCAACGAGCCGCAGATGTGCAGGGAGGCCCAACGAGGACAGGGCACCACCTGGTGGTGGAGAGAGAAGAAACATACAAACGACCCACACAAACTGGATTCCTAACAAGGAGCTTAAAGACTGTACAACATTAATAAGGTTTAAAAACATATTTATAAAAAATGTGATTGAACACTATGAACTAAGTGAATGTAATTAATAGCCGGAGGATATTGGCTGTACTACCTTTTTCCCAAACGCTATAGTAGATTGTGCATTATAGAATGGAGCCATCATTTTTTTTAAGCCAAGTGTAACTTGGTTTTGGAGGGTGGGTATTATTAGCTTACTGCTTCTGCCAATAAAACCTTTTCAGACTGTTTTTATTTTTAATTTATATTACAAGGACATATACTATCCTTTATTGTATACTTGTGTGTGAGAAAATCAAATATCATGTTAAAATTAGGTTTACAAAAATATCCATTTTATGAATTCCTGTTCTTAAAGCTAAAGCTTGTCAGTTTGTTTTATTTTTGTAGTTTATTTTATATGTTTACTTTTGCTCTTGCTTTACCTCAAAATGAGTAAATACTTTACGTCAGAAAGTATTGACCTATTTTTTTTACTGTTATTGGAGTAAGAGAATCGGCTCCTTCCTTATTAGGGATTTCATTTTACCTCCTACTGGGACAGTACTTGATGTAATTTTGAATACACGTTGCAGTACTGAAGACGTTTTTTTCTGAGTTCTTGTTATGCTCAGTCCATAGATATCACTTGAGTGCCGAACCTTTTCAAGTGCTGGTCCTTCCTCAGTGACGGCCCTTAGCTCTTGGGGCAAAAGGCAGAACGGTGCCCTAATTCTTTTATATGACTGGCTGGTCTGTGGAATGATGCTGTCATGCTACAAGGTTTTATAGTCAAAGCCCATGAGATTTTTATTTTCACACTGCTCCAGTGTTTGCACAGAAGAAGAGGCTCTGGAAAGTTATTTTTCACAACTTGGGTTTCATGCATACATAGCACCTCAGGATGTTAGAGACTTCATGATGAGTTCCATAATGGCTGCTGTGTGGACTTGATCATAGCAAATGAGCTGAATATTTATAATATTTTTTTTGTAGAAACCAACTGGGAAGTTGCATGGCAGCGAGGATGTAGTTCATCTGTAATATTTCTTAAGTTCTGTTATGGAGAAATACTTGCTTGGATGCTGCACCAGCTGATATTGAGTTGATCTATATCAGTTCAGGAAATTGCTTATTTTATCATAGTCACATTCAGAGAAAAAAAAAGCATTTTTGTTTGAGATAGTAAAGATAAACTATCATAAAACACACCATTGCAAATTAAATAAAAAAGTAAAGCAGTGATTTTTTTGTTTTGTTTTGAAAGCCAATAATCTTCAAAATCATAGCAAACATGCTCATCTGGAATGCATGCAACGCAAATAAGTTAGCTTGTATTACTAACTAAGAACAAGTAAGGTATTAAACTGTTTTTTTTTTGTTACATCTAGAAATATATGATTGTTTATTTAAACTAATAGATACTATACATGCTTTTTTAATACATAGCATGCAAAGAAGTGCACCTTTCTTAAATCCTGTAGCTATTAAGATGCACTTCTCATTATTTTTGTTTTCTTAAATTCTTAAATGGTTGATACCAAATCATAGCACCACCACTAGTGTTTACCATCCTCAGAAAATACATGTATATTGTAATACTAAGATTCAGCACTCTTTATATAGTTACTTTCACCAAAAATAACAGATTTTGATGTTTAAAGCAGGTGTAGAAATCCCTCAGTGGCGTTTTCTACACATCCTCAGGGACCATATGGTTGTTTCCTTGCTGCTGAGTTCTCTGTCTATTTTATTACCACACATGCTTGCTGCCCATAAATTAGAGAAGGATGGAAAACATTTCTCAGATTCATTTATAATTCAGCTCTACTGATTAGAGGAATTGATTTAAGTATTTAACATAGTTCATTCCCACAGCTTTGATGGATTAATTTAGCTTATCTGTCAACATTTAATTGATCGTGTAAATTCAGAATACCCTTGTATTGATAAGCAATTTGTTATGTTAACTATAATGAATGTGTTATTGAGCCATCGACTTATTGGACTTGCACTTTTATGCTGCAACCAAAGTGAATAGAGACAACTAAAACTACTAGGAAATTCCTGGGTAAATATGACATTAAATGGAAATCAAACACTTTCATTAAATTGTTTGATTAAACTTGGAATCATAAAGTAACAAGAAGTTTGATTTAAATAAAGGTATAGTTTTCTCTGAAAAGGAATTATGATTTATTTAACTTTAGAGATATTCTCTTTGACTAACAAGTTTTGGAAGGAAATTCAAAGGTTAATTGCCAACTGCCAGCCTTAATTTGATAGTGTTTTCAGTCACATATTATAACCCTTAATTTACTTCTTTTCAAAATGTAAAGAATAAAAACGCTCCCATGTTCATTTTGCAGCCATTTCCTTTTGTCCTCATGAGAATTGATAATGATTGCCTGGTCTGATACAGTTCCAGTGTTTGGTGTAGACGGTGGGATTACATTAAAGAAGGTAAAACAATGATTTGTGCTATCAAAGACACCTTGATCCATTGCTCAGCCAGTGTTCCTCCTAATCATTACGCTATATTTTAGAAGTTGCAGAATCCGATTAAAGGGTGCTGCTCTGGGGAAAGATGAAAAAGGGAGAATGATATAAAACAATGTGGAAGAAAAAAAAAACTATATTTGTTTTTACAATATACATAATATCATATATGGATATAATCAATGTAATGAATTACAGTATGTTTTAAAAAAGATATACAGGTTATTTTAATATATTTTGTAAACAGGAAATGAAGACATTAAGGTTTAATCTGGTACCCTACTCAGCTTCTATCTATGAAATTGTTGTAAATTGTGTTGCCTCCTCTGGCTGATTACACTAATAAAGATTGATAAAAATAAAAAAGACAGCTCTCATTAGTGTAGAAATTGCATTTTTAAAATCTGTTTTTCACTCAATTTAAACAGGTAATTCTAAAATAAAGTTCAATTAGGAAAACACCACAGGTAAACTGATAAGGGGCTTTAGCAGAAAAAAAGACTGCATTTGACTGATGTTTAAGTTTATTTGGTATTTACCTGATTTGCTCTAATATTCTTTTTTTCAGAATACCTTTAAGTTCAAGTCAGAGAGTGATATCCACTTAGCAGAGCATCACAAGCAGGTGTTGTATGATGGCAAATTGGCAGGCTCCATTGCCTTCACCTATAACGCCAAGGCCACAGATGCCCAGCTTTGCCTGGAGTCCTCCCCTCGTGAAAACGCCTCCATCTTTGTACACTCACCACATGCCCTTATGCTTCAGGTAAAATACATCACTTCTCCTCTGTAAAAAACATCTGAAGCAATCATACAGACACATTTTTCTTCATGCTGACTAGAACAATTCACAAAAACTGTACCTAAAATAGCTTTTTTTATTTTTTTATTTTATATCCTCACAGGATGTGAAAGCCACAGTTACACACTCCATTCACAGTGCCATCCATTCTGTTGGTGGTATCCAGGTACTCTTTCCACTTTTTGCTCAGCTGGACTTTCATCAGTCAAAGGACAGCCAGGTGGAAACAACGGTCTGGTAAGTTCACATGTTGATACCACACAGAGCACAACCTGCCTTAATGCAGTAGATAGAGAATACATGATGCACTTGACTGAACATTCTGTTTGGCCCTATGAATGGGATTAAGATCCACTGTTTGTGTTTTTTTTAGGAATCGCACGTGTAGCTTTGAGAGAGAACAGTTTGTTCTAGAGCCTGCAAAGGGGTTCATTGTTGCAATTGGTTTGAATTCAAGTGTTTGATCAAATGCAGTATGCCTTCACAATATGATGCATATTGAGCTGTATAAACATATCAATATAATGTAATATAACAAAAAGCAGTTGTTGAAGTTGTGAAAATGTAATTTAATTTAAGCCCAATCAGGACCAGTCCTGGGTGCCCTGCAGCACTATGGCACCAGTTCACTATAAAGTAGCTGCTCTGTTGGATCAGACCCCCAAGCCGACCTTCATCCCTCATGTGCATCAATGAGCTTGGGCCTTGACCCTTTCCCTGATTTACCACTGGCCCTGGAAGGTTCACTTTTAAATGAAACTGACATCTGAAGACTGGAAGCAAAGCATTAAACAAGCGTTGCTGTTTCAGACATGCATCGACCTTGGCATGTTGAGCCTTTCAGATTTTCTCAATCTAACAAAACATCACCATAAATAAGAGGCATGATGGAAACATTACCAATGTTATCCTGTTGTGCCTGATCAATCCATATTAAAATTGAGAGATTCCTGATTTCATGTTAGTCAGACGTTATATTACAGTGCTATAGCTAAGCAGTATGTTGTCCCTTAACCTTTTAGATAGGAAAGTCCTTTAATGCATGGCAACAGAAAATATTACTCTCAGTAAGCAATTGAGCAAGTAATGTTTTAAATAAAGTTTTATTACACTGTGTACTATAACAGTGTTTCTAAAGCGGTGTTCTCTATTTTCATTAATATTTCTTCTCTCATTTCTCTCATGCTGAGCTTGACATCCCAGCACTTCCATGTTGTGTACTGCATGGAATCTTAGCTCTACTTTAATACTGTGATAGTTTAATGACATGGATGGATGCAATAGTGGCCACATAGCTGCACAAATCCCTGATACCCTAAGCTCTCTGCCTCTGACGACTCCACTCCTCTCAGCTCTCCAACCCTCTTCTCCTCTTGTCAGTATGTTTTCCTCTCTGGTTCACAGTGTGCAGCCCTACCAAACACTGAGCTTTGTCGTTGCTTTAAGATTTAGTCCCTCTGTAATGCCTGCTGGGCTTTGGAGTTCAAAGCTTTCGCAGCAATTAACTCCCTATTTGGCCTAAGGGTTTGCTGAACTCAGCAGCATGCACGGAAAGTGATTTTTAAAATATCATTTTAATAATAATTTTCTTTGATTTTTCTTGCTGCCAACCTGAATAGAAAGAAGAAAAAGCATACTACTCTGTGCCTTTTTGCAAGTTTACAATAAAACTTTGTTGACTTAACTTTCTACACCAAAACATGCAGAATTGACTGTGATACTGTTTTAATTTTTTCTACACAGAATCTGTAATCGTATCAGTGAATGTCTGTTTAAACTGACAATGCAGCAGCACACAGAAAACACAAATAAGATTGGAAGAGTTTGCCTTCTTTGTATATGGACATTATATAGGCAAGCCTGCCATGAGTGATTGTGGCCTTGTTTTTGTTGAGCTGGAATGGAAACCATTGATTGTGAGGGAAAGCCGATTAAAAAGTGTCACCAAGCACCACTGTCATGAAGCCAAAAGGCTTCATCTGAAAAGCTGCACAACAAAGAAACAGTGCATTCACTGCAATGCACTGGTCCTTTGAAACCGCCAATCCCAAATGAACACATAGACAATCTTTTGGAGTTCTTCTCAGAGTCTACCCCCTGACCCCAAGGGGACTGACAAACCCATACTCACTTTTCTGGATTTAAGGGGGATGAAAGGGATGGCTTGAGTCCCCAGCTGATTGCTGACCTCCTCTGAAAATGACCTTGTTGTTTTCTTCCTTGGCTGAACTGTCTTCTCATGCCATAAAAGCTAATTTAATGTTGTTGATTTTTTTGTCAGTTTTACAGTAAACAATAAGAAAATCTAATCTGCTCAGTTTTAGTAGATTAGATACGATTCACACTGAAAATACTTGTTAATGATGTTATGTTTATGTCTTTTTTTATTGCAGTGCAACTCTCCTAGCTTTTTTGGTGGAGCTACTAAAAAGTTCTGTGGCCATGCAGGAGCAGATGCTGGGAGGGAAGGGCTTCTTGGTGATCGGATACCTGCTAGAGAAAGTATGGAGCCAATCTCATCATTGTTATACAGACAGGCTGAATCTGAATAAATTTGGATATTATCAAACTCTCACTCATTTAATACACAAAGAACTTGCAAATATTACGCAGTTTTTACCAAAGGGTGATATTTCAAGAGTGTTATTGTTTTTATTTTTGATGATTATGAGACTAATATAAATTAGGTTTTTAGACTATAATCACTTGACCAATTAGCCAGTGATACCCCTTGCAAGAGTAGTAAGCACAAAAAAAATTGTAAAAAGTTATGGCTGTTCAGGGTTTTGTATACAAATGTATTCATTACAAAGTTAAGTGGAGGTTAAGGGAGGTAGAAAGTAACCACAACCTTGGAAATATTGTGAAGCAATCAAGCATTTGCAAGAGACCTGAAATCGCAGTTGCCTTAATGCCACAATACATTGACCCAGTATCTGATTAAAAAAAGGCTGTAAGTACTGAGTACTGTGCAGTGCATGGACATTCTACCCTTTAAGAGTTTGTATATTTATTAAAGAGATAATTAGATAATTCATTGTTATCAACAATAAAATAAATAAATCAATAAATATCTTTGTCTCGTTGCAAAAGTTCTGAATACGCTATTCTATCTTTAACCTGTTCTTTACTTTATTATTTATTTTTGAATGTTAATATTAAATTTTTTTGAAAATCACCTATATTTCTCTGGAATTTGAATTCCTTTACAATTCAAAGTGCTGCACCAACTTCTAAAGTCTCTCTTTGTATATTTGCTCTAATTATAATGCGTGACTTTAGCATACAATGCATACATTGGTAACGCTTTCTTTTTTAGTACATAAATAACCATGTCATAACATGGTAATTACATAGTAAGTTACACTATATTACTAGGTAACAAGGAAAACTTTCTGGAGAATTTTGGTAAGTGCTGTGTTTCAAATTTTAGGCAGACAAGGCAAAGTCAGACTGCTTTGATTTCAAAACGTTATTACCAGGTAACAGTAATTTTACTGAGAGCAATAAATTAATGTGTAGAATGCATCCAGTAGAATGCAGTTTATTACTTGGCATTTAACAGAAAACCAAACCTAAAAGACAGCAAGCCAATCTTCTTAACTAAACTTGATTTATATTTAACTTGAGTTCAGTTTATAATGCTCTAGTTACTTGATCATATGTGGCTAATAATAGAAAATGTTATGTGGGAACCAAATGGTAATTACCCACCAAAGGTTTTCCATGTTACATAGAAATGTACAATTGTAATAATTACATGCAGGTAATTACTTTGAAATTATATATCTTAATTTTGGGGATATTACCAAATAAAGTTTTTCTTGTTACCAAGTAATATAGTTTGACTTACTGTGTTATTACAAGGTTATTGAATAAAAGAAAGTGTTATCCACACATTATGTGAGTATTCCAGTGAATACTCTTGTTGCCTTTCTTGTCTTGGTATTCCATCTCATTTTCCATCAAGGTGGACTGTGTTTTGTCTCTACTCTCAAAGCCCTGTCAGCAGCCTAATCTTCGACTGCCTGTGGCAAAGTCCTGTATGTGTCTTTGAAATGAACAGAGGAACATGTCCCCCTCACTTTCTACATCAGTCTTTATTTACCCGTTTTGTGATGCAGATCCTAGCAGCAGGCATCCCTGGAGTGCTGTCTCTTTCAGAGCACTAAGATATGACTCCACTTTGTCACTCAGTGACTCGCCTGCCTGCTGGCTTCAGATGCTGTTAACTAACAGACTGACATAGTCGGCACCTGAGAGCTGCTTTTTTTTATTCCCTTCCCTCCTGCTGCCAGGTTTCACACTTTCACATATCGCACCATCTGTTCATGATCTGTTTATGCCACAACTTCCATCCTCCTTTGGCCTTAATTTTTCTGTCTTCCTTTCTTTCACAAAAAAAAAAAAACAAAAAACACCTGGATTGACAAGTTCCAGGCGGGAGCTGTAATACTAAGTGTCACATGTAGAATAGTCTTTTTAAGGTCCCCATTTTATGCTCTTTTTTTTCATTTTATCACATAATGGGAGCAGCTGGCTCACTAGATCCATTTCTCAACAATGTCAGTGTGATAAATTGATAACTTATTTTCTAAGAGAAGAGAAACAAGAAAAAAAAAATGAAAATATTTCCCATGAAAGGATGGATAAAATGTTTGTTTTATGCATGGTGCTACAGTGGGTAGCACTGTTTTCTTGCAGCAATAAGTTTCTGGGTTTGATTCCTGAGACTGTTAGGTTCATTTGCACCTCTAAATTGTCCTTAGGTGTGAGTGTGTGCATGTGCATGGTTGTGTGTCTGCGTGTGACTGTGCTGACCTGTCCAGGGTTTACCCCACCTCTCGCCCATAGACTGCCAGAGATAGGCACTGGCCCCACCCCCTGACAAGCACTAAGCGGGTGAAGATGGATAGTCTGAAATCCTCACACTGTGTGTTACAGTTTCAATAGGATTGATTGCCCCTTATTTACCACATAATGACTATTACTTTTTTCCTAAAAAAGGATTGTCTCCAAAAAGTTACAGTCATCTGTTTAGTAGTGAGCAAAAAAGTGTGACACGACTGATCAGTAGTGTGCAGCAAGGATAGGCACTGCTACTCTTTGCTCTACATACTGCAGCCTTGTTTCAAATTAATTGAAAAGCTCAAGTTCAGCTCAAGTTTTTTTTAAATGATTCTATTTGCTGTTCATTTCTAGTATTTCTAAGTCAGCTAAAATCCTTTACCTGTAAATTGAAGGGATGTCATTAAATAGGAAAGGCCAGTTTATTTGTATAGCACAATTCAGTACATGGAAAATCCAAAGTGCTTTACATGAATTAGTTAATAAAAAAGAAAAAAAATGAAAGTAGAATAAAAGCAAAAACATTTGTAAAAGAACAACTACATCGACTCTGATTCTTTTCTATATAATACACATCAAAATACTAACATAAATATTTTTTGTTGTTTTTTTATGATTTTCTGGCTCTCTTTCCAGTCTTCAAGAGCTCACATCACCAGGGCTGTGTTAGAGCAGTTTCTCTCCTTTGCAAAGTATCTTGATGGCCTGCCACATGGAGCACCCCTGTTGAAACAGCTTTGTGATCATATCTTGTTTAATGCAGCCATTTGGATCTACACCCCAGCTAAGGTAAGCTCCTGCAAGTAACAATATGCAAAGCAAGAGATTTAAACTTTGAAACTCTTACACTGTTCATAAGTACTGCCTTTGGAAAAATTGGTTGAACATTTGTATTGCTGCTGATGAAATATGACTGCAAATGTGAAAAATATATGTAAATGAATAGACGGTAGAACAGGTAAAACTGAATTTCACCTTTCACCAGTGTTTAAAAAAAGCTATCGAACCACTGCTAAATGTCCCTAAGCTTAAAAACAAAGAGGAAAACATTGCTTAAGCCATGTTTGGCATCAGGAAGATTTGTTTCTAACATTGTGCAATTTCTTTTTCTGTCATTAAAAAAAGTTATACAGTATGCCTTAAATAGGACACTTTTAAGAGAATAATGTCAGCATGTGACATCTTTTCAATACATATACTTTATTGAAAGGTTATTGTTATACTCTCAGTGTACTTGTAAACTTCTAAACTGTGTGGGATATTTTTCACTTACATTTAAATGATGACCCATAAAGTAAATATAGACATGCAAAGCATCTGAGTATCTGTGGCAAATTGAGGAAATTTTATTGGATGACCACAAATATGTAAATAAGAATTTATTAAAAATGGCTAACATGCGTAGAGTTTAATACGTTAGCTTCAAAATGAAGAGATAAGAAAAGTTGGATAAAAATTGAGAGAAACAGATTTGTAATGAAGTAGGTAAAATCACCTTTAGTAAAATGGTGCGCTTTTCCTGGTGCCAAAAGTTGCGTAATTCAACTATTTGTCCCATTCTGCGAGCTACAATATTAACGAAAGCTGCAAGCTGTGTGACTTGCATTACCACAGGGGAGTCCTGCCATTGAGACGTTTTTTCACTGCTCAAACCATTAGACAAAAGAGGGGAAAATGCACTCGGACAAAAAGCCCAGATTGAAGGAAAGGACTTATTGGAAGGACTGAGGGTGGAGCTTCGTAACTCTTTGCATTCTCTGTAGGTTAACTGGTGAGATAATTTTAAGTAACATGAATTGAGTTCAGTGTTTTAAATCAATTATCTATGCCAAATATCCAGTGAAATGTATTATCTTTTTATTAAGTGCCAATTTGCAGTATCGGTATCAAAGTGAGAGATGAATGAGAAGCACACAGATAGGTTTGGAGATCGGTAAAACATAAAGCTAAACTGCACAACTATTTTACATGTGCAAACTAAAGACTATAGTAATGAAATAAGAGATGCTCTGTATGACTCCTTTTAAGAACTAACCTGGTTATGTTATATTTTAATAACATTTATCAATGAGTCTCTCCCCAGTATTTATGTGTCATTTTCCTGAAAAGAATCACATAGTTACATTTCATTGTATTAAACTAAAAAAGGGGAATTTATAAGTGGTCTGACTCATCTGTTGTCAAAGCTGAAATTAAATATTCATAACAGCTGGGTGTATAAAAATAATGACTATAAAAACAACAGTCAACATTCACAAAATGCTGTAAAACTTACTGGTTACTTGCATCAAAAATGTTAAATGAAAATGCACATTTTAAATGTACTTTGCAATTCAATTTGGGTTTATCCCTTATCTCCTTTTAAAGTTTGAAGGTTTTGCCACCTGCTAATCTCCATTCCCAGTGTGATGAATTAAGTATTTTAATGTTTAGATTACCTTAGAGTTGGAACATTAATGAATATATATAAACTTTTTTTTCTTTTAATCTCTTTCCAGATTCAACTTTCATTATACACATACCTTTCTGCTGAGTTTATTGGTACAGCTACCATCTACAACACAATCCGTCGAGTTGGTACTGTACTTCAGCTCATGAATATGTTGAAGTACTACTATTGGGCCATCAACCCCGCAGACTGCAGTGGCATCACTCCAAAGGGCCTTGGTGAGCATATTTATTTTTGTGAATGTTGGTGAGTTTCTTCTTTTTTTTTTTGTCGTAACCATATGGTCTTGTTGTTTTTGTTTGGTACTTCTTGTTGTTTGCAATTTGCTGTTTTTTTAAACTTGTTTTTTTGTTTTGTTTTGCATAATAAAAGGTATTGTCAGTACTTCTGATTATTCTCTGCTTATTGGATCACAGTCCTTCCCATTCTACACCTTAAAGCTACAGTGTGTAATAATTACAGGGATATACAGTCAGAAATGTAATATATTATACATAACTATGTTATTTATCATCATCTACGAGCTCAGCCTCTTAACCTTAATATTTGCGTTGCCTTAGAATTCGTTATTTATAATTACATAGGAGCGGGTCTCGCAGCCATGGAGGCAGACATCTTTGCGCTACGGCAGTGCAGAGCCAACAAACTAGCGATTGTGAGATCGCCCATTACGCTCGAAAGTAACTACGGCAAGTTGAGAGAGATGAACTGAGACGGTACTGAACAATAGATGGCAGTATTAAAATTATCTATGTAAACAAACCTCATCACTTGAGAAGGTAGGTGATGCGGACGTCGTGGAAGACATTTTGTCCCGTAACGCTCGCTGTACTGTTGGGGGGGAGAAGCGGTGGGGGGGAGATGTTCATGTTGCTGCGGTCTGCAGTCTGGACGCTAGATGTCGCTGAAAATTACTTACTGTAGCTTTAAAAAACAAAAAAAAGACACATATTTATTTATAGATATTTTTGTGTAATTTTACAGTTTTGATTATTAATTTATTAATAACTGTAACCAGAGGTTATAGTGAATGAATAATTTATTTAATCAAAGGTAAAAATCACATAAATGATGGTCAAATGATTATAACCGACAATTTGCCCAACCTACAAGGTTTTATTAACGACTTACCTTTGAGGCTGGATGTTTAGACCGGCTGCAAATCCAAGTTGTCTTCACCATCAGTAAATGTCATTAAATTGGTTTGTAATTCAAGCAGAGGTATTAATAATTAACCAGAAGGAAAATATATGTCTCTGCCTATTCAAGTTGTTTACTCAAAAGAAGTTGATTCAGTTCTGAGAGACAATCGGTCACCGTTATAAAATAATCACAGATTACCAGAGTTATAATAATGTCACTTTGATTTAACCTGATAATCCCTGTCACAATATTATTAGCTGTGTCCAAACGTCCACCCTAACACCTAAATTCCTCAATCACTATATAGAGTGGGAACTATATAGTGGACTCAGTTAATTTACCATTTGGACAGATGATCACTACTTTTTGCTCCAACTGAGGCACGTAACTCCACCTCCCTGCATGATGCATCTGCCATCTTTGTTATTTGACCAGGGCAAAACTGGGTCATAAAAAAATTCTTTTGGGTCATAAAATTAGCACACAAGACTACATACCAACATACGACAATTGTAAGTGACTCATGGGGAAACAGAAATAATCGGATGAAGAAATAATCAGTAGAGGGTTATAGAGGATTTTTCCTGCCATAAAATCAAGAGCACAAGTTTTTCATTAGAGAGCAGGATTTCCTCTACTTGTAATGCTCGCATCAAAACTTCTGCTTTTTCTCAAATATATATTCTTCTCCATCACATATTTGTTTCTGCTCTCAGACTTAATGCTTCTTGCAGAGATATTTTCTCTACTGTTTTACTTCCTTCTCCCCGCGCACAAACCAGTTTCTGCTCAGGTCAAAAGCTACGTTTGGAAACCTGTTGAGTTGGATTGTCTCCTAGTAACCTTTCCAGCCAATAGAACGACTGCCTTGCTTTCTTCTACTGAGTTTGCCTGTTACTGCTTACTGATAATAACATTGCTTGAGGGAAACTTGAATGAATCTTATTTCTGTGTTTTTTAACAAACCCTGGAGAGTTGTAAGATTTTCCAGTAGACAAAGCTCCGGGTCTAGCGGAATCTCTATTTCTAAAATATTAGTTAAAATAAGAATATCCTGCCTGAAGGGCATTACCTTTGTAAATTCACCAGGTTCGGTGTAGAAAGGTTCCCACATCAATTATTGACAACTTAGATTAAAATGGGTGTAGTTGTTCTAAAGGTAAATGCTGTCCCTCGCCATCAGCATCTTCTCAATATAATAAGTTATAGTCAATGTACCTAGTGTTTATGTCTACTAAGACACTATTCTAACATAAATCAGTCCAAAGTTGTTTATCAGTTGTGATGTCAGTTTTGATTCTTATTAAGTAAACCTGATTTTGGGCCATCATTAGACAAGAGGTGACACGTCTCAGAGATTAATATAGGATATTTTCAAAGAACAATTTTTCAATATTATTTTATCCAGCTAAACTATGGGCTAGTTGTATTTCTTTGTTGTGTTTTCTTTTTTTTTTTTTTTTTTGATCTTTCTAAGAACTGATCGAAATCAGCAGTGGAATTTTAGCAAGAAATTTCTGAGTGAACCAATATCAAGAACTCTGTGCAGTCACAATCCTGTTATCAAAGTGTTTATCACTTCCTAAATAACTCATCTGCACATATAGGGCGGGATTTATCAAGATCCAATTTTGCGTGCAGTACTTTGCGCTCGCAAACTAGAATTTTGCGCAAGGGGCTGAACCATGGTTTGCGGGTGATTTAACAAGAGTGATTGCGTAACTGGTGGCAGGTGCAAAACTGTTGGAGACATCCTATTTAAATGATGGTTTTCCGCGTTTTGTGGTTTGCAGCAAAGTAGTTTGTAGTTTCTATAAACTAGTACATTAAGAAATTTAAATCTTACAGTGACCCCCCAAAAAAAAAAAAAAAAAAAAAAAAAAAAATATATATATATATATATATATATATATATATATATATATATATATATATATATATATATATACAGAAAAAACTTTGGCAACCTTTATTAGGTGGTATGTGGCTGAATTTCTACTTCACTCCACTAAAAAAAAAAAAAAAAAAAAGGTGTTTTGTATTGCCTGTAGAAAAATGCACATACCAAATGGCTCACAAGAAGTGACTGTGGATGAGTGCGTACGCATCCCCGAAGCATTGGCATGTTGCTCCACAGGTGCAGGGGGGAGGTCAGGGTTCTCTGTTAGGGCGTCAGGGCGACATGGCATTTAGAACGTCGGACAGCACTTCTGAAAAACGAGATTGGGAGATCCCAGCTCTTGCTGCAACCGTACGCTGGAATGACCCAGATGCAAAAAAGTGCAACGTTGCAAGGAGTTTTGTGATATCTGGTATTGCGTGGGTCCTCCTTGTGGCTGGCTCCAAATCCATTCGGAGTTCCCCCAACAGCTCCAAAATGGCAATGCTGGATAAACGATATGCTTTGATGATCGTTTCCTCCTTCATTCCAAAAATATTCACACGGAGTGAAAAAATGCTTTCTCTGCGTTTCCTTGCTTCATTTTGATGTCTCCTTCTTGGGACAATAACCGCTGCCATGTTTGCGCAATTACGCATACAGACCATTTGTACCTTCTTTTGAAACACGTTAAATATAGAGTCAGATACCGTTAGCAAAAATGCTTTCAGGTTTGATAAATCACTTTGCGAGTGCTAAATTAATATATTTACATGTTCTCCTCCCACAAGACGCACTTTTGCGTGTAAACGCCCCATATTGCATATTCATTGCAGAAAAAGTACTAAAGGGATAAGAGGCGCTATTTAGCAGGTTTTAAAGACCAAATCCGTTTAGCACGCTGTTGATAGATCAGTTTGTACATTTTTTAGCGTGCGCAGTGAAATAGCTCACGTTTTTATATATGCAAACCTTTGATAGATCCGGCCCATAAAGGCTTTTCTGTGAGGTGGTTAGGACTATGGCCAGAAATTGGCAGTAAGGAATACATACTAGTATGATGTTTAGTGTGGGTGTTATGCCTATGAAACGTAGCCCAGTCCAGTGACTGGCACACTAAGTCTGTGAAACAGCACATCACCAAACAGGCTGTAAAGGAAAAGAAAGTGTCCTTGAACTGTCATTCTGTTTTTGCAAGCCATTACTCTTTTCAGAAACTACCCACTTTCTAATATAGGGGCTGTTTTATATCGGTTGTGAGACCCCACTTTATGCTGCACCAAGGCCCACTGAAATTTATGTACTGAAGGTTAGAACTTGACAGCATTGATGTAGTACTCTTCACACAATCAAAGTTCAGTTAATCTAATAGAGACTTTTTTTTCTATGTCTCCACTTGCATTGTTCCTGCAGGTAATTTTCAATTGTATTAATGTTGCAGTTAAATTAATTATTCTCACAGACCGTGTAAGAACTGGGAGGATACTGCAGATTCTTTTGCAGAGCAAAATAATTCTGAATTGCTCACTAATAGCTGGAAAATTCCTATATTAAGCAGAGTAGGGATAATATTAACATGCAGAGGCAAATGTTTTCTTGAATGAAACCATAGCAAACAAATTAATAAGGTTTCAAGATTCTTTTATATATTTTTAATCTAACAGAACCCAAAGGAATCACAAGGATATTGCAATTTATGCATCAAAATCTTTCCTCCTAACCTCTATCTAATTTTCAGTAAAAAAAAAAAAATGGTCATTATGATTGTTAAGGTTGTGGAAGTGCTTTATTTGTATGCAACAAATAAAGCACTTCCACAAGTGCTTTATTTGTGTGTGTGTGGGGGGGGGGGGGGGGGGGAGGGGGGGGGGGATCAGGTTTTACCATACCTTGTCAGCAGATTGCCCATTAGAGCTGATAAATATCATGTGTTTTTTTTTTTGTTGTCACCAATAACTGCAGTGATGAGTGGGAATCAGTTATTTGGCTGACATTTTTGTGTGAAGTCTTGAGGCACAGTAAGAACTCAGGAATGTCTTAAACCATGAGTAATGACCTAGGGTTTATTACAGTGCAGTGACTGGAATGATTGAATATATCAGTGAGGATATTTTCTAGGGTGTTCCACTATAGTGAGCAATGTACATGTAATAACATAAAGCTAAAACAAGGCAAAAAGTTGTAAAAAAAAAATTAAAAAAATTAACTCCCCAACGCCGATGTTCCTTTTTTTTTTTTTTTTTTTTTGCAAAGATGTGTAAGATGTCTGCGTACCAAATTACCTTTTCTTTACACTAATCAAAATTGTCCATAATGCTTTATTTCTCTTCTCCAACTAAGACTTTTGATTAGGAGGCAAATTACATCCCTGATTGTAAGCGAAGGAGAAAGGAACCACAGCTGGGGATATATCGTAAAATGGATCACATTCCCAGTGTACATTAGTCTCATACTGCCTAATTTCATTCATCTTTGCTCGCCTGGGCAGCTCACTTTTTCTCTCTGTCCTTCCCAGTAGAGGAATGCCCAAACAAAAACACACACACACACCCACATACACACCCACACACACGCAAAGAGAGAGCCAAGCAGATAATGAAGTGTTGAGTTATAGGCCATAGAGAGGACATTTAAAAGCGATCTCCACTAGCTACACATTCTTTATCTCGAGGTGCATCCTCCTCCTTTTTTCTTTCGTTTTTCTGCAGCTCTTAATAGAAAGTGCTATCAAATTAAAGCCATGTATCATTTGGTTTGAATGTAGAATCTGTCCCGGCAGTCGGGTAGATGCTCAGTGTTCAGTTTCTCTTAGACTGTGACTTGAATCCATATCCAACACATTATCTAATTCTTCGCTTATTCAGTCTCTAAGCTGGTTCAGTTTTACCAAAAAATGTGTAATGAGGTGGGCAGCAAAGCTTCTTTGCCAGTCAGCACATTTAGATAAAGCTTCTTTTGTCTATTCCGTAAAAGTTCAAAAAATATCCACTGGACTTGGTTTCCAAGATTAGAAGACGTTTCACCACCTCTCTAGGAAGCTTTCTCAATTCAAATGTCTTCTTTTGTCTATCCTCATTTTAAGGACAGATCGATAACAGACATGATAGATTCAAGAGATTTTCCTTCAGTACTTTTTTTTTCATTGAAAGGTTGATTTAAAAAAAAAGGAAAGTTGTTGATTTTACACATGCCTGTGATATTGTGTGCTTATTACATAATATTTTCATAATATTTAGTCAGTTCAGTTCAAAGAAGATGCTCCAACCCTGAATCAGTCATATTAATTAGTAGAAGTAAGCATCACTTGTATATTAAATGTCTCATTTTATGGTTTTTATTAAGGCTTTCAAAGTCCCCCTCCACCGAATATGTATGATGAAATAACACACTATAGATTATAAGTTTGTTATGAAATATCATTATTTTCATTTTTTTTTGTCTTTTGCACTGGAGGAAAAACACATGCTTTTATAGCAAAGCCGCTTATATGCGTGTCATCCATTTCACTTCTTGTGTGGCCCACAAAAACTGGGTGGCCATATCACACCACTTCTGAACAAAGACCTCTTTAAGCCAAAAAAAAGATTTTACCAACTTAGACATTGGCTAAACAAGGGAGGTTTCTGCACTCTGCAGATTACCTGCTAAAAGAGCAATTTTATAGGACAGGGAGAGGCTGATGCTCAGACAGGAGAACTCATAATGATTACTCAGAGACATATAAACCAAGTGAAATGCAACCTTTTGCATGATTTTGATGAAGGAATAGCATTATAACATAGTTAAAGTCCAAAACGTTAATTTTGCATAATTTAGGCCCTTTAACTAAACCAGGGCTGCAACAGTTCACAGAAACTATGGTTATTGTAGATATAATTTGTAGTTTTGAAGTCATGATTTGGTTTGATTTTGGTATGAAAAAATGGATGGATCCCTCCCTCCCTCCATTTTTCCCTCCCTAACAAAATTTTAACATCAAGTATTAGCGTTTCATATTGATGGATTTTACCTTAGAATAAAAAAAAAGGAACAGGAACATTAGACAAAAAAAAAATCTATTCATTTGTATTTTATAGTAACATACTCAAACAGAATCTTCATAACAATTACCAAAACAAAACACTAAAATAGAAATTAATCCAAAAAATATTATTTTTTTTAAAGTTACACCAACTTCTTTTTCATTTCAATAATATGTATAATTAAGCAAATTGTGTGTGTCTCCAGTTGGCTGGTGGAAATATTGCTCCATGGGGTAAAAATAGCTTTATAACCCATATCTGGGGTCTTGATCTGATTTATGTTTGTGATGGTCTGAGCAGTCAAAGGAAGTTCAGGCACAGGTTTAGATCCAAAAAAGTCTTCTTTTTATTGAACCCAAAACAAAGAACTTGGGTCAATAAAGGACAAATTACAAAGTTGGGCCCATAAAAGAGGTTAAAGTAACAGAATTTAACGCTAACAAAAAGACCTACTGAAACAAACAGACCTGCTACATGAGACAAAGGAGAAACTTAAATACTGGCTGATCAGGCCACATAGAAGATTCAAAGGGGGAAACACACAAAAACCTAACTGAAATTAACAGCAAAATCCCATTCCCCCCCTCTTGGTGATTAGTAGTGGTGTAAACCAATTTGCAGCGACAATAAGCTGGCTCCACCCCTTCTCCACCTCTGTTTTCCTGAAGGACTGGGGCAGCCGGCACTGAGGTGACTCAAAAAAACAAACAAAGATTAAATCAAGCAGAACATAACAGTGTAAACTAAAATGTGCGCACTTATTCTAGAATACAGTGTTATGCCTTTCCTTACAAAAATTATTCTGTAAATTAAATCCTAAATGTAAAGAAATCCCAATATAAATTTAATGAGACTGGCTGACCTAGTGTGTGATGTGATTAAATGTTACCACATTCGGGTGGCTGTAGTTGCAGCCATCACAATGTTATATCCAGCCTTAAATGATTTTAATGGGTTTAAATCAGGTAACATGCAGAATGGTCAAAATGGGGGATGTGTTGTTCAGGAAGAAGTGCTTTGTCATCTAGGTGTTGTTCACTCCACTGCTGTCCTGCTGAAATATCCAGTCATCACCACACAGATGAGGGCTTTCAGTCAAGATGAATGCCAGCTGCAAAATCTTACATTGCTAGACATTTTTTGACACCTGCATAACCCTAAAATTATCTGTTAAAGGAAAAAATCTCTCCCTAAATAATAGTGGAGCCTCCTTCGCTGTCCAGAGCAAACAATCATCTCTAATGGGATCTCCATCCCCTTAGAAAACAACAGTGCTTTCTGTTCCATTGAAAAGTCCAAATGAGCACATTTGTGAAGTGAAAGGGAACTTGGTTGCATTCTTTAGGTCTGGTTTTAATGGTTAGTGATAGACTGTTATAATGTTAAAGGGTGTTGGGTTTATACTTTAGCTTGTTAAAAGCAGAAGCTTTTGATTATCTGACTTTTCTTCGTCCACCGTCACTATAGTGAACTGAGCAACCACAATGTTAAAAAAATAATGTAATGGCAATCTGTGATGTTTAGACTCTGAGTTTATATGTTTTTCCTCTATTGTTTTCTTTTCTCACTTTGAAAATGTTTAAAAATCCAATGCAGGAATAATGGTCAATAACAATCTGCATTTAAGCCATTTTAAAATAGCACCGCTGTATTTCTGCACTTGAATGTCACAAAATAAAAAGCTCATACCTACAACTCGTAGTATTACCGTATTTTCACGACTATAAGGCGCACTTAAACGTCTTTTTTTTCCCTCAAAATGTGCGGTGCGCCCTTTGGTGCGGGGCGCCCTATGTGTGTTGTAACTGCGACTTTTGAGACCACCTCATTGAGGAGATGATGAAAGAGTGGCTGAATGTAAGGAGACCAGGTGGTTTTTTTCCACTCATCACCATCGCTGTTAATATGTAACTCCATGCGTGCCTATCTCACAGCTGATGTGAAAAACATGGGGAAACAAATTAACGCTGTGCTCGACCGCTCGACATCGGTGTGAACCGGACCCAGCAGGTGCAGCAGAAGCAGCGAGTTTACATGCAAAGTCAATGGTTGACGCGCGTATAGGTGCAGCAAAAGGTCCCGCAGCGTTTAAGCATCTGACGCACCGCCAACGCGCTGCTGCTGCTCCAGATGGAAAAATTGAAGTTTTGCTGCTGGACGCGCCGCATCAACCAATCAGAGAAGCTGATCTGGGAGCTGACAGCGAGACAGACACAGCGCTCTGATGACATATGAACGCAAATGAAAAAGGCTGGATGGATGAGGAGATGATGAAAGCGTGGCTGAGGCAGGTGTATGTGAGGAGACCAGGTGGTTTTTTCCAAGCATCACCATCGCTGCGTGCCCATCTCACAGCCGATGTGAAAAAAAGGTGAATCAAATGAACGCTGTGCTCGCCGTTATCCCGGGGGGTCTGACAAAGGAACTTCAACCGCTCGACATCGGTGTGAACCGGCCGTTCAAAGTAAGGCTGCGAGCGGCGTGGGAGCGATGGATGACAGACGGAGACCACAGTTTCAGGATAAGTGGAAGGCAGCGCCGGGCAAGTTACGCCACCGTTTGCGGATGGATTGTAGATGCTTGGACTAAAGTGTCTGCTGGCTCTGTTGTTCGAGCTTTCGCAAAAGCCGGCATTATTTCTGAGGAGCCGCGCTGCACGGAAAGTGACTCTGACAGCAAAGAAGGGGAAATTGGCATGTGTGATTTAGCGCAGCTGTTTAATTCAGAAACAGAGGATGATGACTTTGATGGGTTTGATTAATACTTTGAAATAAATACATGAATAAAGCACAATCATACTCAGTTTTGCTCCCGCTCTATTTTTCTAACTGAAAACTTAATTCAACAGCAGCCTCTGGGCGGGTCTCCTCCTCTTCACCGCGGTGGCTGGCAGGTGTTTTTTCATCTAAATAATCTAAATCTTGCAGCTATATTTGCTGTGATCAGTGGGAATAAAGTAGTTTTAATATGTTTTTAAGTGAGAAAGTCCACCTGAAAACTTAATAATTGCAGTCAGTTCATCCAGATTATCTATTTCTGTCGGAGCCGCTCAGACCCCCACATACCAGCGGTGCACCGACAGTAGAAATTCCTTCATCAGCAGCCTCTAGGATGGGCAGCCTCCGGGTTCACGCGGCTGCTGGCAGGTGTTTTTCATCTAAATAATTTAAACTGCAGGCACCAGGATACCGGTAATAAAAGCAAACATATTCCGTCGGCAGGTTTCAGGATTTTAAGTTAATTTAGGAGTGATCACAGCGCTGTGTCATCTGCGATGTTGGTCTGTCTCACGGCCAGCTGCCAGGTTTGATTAATACTTTGTAATAAATACATGAATAAAGCACAGTCATACTCAGTTTTGCCCCCGCTGTATTTTTAAATACGCAGTAGAGGTATTTAAAGGTAGTAGAGGACATGTACCTGTATATAAAAAACGCGCCCTATAGTCCGGTGCGCCTTATGTGTGTGTTAAATACAGAAATGGGACACATAACTGAGAGTGCGCCTTTTAGTACGGTGCGCCTTATGGTCGTGAAAATACGGTAATACATATGTTATTACATCCCATACGCCTTTCCCTGCTATTTCTATAATAAAAACTATGATTTTTATTACCAAGAGCACAGGACGTTAACATATAATAAATCTTTTTAGGCACAAAGGTTAGTACAAGCATAAAGGACAAATGTTATTGTCTCGGGTTTATTATCATTCATAAGCCGCAATAAAATTCTTCTAATAATCACATGTACATAAATTGTTTTTTTAATAAACTCGTTCTTCATGTGCCTTTGGGATGAAGGAATTAAAGTAGTCTGAACCTGAAACAAGGGCTGTGCAGGGTTTGTGATCATAATTGGTTGTGAATAACTTAGATGTGGGGGCTGTCGTAATAATGTTCTTATCATCCCTTTCATGTTAAGCTTAATCCATTCGGTTGGGTCTCCTCTCTCCTGCTATTAATCAGTGTCGGATTGCAGGAGCGCTTATACCTTCCTCCTCCCACCTCAGGGAGCCTCGTCATTGATTACATTGACCGGCAGAAGTAGCAGGATAGTCAGGTGTCTGCTGCCCTTATATCAGGCCCCTTTTTTAATAAACATGTGTTCAGTTTTGGCAGAGGTTGGAGTTTATCAGGACTTGGAAGAAGTGGAGTGAGAGCTCAGCAAAGGGACCAATGTTCTCTGAACTGCTTCTTGTTTTTGTATTTAACCCGACTAACGTCGTAAAATAGCTCTGCATTGTCAGAGTATTTTCTCTGTCTGGATGTTTTGTTTGATACATGGGAGGGACATAAGATAAAATAACCTATAAACAAAGAAATATGGCCAGAATATGTATGGAAAACCTTTCTGTAACAGTGAGACTAGTCTAACAAAGGTCATGCGTTTTATGTTTTTATGTTTATATAATAATTATTTTGTTGTGTTTGTGTTTGTTTATCTGCTCGTAGTTATAGCTTATTAACTTTGTGCACCTGAAATCATTTTTTTAAACAGAAAAGCTCGACATTTTAATGAAATGAAGTTTATCATTGAGCCAAAAGCAGCAATGAACAGATATTAGACATGATAAAAGTCATGACCCAAAATGTACCTTGATTTTCATATGATGCACACACCTTACATCAAACTCATCAGATATATGATCTTCTGTGGGTTTATAGGAAACAGATATTGATCTTACAAATTTTGAACTGACCTTAAGCCTTCAAAGCAATTACAGTTTCTTATAAGGTGATATTGACCACTAAAAGGCCATGTGTGAATCATATGAAGGACCTTCCCAGTAATACTCCAAATGGCCTTTGCTTTCCTTTAAAGAAGGGAAGCCCATCTCCCGTCCCAGAGGGACAGTTTCCTGACTTATGTAGATATTTCCCTGTCTCTACACTCCTGATTTGTATTGATGACTGGTTTCTTGAACTGCAGTAAATTGCACCAGGTGTGTTAAAACAGAGAAACATCCTAACCACGAAGGTCCAATGAGGACGGACCTTGGACGCTCAAATTTTAACATTAATTATGCTGAGGTTAATTCTACAATATGTATTTCTCATTACCAAAGGAAGAGTAATGGTAAAAAGAAAAACTAGGTTAGGCTGCTGTGACGCATTTTTAAATGTAAAGTTTCTAAACCCAAGGTTTTATCTCAGAAAGTTCCAAGTTATTCTGCATTTCTTGACATGCTCAAAGAAAGCTTTGAAAGAGGACTTAAAAATTGACAGCAGAAGAAAAATATCTTCTTTCTCTTTTTTCATTATTCCGTTCATTTTCTTTTAAACCACAGATGGGCCGAGGCCAACCCAGAAAGAAGTAATCTCTCTGCGGGCGTTCATGCTTCTCTTCCTCAAACAACTCATTCTGAAGGTATATCCCACCTGTCTTCATACATCAGATTCCCCACATGACTGCACTGAGAAAAATAGGGATTTTGTCTTTGTTATCCTTTGAAATGGTCTACTGTTCTGTTCCTCTGTTTTTACCAGTTATCCTGGAAATGGGACGCTCTTATATAAATCTTAGTCACATATTTAGCTATTGATTATTAATAAGATACATTAGCTTTTTGCTGTGCGTATATTTCTTTGGTATTTTTTTGCATTGATCTTCTTTATGCTTCATTTAATGAAACAGAAAGTCACAAATAAATGCATGTCAATTAAGAATGGGACTTAACCAGTAAAATAATCCCAGCGCAATATTCTTAACACAATCAGTGATCACCCAACAGCATTTCCAACCTGGATGTGTAAATTGATTTATTTCTGTGACTTGTGCGCATCTACATAAGATAAGATATCCATTGAAAAACAGTTAAATATGCCTTATTAATGTCAGTGGGCACATTGGCTTAAGACAGACAGAATAGTGCTCAGATTAAAATTTGTTACAACCAGGTTTGCTGAACACTATCTCAGAACTTCCAATACGTCGAGACATTGAAGCTCAGCAAAGAACAGGAAGCTGAGGGTAAAAATCAAATGGGGCTCATCAAAATATACTTTTTTTATGCTAATTTCCCATTTCTGCTGAATTGATATTCAGGATTCGATGTTAATACATGGATTCACCCTGCCTTGTATCATGATGTTGGTGTAATTGTGTGGGGTTTTTTTCATAGCAGACCTAATGCTCCTGAGTACAGTTTAATTTGCCACAGCCTGCTTAACAATTGCTAATGGCCATTTCTATAGTTTGCATATCTTTTCATGGCAACCTCAACAGTGTTAGGCGTCGTGTTACGCATCTCAAAGGGTTTCAAACTGTTCTCATAAACATAAAAATAATTACACTCTTCTCCATTGGTGACCACAATTTTAATGCAATAGAGCAGCTTTGTGATATGGGGGAACAGGGGATTCACATTGTTGATGTGTTGCTGAGAAATCCACAGCAAACACGGGACGCTAAAATGTAAATATGGTCCAAACTCTCAGATGTGTCTTTTTGACACAAAGTTGAATCAACAGCACTGTCCTCAAAGTCAAAGCAAGCTAAAAGAAAAAAAAAAAAACTAGGAAAGTGAGCAGTGAGGACATATTTTTTTTAAATGTCAGTGTCTTTACATTGCAGAAAATGACAATCCATTTCATAATAACTCACTAAATTTACTGTTGTCTATTCCAAACCGGACTTCTGTGGTCCAGGTGTAATATTAAACCCTAGCACAGGTTAACTTGGTTTAAAAAAGCAGGTTTGTTCTCACAAAGCATCACCTGTCACTAACTAACTTTATCCTTTTTCTAAAGCTGTATTTGCTACAGTTTTCCATATACTCAAAAATGTATGTAAATTTACGCCAAGAACACTGCTTAAGTGGTATGTTAATGTAAGTAGGTTTACATATTTTTGTTTAAACATGAGTTAATGTGGTTCAAGTTAATTGTATGTTTAACAGAATGTGAGTAAAAAGTTTAAAAGCTGGTTTCAGAAAAAAAAAGGGCTTTGAGTCACGAGATCTAGGGAGTAGTGTTATGTGCCTTTGTTAAACAAGAGCTGAGTCTGTGTACCTGAATGTAGCTCAAAAAATGTAATGTCTCTGCCCCCCATTTATGTCTCTTACTATGCATGGCGTAGTGCCAGCTGGAAAAAGCTGAGATGCTAAATGGAAAACCCAGATCAGGGCAACAGATTTACAAGCACAGAGTGTAAAATAGATTTTTATAAGACAATTAAAAAACACCAGTCCGTGATTGTTTTAAACTGGCCCTTCAAACCCCAAGTAAGTGTTTGGTTCAGTTTTGGGCTGAGAAATCTCTGACTTTGTACCAACAACAGATATTGGGTGTGAAGTTTCTCAGTGACGTCTGATACATTGGAAAGGCTTAAAGAATGCAATCAGTACCTGGGATTGGTTAAAAACACTCCTATAGGTGACTGTTTGTTTAGACAAATCTAGAACAGTTTGGGGCTTTAAGTTCTTGCAAACATTATAGTACTGTTTGAAATGCTATTTCACTCTAATTTATTTTAAGAGTTTTATTCCAAATGTTTTACTCGAGAAAAAAAGATCAGCTCTCAGCCCAGTCAAAGATTACTACATTGAGATTTTACAACTTAGAAAAGCTTTTAATTTTCTTTGTTGACATGCTGCTATTTACAGAATCAATACCTAGGAGACTTTTGTTAGACTATTATTGTATATCTTTTAGACTATCCTCCTTGTGCATGATGCAATCTATTGTATTACGGTACTTTTTGCTTTTTTTTTAGGATCGAGGTGTGAAGGAGGATGAACTACAGAACATCCTCAACTATTTGCTAACAATGCAGGAGGTACATGTCTCTTTCTATCTTCAAGGGGATTCACTTTGTGTTTTATGCCACTCTCCTGCCCTTGGCCTTATTTTTTACACAGAATTTTTCTTCCATCAGCAGTTTGTTTTAACTAGCAACTCGATTTTGTGTGCAATGCACATTCTCAGCCATTCTCTGTTTGCAATAGCTAAGCTACGGATTCTGCAACTGTTAGTGATAAAACTGCAATTCCCATATTTTCTGGACCTCTACAGATTAGGGGATTTTTATATTTGCCAGTACTTCTATTGATAAGGGGATTAAGGAACTGTTTGCCTACCTAGAACATGAACAGTGACATATACCTCTACACCTAAAGGTAGGTAGAGATCTTCCCTGAGTGTCAGATTGCATTCTTTATGGTGAAGTGCAGGCCACCAAAAAGCAAGATTGTTGGGGAAGTTTAGTGCATTTCCTGACTCTTAACAAATGGGAAAATATCTTCTAGCAAGGCTTAAAGCAGCTGAAGAAACTGCTGACCTCTATGTGCATTATTTACTTTTAATTTTCCTTCTTTTGTCTCTTACTGTGCTTCTATAATTTCTTGCCTACAGGACGAGAACCTGCATGATGTGTTGCAGTTGGTAGTAGCCCTCATGTCTGAGCACCCAGCTTCCATGATCCCTGCTTTTGACCAGAGGAATGGAATAAGGTAAGCCCCTCAGAAGGATGCAAGATGCATTACTTAGGCACACATGGTGATTTGATTAAATACATCTAAGCACTGTTTACCATTACTTTGAATTTGTATAATAAATGAGCACAAAAACAGTCAGTATGTTGGATAAAACCGAATAGAAGCTTGATACATTAACTCATTGTTTTCACAATAATGGATGATCAAATTTGCCTCATGTTAGCTGAGTTGTAGAACATACATTAAGACCGTGCCTGTTTATTCAAAATAAAAGATGACTGATGCATTTATTTGGACCTCCATATAATACTATGCAGATTTGCTCTAAAAGAAAGAGGCTGTCAGCCAGCCAGTGAAGTGCCTCTTCATCAAGAGGGCTACAGTTAAATCTCTCTAGACCATGCTTAGAGGCTAATTTGCATCATGTGTTTATTCCAGGGTAGTCTACAAGCTCTTGGCATCAAAGAGTGAAAACATTCGTGTACAATCCCTCAAAGTACTTGGATACTTTCTGAAGCACTTGGGACACAAGTGAGTAACCACAATCAGCTATGAATCAGACTGTTTATTAGACACTTAACTTTTGTTGTAATCAATCTTTTTTAATTGATTGGTTAATGAATTTATAGTGTTTGTTGCCTTTATCTCACCCCTTGGCTGGTAAATTCCTGCTTCATCTGTATGTCCTGCCATGGAGGAGTACCAGGCTAAAAAATGTCCCTGCAACTATTGCTGTCCTCAACATCCTTAATAATTAATTGAATGTTTTGTTTTGTTTTTGTTTTTTTATGGAAAGTCTCATCTTGTTATTTATTGTTGCAGCTTAATGTATGCTCTATAGATTTAAAAAGAGTTAACATTCATTTAGGAAAATAGTATTTTTGTTTCCTGTAAATAATGACTTAATCCATCTATCCACTGTTGCTGCATGTTTGCTAAGAAGGGAACTTTGCTCTGGAGATTATCAATGTGCTTTACAAGTTGCAATGTATATAATTAATTACAGGTTTATATATAAAAATATTAGACTGTTTTAATTATGTATTTCTGAATATAAATTGTAATTGTTGGTGTCATATATAGCCTGCAGATAAGACTAAATTAAGCTTGTTCATGTAAATAAACTGAACCAAACTAAAGTCTTTATATTTAGCTTTTTTTTATAATTTCCTAGTGCAATTGGAGGAGGCCCAAAAGACTGTTCCAAAAATGTAACACTAGAAAGTCAGCAGATCAGGTCATGAAGGATAAGAACTGCTGTTTTAAATGAAGGTTGCAGAGTAAAAATAGAGGATAAGTGGTGATGCCGTGCTCTAAGCAGTGGCCAGGGAGGGCTGATGCTAAATGGAAAACAAGGTGAGGCGTAAGGCTTTGTTACACTTCTGCAGGCAGAAATAAAAGCCTTGTTAATCTCCTCATAGTGTTTTATTTTCAAGTTATTTTAGAAGACAATTTTTTCATTGATATTGTTTGTCATACTGATCTAGTTGAAGTGATCAGTGTTTGTTCTTGCTTTGGTAAAAAAAAAACGAAAGAAAAACAAAAACAAACTGTTTCTTCATACAAATGGTGAGTTTTTCGAGAACCATATAAGGTACCAAAGCAAAATGTTTAGTAGAGAGATATTTGTTAATTTTTTCTTTGGGTGTTTATTTTATTTTCCTTCCTTTCCTTCCTTGTATTATTATTAATAAAAATATGAAAAAAGCTAAAATAATAGAAATAAATATGTGATATTTTTAAACAGAGTCTATGTTTTCTTAAAAAATTATTAATATAGTGTTCTTTTATTTCAGCGCAGCTTCATTTGAGCCTTAAATGTCGGCTTAAAATATGTTCAGTCAGAAATTACATGTTATTTTCTATATCGTCTTGTGAATAAAAAGCTTCACTTTGTTTTCTCTACATTCTTTTAACAGACATGTACTGTACAGCACATCAGTAAGCTACGCATCATAAGTGTGCGCTCCTCTTTCAAATTTCCATATTTATGCAGCTTAAAGAGTAGCTACTCTTTTCCTAAGTGCCCAATTTCCAAGCTTTACAAAGTGGGGGGGGGGAAAGTCGAACAAAGAAGCTTTGGCTGACAGCCTTTGTTATTCAGTTTGTCATAGTTGAACCTATTCACCTGTAGTATACCTCAATATCTTGAGCCACTCCTGGTGACAGGCTAAGTTCTTTGTCCTATACACCTACGACAAAATTCACCCAATTTATGACAGCTGGCGGTTTTCCTGACACTTGTCTCTAGAGTCTGACTCCCTGTGGATGAGCTTAGGGAGGCAAGCTGATGGCACTCAGTGATTTGAGTGGCGTAGGAAGTTCCAAACACACTGCTTCACCGTTCTGTCTGTACGTGTGTGTGTTTCAACAGGAGGAAGGTGGAAATCATGCACACACACAGCCTTTTTTCTCTGCTGGGCGAGAGGCTCATGTTGCACACCAACACTGTGTCTGTTACAACATACAACACCCTTTATGAGGTAACAATACATTTTCTTTTCCCCATAAATGTTAGGTCATTATAATCTGAGTGAATGTGATGAAAGTATCCTCAATACTCCTCATTTCAGATTTTGACAGAGCAGGTTTGCACGCAGGTAGTTCACAAACCTCATCCTGAGCCTGATTCCACTGTCAAGATTCAGAATCCAAGTAAGCTCTTTGGGATTTGGAGGGGTATCCAACAGTTATTGATACTGAGAACTGACAACGGATTTTTATTTGCATCTCTTCTCAGTGATTCTCAAGGTTGTCGCAAATTTACTGAAAAGCTCCGCCCCTGGCGCAGAACTAATGGAGGTTCGGCGACTCTTCCTTTCAGATATGATAAAACTCTTCAGCAGCAGTCGAGACAACAGGCGGTGAGAAAACTTTGATCACATTTGTCTCACTCGCTTTATTAGCTATCCATCTGATCAGTGAAAGAAAAGAGAAAAGGCAGAGGATCAATGAAATTTAGATATAGACTATAAGAAGAAGGTAGCCTTAGTCATGACATAAAAGAAGTTAAAATCTGACAAAACATACTCATATTTAGGTACCTGTTTTTCAATTAAATATTTTGACAAAAACTGCAATGCAAAGTGTGTGCCATATTAATGCATTTGATCACAAAACCATATGTGACTGCTATCTACTGGCAAAACACAGTTGTGCCAACTGTTGTCTAATCTTTGTTGATATCGTATTCACCTCACATGAAGCACAATAATTCATGGCTTGGATTTTACAGGTGTCTTTTGCAGTGCTCCGTATGGCAAGACTGGATGTTTTCTCTCAGCTACATCAACCCCAAAAACTCAGAAGAGCAGAAAATCACTGAAATGGTGTACAACATATTCCGTATCCTGCTTTACCATGCCATCAAGTACGAATGGGGAGGATGGCGTGTGTGGGTGGACACTCTCTCTATAGCCCACTCTAAGGTAAGTATAGCCCAAAGGAGGATAAACGCTGACTTTTACCCAATGTGTAAAGTAAAGGAATACATGTTCAGGGGATTTTATTTAAATTTCTTTATAGGTGACATATGAGGCACACAAAGAATATTTGGCAAAGATGTATGAAGAGTACCAGCGTCAGGAGGAAGATAATATCAAGAAAGGGAAGAAGGGTTTGGTCAGCACTATCTGTGGTCTGTCTGCTCAGGCCTCGAGCATCAAAAGTGTGATTGAGATTGGAGAAATAGATGATAATTCACAGACCCCCGAAAGTGAGGGAGACTACGAGAGTTCTGACTCCCACAACTTGCTGACCGGGACAAAAGGGGCTGAGGACAACTTCCAGGGAGCTGGGGATGCATTAGACGGGGTCAGAGTTGAAGTTCACGACCTTCTGGTGGACATCAAAGCTGAAAAGGTGGAAGCTACAGAAGTAAAGATGGATGATATTGAGTTGTCTACTGAAACGCTGGCAATGTCTGAGAATGGGTCTCTGGCTGAAGTAGAGTCTCTGTTGGACAATGTTTACTGTGCTGCTGTGAAGAAGCTTGACAACAATGTCAGCAGTATGCTGTTGCCAAAGGGGAACATGGATAATCAAAATGCTGCACCTCTCATTACATTGGATGACGAGAAGGACAACATTCCGCACAGTAAAGATTTTCTGTTTGGCAAGGTGACAAGCGGGTTAGCAGACAATCTCTTACCTGATTTGACTCCAGCTGAGCCTCAAGTCCTACCCAGTTCAGAACTTCCATCTCGCACCGTTTCTAGAGATGAAGTTAGCCTTCTGGCTCACATGAAAGGTAGCTCCTTACCCAGCATCATGGAGAAGCATGAGGTTGATCTTAAAACAGTACTTGAAAGCAAGAACTCAGAAACTGAGACCTCTTCCAAAACCCAACTGACCTCTAATGGGACAGCAGCACTTGAAGGGGAAGCCTTGGCTGCTGGTAACACCAATGGTGCGCTAGAGACAAGACGCAACACTTCTGAGGCTCCAAGGTTGAATGATGGGAAAGACAAGGAGATTAAAAAGATTCAGACAACAGCCACAACACAGGTTGGTCTTATCATAGATCTGTTTCATATAAAGTTTTTTGTTTTATATCTAATCGTACAGATTTTTCAAAATGTCAGGAGTTCAAAAATACAAATCATATCAATTAGATCAATGTTTTGGAGTAAATTATGTTATTTTATGGATAATAATCTACTACTGGGTGTAAAAAAAAAAAAAGAATTCAACAGTCGTGAAACTGATTCCCTGTAATTCAGTGTGTTCTTTGAATTGTTCATCGAAAAAACAACTGTGTGGAGTTTGATCAATAAGAGTTTATTCATGCTTAGAAGAAAACAAAACAACAGAGTCGGAATTGGTCCTTATTCAACAGCCAAATGCAGCAAATATCATACCTTAAAACAGGTCTTTCCAGGTTTTGTGAAAAAGATTGTTGCATTTTGGGTTATTATGATGATAAAAGGGGAACAACACACACTCACATGTGCATAAAATAGTTGGAGGTTTAGCTGAAATGAGCCAAAATGCTCTAACATGGAAATAAAAAAAGTAAACATATTTAAGTAAATTGAACAAAAAAACAAACAAACTACAATTTGAATGGATGGATGAAAAGACTAAAATTGTGTAGATTCAGACAATACTACGGGAAATCAGAGGGTGTGCAGTAATCTGTGAGCTTTGTAACAATGGGAGAACCCCTACATTAAAGCCCCATTCACTTTCTGAATGAGCAGAAAACTGCATTGGTTTCACCAGGAAAGCAGAAAACAAAGCAACATGATTCTGTTCTTGTAGTTCTGGATTGGGAGATCCTGTGGCTTGTTCTTCACACATATTTTAATTGTTTTCTTAATTAGCAGTGCTAGTTTATGCTCTTTATTGTAAGTTTTTCTGCTTATAACATTTATAAATGCTCAAATCAGCGGAATTGTTGAAGAACTTCTCCAGTTTAGCTCTTATGAAGTTTTCTGGCCAGAAACAACTTTGCTATTTGCTTCTGCCACCTGGAGTAAAATAACAAATTTATCTGCTATCAAGGAGATTGTGCAGCCTTTGTATCCAGGTATTGGCACAAAGCCCCTGCAAGCTCCTACTGTTGGGAAAAAAACATCCTTAAAAGGTTGCACTGTAAGAGAAAGCATTGACAGGACAAAGGACAAATTGTACAACATTTGATAGACTGCAAGGTTGCTTTTCTGGCTCTAGGTACATACAGTAGTGCTTGAGACAACTCCAAAACACAGAACCTAACTCAGTTTATGCCTCAGGCATCATGAGGTGCTGTCCACTTAATCCTGTACAAAGGATCAAAGATTAGTTGTTTTATATTTTATAATATTTAAAGAGTTTGTGTTACATCATTTGAAACAGTACATATGTTAGATATTGTTGTATTAAGTAGTCAACAACTTCAAACAAACCAGTAACTGGACTGCATGACATGACCTACAAGTCTAGGTCTATGGAGTGTCCTTATACAGCCCAACTTCTTAATCCAGAAGAAACCCTGTAGGGTAACTTGATAAATATCTGCCAAAAAAACAATAATGTGGAATGTAGTCTAATTGTCATGGGCTGGAATACCTTTCCTCAACTCAGAGATTTCACAGGTCATCTTCTCGTTTAGAAAGTCAATGTTTTTTTGTTTTTTTAAAGAAAATGCAGACATTTCTTGTTTTATCAGCCAATATTCAGTTTTTCCTATTTTTCTGCAAATTTGCACACAAATTATCAGATAAGACTGCTTATTTTTTAAACGCACGGAAGTTAAAAGAAAACAAAACGACCGCTCCTGAGTCTAATTGGAAATTAAACAGGAAGACTGAGGTTGTTACACCGTTTGGCTCTCAGTGGACTGTTCTGTATTAACAGTCACAGAGATCATTTTCTCCCTGTATGGTGGATGTAATGGGGACAGGAAGGCCTAGTGCAACCAGGCGTCATCCCTTCGAGACTTAGGAAACTGGGTTGCTGAGATAGTTAACTGAACCAATATGAAGGAGGGGGAAGCAAAGTGTTATTCTGCAATAGTCACTTGGGACTTGTGCATTTCTTCCCCACTCTGTACTCACTTTTAGAGGTTAGGTGCTTTTTTCATAGATTGGGTCACCGATAGTGGGTCAGCTAGATGAAGCTTTCACTTTTAAGTGTTTTTTTTTTCCCTCCAATTTCATAATAGCTCATGTTGAATTCACTGCTGATATTCTTAAAGGCTTTATGCTGCACTTTGCTGACTCATCATTATAATATTAGAGCCCTATTGAGCATTCATTATACTTCTTTGCACCAGCAAAAGATGTTATGTAACTACATACTTTAAACCATCAGCTTTTTCATATTGAATTAGACATTTGTTTTTTATCTTTTGGTTCATGATCACATCAATTGGATTGCCGTCCATCTTCTTCATTCTAAATAACATGCATTGACTTTATAAGCACAGTAGGCTGTATTTATTTTAGTAATACATTGCCTCTCATCAGAGTGTGCAGGGACACCAAGTCTCTGAGATGGAAAAGGACGTACGGGTGGACCTTGGCTTTAGGGCCATTCCCATTATGGAGGAGCAGCGACATCAGTTCAGCCCCGGTCCTCGCACTACAATGTTCCGCATTCCGGAGTTCAAGTGGTCACCCATGCACCAGAGACTGCTCACTGACCTGTTATTTGCTCTGGAGAGTGACGTCCATGCCTGGAGAAGGTGTGTTAAGTGTATCATGTGAACTAGAGGGATGGATGAGTTTGAACATGATCCAAGGGGTAATCCCATAATTATTTTGAAGGGGAGGGTCTGCATAATGATGAATGCCAGCATAAAAAAAAAAAAGGTTGGAATGAATAGATTTAATGTAAAACAGACGTTCATGTAATAACCTTGTTTCCACACATTCTTTTACAGCAATTGCACCAAATCTGTCATGGACTTTGTTAACAGTAATGAAAACATCATTTTTGTCCACAACACCATCCATCTCATCTCCCAAATGGTAGACAACATAATCATCGCCTGTGGAGGGATTTTGCCCCTTCTTTCAGCGGCCACCTCTCCTTCTGTAAGTGCATCTGCCTGGATCTTGTGAAAGGAAATATTGCCATCTAGTGGTCAATAAGTTCAACTGCTTCACACAACTGAATTTATAGCCATAGGATGTAAATGCTTGTGAGAAATTGTACCTTTAAATAGTTGAATCTTAATAAATAAGAAAATCATTGAAAAGTTATTTTATTTAAGTGATTTGGTTACGGAGTGTAATTTGATTCTTTTTTTCTACTTTCTGTCATCATACTTTAAAAAGTAACAATGGATTATTATTATGATATTTTACAAAAATTTTTTCCTGTTGTTTGAACTGTTGTACTGTTGTGATCTGGCATGGCTTGAATCAGCCTGTGTTTCTGCCGAGGTATTAGGGAAGACTAATCTAGGCTCCTCTAATAGTGGCCTGTAGCTTGGCTGTTGTGTTTTCCTTGCCCTCTTTACAGTATCCCTTAGATTTTCTATGTGGTTTAGATTAGGCAAATTTCCATCAACCACAGTGAAGCACAGCTAAACCCAGCAAGAAATTAAAATCTACATTCCATTAAGTTTACCAGCTTGTATACCCCCCCTAACAAGACTCATGAATTGTTTCTGGTTCACCAGTGACTTTCCCCAAGGAATGTGATGGTTTTTCCACGTGTTCAGGTTATCTCTTTCTGGTGGCTGTTACTGAGCTGACTCTAGTCCATTTATTAGCTGTATACTCATCAACCAGACTTTTAATTTTATTATTGTTTTTATAAATGTGTGTAAAATAAGCACTTTTTGAAGAGAGAGCTTTATACAAATAATCAATTATAGCCTATACTCCCTGTGGAGCATTTTAGTGACTATCTGTTAGTTCATCAAGTTGATCAAGTAAGCTTCTCTATGGGGTTCCCCATAAGACAAACTTTTTTTTTTTTTGGCCATTTTGATTTCTAGTTAATAATAAATCTATGCAGGATATTTGTTTCATTTTTATTTAATAAATTAACTTTTAATGAAATTGTGATCTATTAAGATTCACCGGTAGGTACACAGATAGTTATTCCATTCCTTTGATCATCCCAATTTTGAGCCGGTTTTAAACACATTTATTTTGTATAATGATATTTGTCCTTAAAGAACTTTGTCATTTTTGTTTTCCTTGTTTCTCTCTCATACGTTTGTATAAGTTCAAAGGAAAAGAAAAGATTTTAAGCGCCTTTCTTATCTTTTTTTTTGCTCATAACTAGACTGTCAAGGTCAGTACTTATACTTTTTAACATCTTTTCTTTTAATTTTGCACACTGTTGTTCTAGATAAGCCTCTTACTTCCCCTCCAACTTATTTTATTTTAATATTGTGTCTGCTTTCTCAAATAGTTTTCATAACCACAACAATACCTACACAGTTCTTAATTTGCAATAACATGTCACTCTGATGTGTTCATTCCCAAATATCTGTCCCTTGCATGATTTTGGTAATGAATATCGGTTCAACTGAAAACTTGTCACATACATATTTAGCATTCGTAATTCTCTTTTTTATTTCTTCAAGGCTGAGTTGGAGAATATTGAGGCATCGCAGGGCATGTCCTCAGAAACAGCCATCACTTTCTTGTCCCGTCTCATGGTGATGGTGGATGTTTTGGTGTTTTCAAGCTCCTTAAACTTCAGTGAGATTGAGGCTGAGAAGAATATGTCCTCTGGTGGTTTGATGCGCCAGTGCCTCCGACTGGGTAGGATTTGTTTGCCTGAGACCGTTTCCTGCTGACTGAATGTCAGCTAATGCAAAGGGGTGATGGAGAATTACAATATCATTCATTCATGCATGTACAACAGAAATTGAATTGAGTTGAAAGGTACTATAATAGTGTTCGCTTCACATAATAATAATTCCTCTAATCCCTTTAAATCCCCTGTTTGATCAGCAGAGCTAATTAATTTGGGGATCCTTTGGTATTTGTGTTCTATATTTTCAAATGCACATGGTTCCTTTGCTGTTTTTAGTTTTAAATTTAAAAAGAGGAGAGAGACTGGTTTCCAGTACTAGTGTTATTTTTGCAAATGGTGAATTATCCTTAAACAAAAACATAATTGCTGCATTCAGAATTCAATCATTTCAGTCGGCCTTTTTTGGTGGACATTTGTTTGTACACAGTCTCATCTTCATTCTTGTCTGTTTGTGCCTGTGGGTTTATGTGTATGTTTGCATTTGCTTGATTGTTAACTCTGACATGTGGTGTACAGGATGGCAAATCGCCTTCAGACTTCAATGTCCTTTTTCCCAACAAACAGTTTCTCATCACCGCTTTAGTGTGAAATCAGTCTGGCTGCTGATTTCACTCCTGCCCATCTCTCCTGTCAGCTTGGATCAAATACCCATCATAGATAACTCATTAGGTTTAAAGAGGTCATGCATGTTATCAAAATTACATTTTTTCAGTTGATTCTGAAATAAGACCCTATTTGTGTTCTTGGTGTGTTTGTCCACAGTGTGTTGTATGGCTGTAAGGAACTGTCTAGAGTTTAGACAGAGACATAACAGGACGCAGGAAATCCTTCAAAATACTGTGACCTGCAAGGTATGATATAATGAAAAATTAAACTTTTAACAACTTCAATATTATATCTCAACCTCTTGTTAAATGTGTCTTTCTTTAACGTATTAAGATTGACATTAGTTTCTGTTTCTTCTACCTTCATGTTTATTGTGTACTGAAAGCTTTTAAAAGTAAGAAATTTCAAAAAGGGCTTTGCATACTTCCTGTTTTTAGATATCAGGGGAAGCTGGCCCTGCTAATCTTTCTCCAATCAAAGAGCCTGACCGCCTTCTACAGGATGTGGATATCAATCGACTGCGAGCTGTTGTGTTTCGTGATGTGGTGAGCCTGATCAGTTTATCCCACTGATGTTAAAAACCAATCCTCAGGAGCCAATTCCTTGCATGTTTTAGTTCAGCAGACCTAAATCAAATAAAGAGGTCATTAGCAGGCAGCTGGAGAACTCAAATTGCCTGTGCTGAAGCAGAAAAAAAATTATCTGAAGCATGCAGGATGGTGACTTTTGAGGAGTGGAGTTGGGCAGCCTTTGTCCCTTTGCAGAAAACATGCAAGTGTCACAATGACTGATAGTGAAGAAAAACATTAGGCTTTGAAAGTCATTACTGGTTTTATTTTTTTTTCTCTACACTTGACTTTAATTTAATGACGTTTTAGCATTTTCAACTTTCTATATGGGAAAATAAAAGGTCCATTTGGGCAAGTGTCCGACGACTTTCAGATGTTTCTCTGGCCCTACAAACCTGAATCAAATCATTGTACAATCGTACTACATATAAAATGGTTCATTTAAAGTAAAGAAATGCCTTTTTTGTTCTCATATTTTGAAGCAGCAATGGGTCTTGCAAGTAAGTGATCCTTAAGGACTTGAGTTTGATACCTCGATATAGTATACTGTATGACAACTATGTTCAAAGCAGGTAGTTCCTAGGAATTTTTGCCATAAATTTGTTTTCATTAACAGAATAAAGACCAGATTATATCTAGACAACATTTTGTGCTGGTCAAAAGGAGCAACCAGAAAAAAAAAAAAAAAAAAAACTTTAAAGCACTGCTGAAATAGCACATTTAAAAACAACATAAATGTATGTACTGTTCATGAACGGCAGAGAAAATACAATTTTGATCGACTTTGATTAATTGTTTGAAATTCTGTGATTACTACACAGAAGTACTAAATAAAGATGCTAATGTTTAGTCCAGTTCTCTGTGTTAAATATCTAGGTGTTTTTATGTGAATGTGGGTCTTTTAGATACATTTTTGTGATTTTCATCATGTTTCACATTTTATTGTCACATACTGGCGCTGGTCTTGGTCTTGACTCAGTCGCGACTTCCCTCGGTCTTGGTCTTGACTTGGTCTCGGACCCTAAAAATCTTGGTCTTGTCTCGGTCTCGATACACTCTGGTCTTGGTCTTGTCTTGGTCTCGGGTTAGGTGGTCTTGACCACAACACTGACTTTAAGAGTTATGGAACTTTAATTTTCTGTGTAATTTATTATTTTTTTTTAGAGAACTCAACCTTCTGAATCTAAAGCTTTCATAATAGCTGTGACTTCTTCCCACAGGATGACAGCAAACAAGCCCAGTTCTTGGCATTGGCTGTAGTGTACTTCATCTCTGTCCTCATGGTTTCCAAATACCGGGACATCCTTGAGCCTGAATGTGAGCCTGGCAAGATGAGCTGCCAGTTAGGTCGTGGTGTACGTCAGGAGATCAATTCTCCCACCAGCAAAGGTACTAAGCCCTTTCTTTTGTTACATCCATTCTTCTGCTCTTCTGATCGTAGTCTGAAGTGACTGAGCTTGATGAACAAAAATGCTAAGTGTCCTCAGTCTTTCCTCTTGTTCTGTTGCCAGCTTGCTGGAGCCGAGTGCTCGTTCTCTATAACAACAGGGATACCCTGCCTGTATTCTACCAGCTCAATATGATTAATTCATGAGTTCTGCTAATTGCACTGCACAAAATTCAACATTGAAGATAACAGACTTGTACTGAAGTTAGGAACTTAAATAGGCATCAACATCCACTCCGAAATAAAAGGTGGAAAGTGCCTGGAGTCATAAATCATACATCAAGTCACATGAAAGAAAATCATTGGCTGCCCTCAACGGTTTAACACAATGTCTGCAGTAGTTGCAATTGGTTTTGCGAAATGTATGAGTGAACATACTTTATCAATTTTCATTCAGATAAAAGGTGAAGTGAATAAAAGAAAATAGAAGTAGAGGAGAGAGGCCAGAGGGAATATGTAAGTGTAATTTAAAGAGCTGAGACCACGCAAAGAAGATGAGCAGTGAGAACTTAAGAGATGAGAAAGCTGTGGGTTTTTGGGGCAGTGGAGCCAGCCTTGCTATTTTCAGCCCCATCTGTCAGTGCACATTAGGCAAGCAATCCACCAGAGGAGAATGGGATCATAGAGGTTGCTGGGAGGAGAAAGGCACACTGCCGCCTTCATAAATTTCACCAGAAAATAGGGGAATTTTCCAGACGGCATGTGGCAGACGATTGTCTGATGGACCAGGAAGCCAGTCAACTTGCCGGCTAAATCAGACCCAGCTGACCGCGTTAGGGGCATGTGATGAATATTAATAAAGCCCCTGCATTTTGGTTACCGCTGGGTCAAGATAAACTACAGTCAAACAAAACTAGCTTCTGCAACTCTGAAAAAGTATCTGAAAAACTACTTAGATAGTTTTAGCTTTACATCATGCTGTTTTATATGGTGTAAAAATAGGGTCAAATGTTGCTCATTAGTTTCATCATTATGGATAAATAAGAGCACACTCCTACAATTTAGCTTGGTGTATCACAGCTTTCATGGCAAAAAAGATTAAATATTCATAATAAATATGTAACAACATGTGAAGTTTTTTTCCCTTATTATTTATTACATGCCACTCCCTAATATGTGCCTCTCTTTCACAGAAACTCCTTTATCATTTCCAAGCAATAAGGACATGTTTTTGCCATCTGACGACCTCTGCATAGAAAGCCCCTTAACTCATACAGACTCTGGGATAAAAGATGAGCAGGTAGCCAGCATCCTTAATGGGTCTGACCTGGATCACAAAATGGGAGGAGCTAGGGCTATAAATGAGCTCATATCCACACTTTCCTCTGAGGTAAAGAAGTCCCAGGAGATCCTGTCTGAATCCTCTAGTGTCGAAATGATCAAATCGCCCTCCTCCGTCATCAGCATTAGTCAGTCCAAGAAGGGCATTAATGTCAAGGAGATTTTGAAGAGCTTGGTTGCTGCCCCGTTGGAGGGCGTGGAGGCTGGGCTGGAGCCAGCGTCCTTCCCAGACTCTGCTGCCAAGACCCAGGCTGTGCTGCCGGTGCAGTTTCAGTCCTTCGACAGGTGAGATAATTAGTTGTAACACATAACTCTCTAATAATGACCTCCATTAATTATTATTGTAGTTGTATCTTAAAGTTTTGACATAAGGTGAGAGGCTTGCAAGGATTGCACTGATTTATTTATTTTCATATATATCCAATACTTATTTGAGTCCTTTTAGAACAGGTATTAAAACCAAACTATTTCTATGTAAAAAAAAAAAAAAAAAAAAAAAAAACACCCACACAGTCATCCAGATTAGTATTGTGATCATATATTCATAACTACTTTAATACTATACTAATAAAATAATTGTTTTTATTTTATTGAGATGTCCCTGAATCAAGAATTGTGTTCCCAATGCATCTCTGGATCATTTCATGCATCATGTTCAAGATGTATCCCTGCTTTAACACGTCTGTATCAAACAGCCACCTTACTTCTTCGCACATCATCAAGTTCTGTAGAGGCCTGGTGATAAGCTGTTTCTCTGAGCAAGTGCCGAGGGAAGAAAGTTAAAACATCCAGGTTAAACTGATTGATTAATTACTGGTTGAAAGTATAAGTATAATCTTTTACATTTTAACCTTACATTATAACCTCAATTAAAAAAAGATTTGTGGTCATAGAAAGACCTGCTTGCATGTGGTCTCTCAAATGAACATAGAATGGTTATCTTAATCCATCAGGATTATCTCTGTTATGTGGAAAAAAAATAATCATTAGGTGACTGGAACACATCATTTATACCAGTCCATGTATCTTGTGCTCTTTTTAACAGCAAGATTTTTTGTGTGTGTGTGTGTGTGTTTGAAATAGTCTCAGAAGAGCCATTCTACTGTTTTAGTTTATTTACATTCCTGGATTACATTGAACCTCACAGTAATCTGTCTGGATCTGACTGTTTACAAACCTGCTGCTGCCGGGATTTTAAGCTTAAGCTCCCCCGTGATCCCCCTGTTCTTTCAGGCTGATATTTTATAGCTACTTTTGCAGTAGAACAATATTTTAATGCTTATTTTTCATTATGACAAATTCAGTAAGGTCATACCATTAAAGACTGAACAAATGACACACTGAAACAAGAGCAACAATGGAGCCTTTTCTCTCCCTAATGTGTTCTTATTGCTGAGGGGATGAATGGGGGGAAACATGGAAGAGTATGTGGAGAAAGGACAGCTGACAGGGAAGGGGTCTCCTGGGTGTTGATGACAGATTGAACAGAAGCGGCTACAGAGCACACTATGGTCAGCCATCGTCTTCACAGCTCACATCCATAATAGGAGCTGGCAGCCTGAAATTAGTCACCGCAGCAAAGTGTATTATTTTTGAAATGCTTTCACACAAAACCTCCTGACCACATATACAACTTTGTCTTATGCTTCGCATCCCACCCCCCCTTCTATTTGCTGTGTCTAATTGTTTGCCACCTGCCACTGAAATGAGCTGCCAGCCATGGAAAGGTCTTTCATTTGTCTGTCAGGGCAAAAGTAGATTGAAAATGACAATTTTAAAAAAGGAGGGGAAGAAAAACCTTTAAAGTAAAACGCATGCGGGAAGTCTGCCTTACAGGAAAGGCTTAAACAATAGATCAACAAAACAAAACACTTGACCTGTATTGAATACGTTAAAGACATACTTTTATCTCCACTTCCTTGATTTTTTTTTCTTCCATCTTTACAGATTAGATGTTGATGTTTCGTGGAGAATTCTACATTTTGTTATTTTATGATAACATCCATGTGGTTTTATTGTTTTGTTCTTTTGCTAACAAAAGCATATCTTTGAAATACAAGACAAGAATACTTATTTTTGGTGAAAAATTGTATCTCAACTGCATGATGTTTAGGGTGATATACGATGTTATTCTTTTCTTACTACACATGAGGAAAAAGGACTGTAAATGATATCTGGTCTCAGCTAAACAGAAAACTTTACAAATCTTTGCTGTTCCCTCCTGCATGGCTTCTGGGTAAGGACTTTCTTATAACAATGCCTTTTTATTCTTACCCCTCCACCGTAGAGACCAAATTTGCAGAGTGCATAGCTAAATTAAACAATTTATCCCCACTGAGCCACAGATTTCTGTAGTTTCTTTATAGCTGCCATGAGCCTTTTTGGCTGCTTGTCTAATCAGCGCTCTTGTGAGTTTAGCAATGTGGCTGGTACTGTAGGTTTGCAGTAATACCAAATGATTGTTTTTTTAAAAAGGTTGTTTAAATGGTGCTTGGTTAAATGTTTAAATCTTGGGATAATGATGTTTGACCTAAATATATTTAAAGCTAAATACAACTTTATCCCAAAGCTGTTGGATGTGTTACTTGGTCTTCATTATTCTTTGTGTCTGTGTCAGTTTTGTTCTAGTGTTTCTATCTACTGTTGTGTTTGGTTCTAGTTCCCTATATGCATTGATAATTCATTTCTTTCCGTATTGAGTTATATTTAGCTTAGGATTTTCTACTGCTAATTAAACTCATGTTGATCTGTTTTGCATCCAGGAATGTCCATTTTAATATGTTGGAGCCCAGGTTTCATTCTTCCCCTCTTCCCTCTTTTCTGCTAGGCCTTTATCAGTGTAGTTTAGTTCATTTTTGCTGTTTTCTCTTCATCTTTGATATTCCCTTCCATTCTTCTTTAATTAAATACTCACTGAAGATTGTAAGTACAGCATTTTCTCCTTTAGGGTTTTCTCCATCTTTTTGAATAAAGCACTTTTAGATTAGAATCTTATCTACAATTTATGAAGAATGTATTTCTTCGGGTACACTTTAAATCTCCAGTTGCCACAGACTCCATTAATATTCATCCTAAGATTAATCTTTGCTTTATTCTCTGCTACTCAATTAAGACAATCATATTAATAAAATATGTGCAAGATAAACCATACATGATTCATGAGCTCTAGGCCGATGAATTATTCATGCAAAGCAGTGTATGGTTTTAGCAACGTCCTGCTGATCTAATCTAACATCTCAGCCATGCCAAAACATACGTTGAGAAAGCAGCAATACATTCCCACACCGTTCCTACAATCAACAACATGCTGGTGTTGTTCTAAAATCTGTCAATTTAACAGAGTATACTGTAACTGTAGCTAGCTCTAGTAGAAAAATATCATGTTATTAGTGTTCTTTAGAGCAAAACCTCCCTGATGATATTAATATTTCAGTAGGTTCCCTAGAACTTCTTGAATATTTCCTCTTCATCATATTATTAAGCCAATTTTAAATAAAGTTTTAATCAACTTGCTCTACTGCTGTTTCCTGTGTAAGACACTTATTGTGCTGTCTATTGGGCTGAAAGGTCACTGTGCATACTTTTTTGTATAGTTCCGAAAGATACTTCAATAAGAGAATATAAGCAAATGGTAATAAGCCAACCTTAAATGGCTCGCTTCTAGCTTGTGACCCGGAAGATAGACTTTGGATATAAAACAGCTACAAAAGACGACAAAAGTGTGCGTTGTTTTGCAGAGGAAGGATATCTGGGGATTTGCTGCAGATGACAACAGGCTTAGCTTGTGACAGTGCAAAGGCCTGGCCTTTGTCACCCAGAGTTACTGCAGGATATTGAACAAGACATTATCTGGCACCTTCACAAACTCAAAGGCCAACTGCAGACCCGATAAGGACAAGCTTCTCTTCACTGTCAGGGAGCTGCTGCAGACCCAAAGTCTCTGGATGTTTTCTTTTTTTTCTTTTTAATTCTTGGCAGAAAAAAATGTTGCATGCGAACAGAATTGTGAATTAGTGGTCTGTCTATTTTCTTGTCAAATGTTTTATTTTGAGTTTTCACATGCTTTTCGTTACATTTTGTTATGAATGATTTATTCTTTTCCTTTTTTAGCAGCGTGTGCTGTTTTATGTAGTACCATCTATAGATAGAAATTCATTTGGCACATTTTAGAGTTCATAAAATTTTAATATATAAAACTTTCACTGACCTGAAAATTGCAGCTGTAAGCAGCTAATTAAAGTAAGGATAACTTAATTGCACTAAAAACTGCATATTATATAATTATATGTACAAGTAAGATGTATTATTTGCATTCTTAGTAAAAAGCTTTAAGCTGTGTTAAACAGTAACTGTAAGGTTAATCATTAAACCTTAACTAAACTAAGGTTTGTAAAAGCCTGTGAATAAATTAGTCTTTTTATTGCAGAATCAGAAAGACACTGCAACATGTAGAATGATATTGGGATTTTTTTTTTCTTTCTTAGTAGGAGAAAAACTCTTTTATGAAGAAACTCCCTATCGTTTGGCAGAATCCCCTTCGCCAAAAGAACATCTCCAAGTCTTTTACTGTGAAATTTAAAAGAAACAAGTTTTTATTTTTGCTATATTTAGCTTTATTTCTTTGCTCAAACTTTTTAAAGAATAAATAAGAATGTTTTATTTATTTTTCTCTCCTCTCACTTGACTGATATATTTGCACGTTTTGACAACTAAATCTTGTCATGGTTTTTCTGCTAAGGAATGGCCAGTGAAGTTAATTTCAGTATTGATTTATTTTTTTTTTTTTATATATATATATATATATATTTTACATGCTGTTTCCCAATTTATTTTTTTGTTCAGTCTTGACTCCAACTTTTTCTGCTCGATGTTAATTTTTAATTATTAATTACTAATTATCATAAGATTGGAATTTCTTTAAAAAAGTTGTTCAACTCTGTGTTAATATCATTTTCAGTAGAGCAAAGAAAAATAATTGTTAATATTTCTATAGCTAACAAATTAAAGTACATTTCATATATATCTAGTTTTTTTTCCAGTTTAGAAAACACAAACATGAAGCTTTGTTAGTTAAATTCTTCCAGTTGCTCTTCTGGATACTTCCAGGAATCTTTTCTGTTTGTTTTTTTGTTCAGTCACTGTTCACAGAGGGACACCAGTAGCAGAGAGCAGATCTAAAGGAAAGTGGAGTAGCTCAATTGCTGACCTTCACGTTTATTTACTTATGTCTCTTGTGTATATATATATGTGTGTTTTTTTCAAATTGTGCAAGTTAAAAGATGTGGTTACAAGTCAGGATGTTTACTTTTTAAATACCCTCACTAATGAGTGGGCATGCTTAGGCTGTCTGCGGCTAAAGGCAGCGCAAGATGAGAAACATTTGTTCTTTTTTTTTTTTTTAGCTCACTTTAGAATTCTAGATTTTAGTTCTATTTAATATTCTATATAGTATTTCATTTTTGTATTTCACAACCACAGGGGAAATATGCTAAAATAAAATCTTGTCTTTTGGTTTTGTGTGTGTGCATGCTTTTTTTTACAGATTATACATCTTCATATAAAACTGGTGTTCGTTTGAATGACAGGCAGACAATTTTAAACTGTAGAATCTACAATTTTAGCAAAAAAAAAAAAAAAAATTAAAAAAGAATAAAACATAGCTGATAAAAAACTTTTACTCTCAATAATACATTCTTAAAAAAACAAAACATTTTCTTAAACCGGAATTATTTTTGCTTAATTATTTTATTTCAGAAAGTATCATTAGTGGAAGCACATGATAATACAAGTGTTTTTTCCCAGGTTGCATTGCACTGTGTTCTCCGTACTGCATTTAGATATGAGATATTATTCTATTTCATTCAGCAGAAATCAATCTAAATACATTATTTGTTTCTTTGTTTGTTTTCTATCCAGTTGTTATCAGTATTTGTAATTTGGATGCATTTGTTTTTTTGATATATAGGAGTGTGGTGGTACCTGTAAAGAAAAGCTCCCCTGGCAGCTTTGCAGTTAACACACTTGGAGCCAGCAGCACCAGCGCCTCACCTGGGCTTTTAAGTTGCAGCGCTCCCAACATCTTTGCTGCTGCATCTGCAACTTCGAAGAGCATGATTAACACCACTGGTAGGTGTATCAAAACAACCTGGAGCTCCCATCTAAAATTAAACTTCTACCTTCAATATCAGTATAATTCATTTATAATAAGTGGAAATTTAGACCACTTTAGGTTTGCTGGTCATTCAGATGACCCAGCCTGTTTTCTGTACTATATGAAATTCACTTTATCCTGTATTTGCTTTCTATGGCCACTAGATGGCTCTATTTGCTCTCTGTTCACACGTCGTAGCTGTCCATACTCAGCTAACTGCAAAATACTATTCTGCACAAATGACTGCACCCCTCATTCCCCAAATAGAGTCTGCTTTAAAATGCTGTAAACTGATGCTTTTCTAGAAATGAGAATAATATGTGTATTATATATATTGCATAGCAATCATTACTGTCTGATTGCATCACTTTAATTTCCTCTTGCGGTTATGCTGATTCTCCTGACCCTGATGAACTTAGTTCTCCTTAGTTTATGCTGTTTGCTATTCTCAAAGAATCCTTTTCAAATACAAATAATTAGGAGCTTCACCATTTTTCTCTATGTGCTATTTTTAAAAATAAAAAAACCCCTCTCCTTTCCAAGCCCCTGCTCAGGAATTTGAGAAATGTATCCTAATAGAAATGTGCTTTCTCTTAGTTAACCCGCACGCTAACACCCCAATCCCATGATCTCTTTTTGCCTGATTTTAGCCTGGTATAAAGACAGTATCAACATAATTATTTGCTGTCATGCAAATATGACGCTTCACATTCGAATTGGATGTTCCGATACACTAATAAATGCCTGGAAAAAGGTCAAATTGTGTAAATAAATTGCTTTAGGAAAATTACTGTTTTATGATTTGAAAGGTTTTGAAAAGGTTCTGATTAAATAATATAATTCTGATTATAATTTAGAACCAGGAGAGAGTTTTTTTTTACTGATTCTAGAATTAGTTTTGCTCTTCATAAATGTTTCATGCTTTTGTTTTCCTCCCTGCAGGAGCCACTGAAGCAGCCTCTGCTTCTGCATCATCTTCCTCCAGTTTTGTCAATGGAGCAACCAGTAAAAATCTCCCTGCTGTGCAAACTGTGGCCCCCATGCCTGAAGATAAGGTGGAAAACATGAGGTATAGCATGGCTGTTCAACCTTTGTGGGATAACCTGTTAATAAACTCACTCTATGTGACTTATGGGGTAAAACATCTGCTTATAGTTAAAGATGAATGCGCGTGATTTATAATAATTGTAATTTATATGTTTTCCCCCAAAATGTTGTTGTTTTATGTCTTTTTATATTTTGTTTGTGTTTATTTCATTTTCTGTAAAGCAAAATATCAAAAGATTGAAAAGAATTTATAGCTTTTAGCCAAACTGTTAATGTGAATGCCCGAAGGTTTGGGTGTATATCTGGTTTGGAATTTGTCTCCTGTTGACTGCTGAGAATATACAGTAGGTCTTTCTCCACAGTCTCTTTATCTCTTTATTTGCCAGTGTGGTGCCTGAAGAATAAAAATATGGTTTCCATGGCAGCAGTAACTAACATCACTGCGCCAGACTCCAGATTTAGATAATAACACATCTTAGTTAAAATATCTGCTTCACATTGGTTAAATAACATATCTGCTGTTCTGCTGAGATGTCATGTTTTTCTGTTTGTTCGTGGAGCTTCTTATTTCACAAGATATCCATCTTTTCTGTTTGTCTGTGAAGTACACCATAATCCACTACCTAAAAGACTGACACCCTCTGAGCTCAAACCTTTTAGCTCTCTGACAGGATTACAGGCAGCCTACGGAGATGCAGGCCCACGTCTCAGGGAGGACATCTCTCCGAGTCACCTAAACCTTCAGCATCCTCCCTTTTATGCCAGTGTGTTATGCCTATGTTGTGTTTTCCCAGCTTGCTTTGGGGCAGATTACACTACACATCCATCCAAATCCTACACCAAGCCTTCCTGTCTTTCTCTTTCAATCTTTTTTTTGCCCATCTTAGGAGAAAAAACAAGCTTCAGCTCTCCTCAGGTTGCCCTTTTCATCTTTTTTTGTACACATAAGCGCAGGGAGATAAGCTAAGGCTCGGCTCACATCCATATTCAGTCCGAGTTGAATAGCTGCATGACTCTAGATCACTGATTTTCTGAAGATGTTCAGATAATGTCATGCAGAATTGTATAGTAACTACTGTACAGTTCTCGTTTCCCAGCGCTAATTTACAGTCATCTCACTTGTACCCCTGACCACATGTCTTAAAACCTAAAACAGATTCTCAGATGTGTTTCAATAACTTATCTTATTTTCACCTGCGGAATATCTGCCTCCACAACCTGGAGAGTGTGGACAGTGGCTTGCAATGTCCGCTTTGTCATCTTTTTTATGCTTGAAACTTTATATCATTTACAACTTTAAATTTGGCTAAGTTTTCAATGTGATTTTTGGTGTCCATTTTACAGCATTACTACAAAATTAGAAAGAGCATTGGAGAAGGTGGCTCCCTTGCTGAGAGAGATCTTTGTGGACTTTGCTCCCTTTCTGTCACGGACTCTGCTTGGCAGCCACGGACAAGAGTTACTTATTGAAGGTAAAGGTTTCGTATTTTGTATAAAACTCTCAGTGCTATGTTAGCTATCCTGTCTCTGTCAACCTCCTTTTTGCACAGTATCTCACAGGCTGCTCCACAGATGTGTGCACACAAGAAAGAAATATGAAACATTTTCATCTTATTCATCTCTTACAAATCTTTTGCTTTGTTTTGTCTTTTTATGGGCCATTGTCTAGATGAAATTCTTTTAAACAAAAGGTTTCTTATTCACAACCAAACCAATAAATCCCAAAAAAAAGTATATATATATATATATTTTTTTTTTATTTTTTTTTTACATTTTTGCAAATTTTGCCATAACTTGCATCAATGCAATTAATGTTTGCAGTCACAGTGCCAAGAGCCAAAACAATATCAGATATTCTGAGTATCAAATGTATTGCTAATTTTTTTGTGCTCTATGGGGAATTTAATTAAAATAAATCTTTTCCTTTTTCCTATGAAAACAAGTATAGATTAGTTTTACTCATAGTTCAATGTGAATTAAAAGAAATATGAATCTGTCACTTGCACATCAAAAATGAATGAGCCTTTTCCAGTTTTAGGAGCTGCTGTATATTTTAGTGCTGCAACTAATGATTATTTTCCAAATTTATTAATCTGTCGGCTATTTTTTTGATTAATTGATTAATAATCGGATAGCCAAATCTGTTTTTTTTTTTGTTTTTTTTCTCCGATTTTTTTTTTCAAAATTAAACCAGGTGAAACTAAAACAATTCTACTTTAGGAGTTCTGGATAAAGCGTATTGACAAATGAAAAAAGTTTTTTTTATCTTAGATATAAAAATGTTTACATTTCTTTTACAATTGTGGAATAATTGCTCCTCAAGGTGGGCTGCTTTGTCAGCTAAAGACATGTTTTAGAGTTTGTACATTCCAGTTAACGATTAATCGATTACTAAATTTGTAAGCGATTATTTCAATAATCGATTAATCCCGATTAAGACATTTATAACATAATGTAATTTCTATTATTTAGCACAAAAAAGAAAAAAAAGAGTGGTCTTTCATTATGAAATGATCTGCTCAGGTAGCCAGGTTTCTGTTAACAGCTAAACTGTATATGTTATAGTTTCACATTGTGAATATATATTTTACATGAACTGAAGTACTTCCAAACAGCTCAATTTTATATAGTAGCCTTCTTTTAGCCAGCTGACCACTTTGTATCAACAGGTGGGAGAAGTTGTGTGAGCAATTATAGAAAATTGTTAAAAAAGAAAGTTAAAAAAAAAAAAACTACTTACTGCTTGCCATATTGCCCACATTGTTTGCAGTGATGCATACTTCCTTTGCCTTCCTCTTCCATTTTTCTATGATGGTTATGTGTAGCCTCCTCCAGCTTCCGCTTAAAATCATCTCTGTCAGAACTCCTTGTGCCTAATCTCATGGAATCATATGAGATTCTTACACTCCTTCCCCAGGCTTGCTTAAGCTTGCATTCACAAGATTACAATGGCACTTCAGTCAGTATGCACATGTGCAACACACTGTCTGCAAATATGTGCCTGTGTGTAAATAGTGCAAATTATAGTTTATGGTCTTTTGCCTTTTAACATGCGGACCAAAATTATTTTGTATTATCTAATATACAAAACAATTTTTGTCTGAGTTGTTTATATAGTTAAATAAAGCTTTATTTTATTTATTTTTTAAAGTGTCTCTGCTTTATGTAGGTGGTATTTTAAAAATGCTGTAATAAAATGTTTTATTTATGATTAACTTTTCTATTAAACCAGTTGCTAAAACTCTGCTTTATCTTTATTTTATTTTTTTCCCCTCCAAACTTTATTTTAAACACGTTACCCACCAGGAATTTTACCCTCATAAAACATGGTTGCACCACAAACACATCTTTGGATGACATTTGGCCAAGCCTTCTTGCTCAATGTCAAGAGGGAGGAAAGAAAACTCAGGTAGCAAAGCCTTGACAAGTGTGAATATGTCTGTTACCCTTTCACTCACAGTCTGTCAGCAGACTGACCAAGCTGACAAACCAAAGCTGATCTCAGGCTGCAGACTGTAACCCCACAAACAAGGTCGTAGATAGACAGCTGGGTCCTCTGCGCTCCTCACCAGACATGTTTAACCCTGTCTGCGTCTTTGAAAAGCACTGCTCCTCCTGGATTAAAACAGGTTTATCTAAAATAAGAAGTGCAGAGCTTCCTTATTTACAGATAGATTCTTATTGAATGTTTTACTGTATTGAACCAACTCAGTGTATTAGCCACAGTCTGTTTGTGCTCATGTTGATTTTGTATTCTCTTCTGTTTCTCTCTCTACTTTTCCTCCTGGACCTTCCCAGGCACACAGTTGAAATACTGTGCTGCAGTGCAAAGGCGCTCTATTTACCAGTAATTACCACCCATCCATCACTCTTTTGATTGCCTTGGGTCAAGCCCTCCTGTGCCCCTTATGCCCCTTTCCTTCACCCTGTTCCTTCACCCCCTTTTCAGATGCGTGGTCACTGCAGCAATTATGTTGAGTGCACTGAGAGCTTCACACTTGGAGCTGGTGGGTAAGGGCTCTGCACGAACACTACTGCTGTTGTGATGCCTGCCGCCTGCTTCTCTGTCCCCTGAGTGGCCCAGTCTGCCGCCACATCACCCCACAATGCCACATTCACCCGTGTCTCAACCCTGTGCTGTTTACAGGAAAGGACTGGCAGGGCGTGTTTAAATAGAATGCATTTAGTTTGTCTACCAGCACAAGGCCAGGGTCAGTCGGCCACCTGACTCCTGTGTCAAACCGTACTGACTTATGGCTAACATGTCACTGCTATAACAAGAGGTCAAATGTGGCACTCCATGTACAAGAGAAGGGTCACTTCCTCTCAAAGTACTTACAATATGTTCCTTTGGATAGCCTCTGCTCTTAAACAGAGAGACAAACCCAACACTAAATGATCCATCCATTTTTAGTTTTCTATATTTTTCTTTTCTTAAAAGTCTGTGTTGTTGGTTTAAAATTCATAGCTTTAATTTTATTATTTTCATCACTGATTGAAGTCCACCTAAAACGTTTGAAGACATTAAAGCATTATAACAATAATAACTGCAAAAATATTATGTCTTACATATATGCATATATTTAGATGTAAATATAATTTTTTAAATATATTTGTCTGTTAGGAGGTTTATTGATTTGATTATTATTTAGCAATAAATAAACAATTATTTAGAATTATAGAGTAAATGCAAAGCTGATAACTAGGGATGCTGTTTCATGCAAATGTGTTAATGTATTTGGCTTCCTGTCAAGAAAAAAAAATACAACAGAAAGTAGTTTTGAATGCAATTACAACTACAAGTAAGATTGTATAGAGATGATCTGTAGAAATATTCAAGACCTCAGGACTCTGACTTAACCCTAAAATACTCTTATTAAAACCATTTTGTCTAGCTTTGGCTTTATTTTTAGGTGTTCCTTCTTGTTTCAACAAGAATTTCAATTTTAATATCAGTTTTGCTCAGATTTTACAAAGGCAGTTATATGCTAACACCGAATGCATGACACAAACCATGTAACATGTAAGGAAAAGGTATTTGTTCTAAACTTGTTCTAAAGGTTTCCTCCATTTTCCCCCCCATGTCTTCTTATAAATTGCTAACTTATTATAGCTTTATTTCAATAATGGATATTTTCTTTTAGTTTTCATGCTAGCTTGACATGTGGGTAACTTTCACTCCAGCCACCTCTTCACTGCTCGTCTGTTTAATGCTCTCTCTGCCCAGTCTGTCAGTTCATCAGTTCATAGGGGTGGCCATGTCTCGCTAAGTTTGTAGTCGTGGCATATTCTTCACGTTTTCGGATAGTCGACTAAACTTGATAATATGTTATTCAACATAACCCTGTTTTAAAGGCTACATATTCTGCTGTTTTTTACCCTGTAAATAGATTTTACTGTGTTCTTGCCTCTAAGAGGGCAGAAAAGTTGAATTCATTCCCTCTAGGTAGATATCGGTACGATCTTTTTGGGTCATTCTTTTCAATCCAGTCCATTCATTTGATTCAAAACTGAAAAGGGAAGGAAGGATTTAAAACATTTTATGTCCCCTTTAACCTTCTTCAATTCTTTTTGTTTGATCTTTGTTGTGTAATTTTACCATTAGAATATGAATGTATTAACAACTAGAACCGGAAGTTATAGTTAATTAATACGTCATACAAATCAAGGGTAAAAACAAGTTATGATCACTACTTAAATGAAAACTGATATTTTGCTCAATTACCAGGTGTTATTAACAGCTTACCTTTGTGGCTGGACATTTGGACTTGCTGTTAAAATCTAAAATCCATCTATTGTCTAACACGCTTAATCCCAAGTGGGTTCGCAAGGGGTGCTGGTGTCAGCTGTCCATGGGCGAGAGGTTGGGTACACCCTGGACAGGTCACCAGTCCATCACAGGGCAAACAACCATTCATGCACACTCACACCTAAGGAGAATTTAGAGAAGCCAATTAACCTAACAGTCATGTTTTTGGACTGTGGGAGGAAGCCGGAGCACCTCAAGAGAACCCACGCATGCTCAGGGAGAACATGCAAACTCCATGCAGAAAGAACCTGGGTAGGGCATAGAACCCAGAACTCTCTTGCTGCAAGGCAGCAGTGCTACCCACTGCGCCGCTGAGCAGCCCTAAATCTAATCCTAGATCCATAAATAGTAAATGCCATAACTTTGTTTATAATTCAGAGTTATTTATGATTAACCACATGGAAAATATTTCCTTCTATCTGTTCAAGTTGTTTTCTCCAAGTAAGTTAACTCAGCTTTGTATAAACAATCTGACCACCGCTGTATAAATAATCACAGAAAAACCAAAATTAAAATTATGTTACTTTTATTTAACCTAATAATCCCTCTCACAGCCTTATTGTTTCATGACCTATGCAAACACTACAACTACTGGAGTAAACACAGGATACATGAAAGAATCAGTAATGAACAGTTCATATTGAGCACTTGAGGTAGTATTTGATCATGTTCATTATCTCAGCTGTTATGCTGTACTGAGGGAGTGTTTCTCAGATTAACAGCATAAATGGTATAAAGCAAACAGATGTGTAATAGTGGATGTTGGTAAAAATCAAATCAATCAAGTTTCACTTATTCCAGCAATAAACAATTACCAATAAACACAATGCATTTGATGGGACAACACTGAAATATGTATGGGAATGAGTGATTGTGTTGCACAGCAACCGATAGCTTAGCAGCTACGACAGTTAGACCACAGCTAACAACAGCTAACCAACGCGCCACAAACAAGCTAACGCTATCAGTCTAATTCTGGTACATCATAAAAATGGGGACAAACTAGATGGGAAACGCACAAAACATGACAAAAACACAACTTCACGAAGATGGAAACGACGGCAGTAACTCTAAAAACACAAGATTTGAATGTTTGTCATAAACCTCACCAAAAATAGTTCAGGAGCTCCTTTTTGATAAACAAATCAGCATCTAACTACTAATTCTACCCAAAAATGTATCAAAATGATAAAAAAAAATCCTTAACTTGCTGCTGTACCACAGCAGTGGAAAGCATGGATTTTTGTGTGGTTCCATTGTGAGCATCTGTATTGTCGATGGCTTCACCCCAGTGGGTCACGGACAGAGGTGACAGGCAGTCACAGTGGCTTGGCAGGTTCATGTGATGAGAAACGCTCACAATGGAGGAAGGCAGGCAGCGACTCAGTGGTCCTTGGGTCAGAACCAAGCGGGGAGCAGAAGGGAACACCGGACACAGGTGTTGGGCCAGGACAGAGCCTGTTCCTATCTATTCAATCGCATCACAGAGATCTAAAACTCCTCCTCCGCTGGACAAAGGTGCATTACCAGCAAGGTTCTGCTGCAAAAACAGACCATGGTTCTGGAGATTGAATCACATGTAACTGTGGTGTCCAGCTGTGATGTTGGGTTCTCTTCTTGCAGCAGACAGATTTCCAGAAGAAGAGAAAGAATGAAAGGTTTTCTGATTGTTTTAAAGGTGCCATGACTGCGGACTGCATCAAAACACATCCGTAATCTGATGCTCTGACATTTAAGTTGTAGTTCCAAACCGTAACAGCTATCGGATGTTATTTGTGCTCTTCATGGTGTTTTTTTCTACCTAATATGTCTTAACAACCTTTAAGTCTTTCACCGTATAGCTGCTTTAAACAGAAATGATGTTCAACACGGGTGGAACTTCTGTTATTTTTATAATATTTGGTTGCACTGGATTTTTTTCACTGGTATGATGGTAAAAGAGACTGAAAAAGAAATGCAAACACATTTTTTGTTTACAACCATTAGTCATTTTACTTGTGCTTGAAAATTGTAATACTTTTAGTAAAAATCATAGTCAAAGACTAAAATTTTGATCTAAAAAGTAGAAAAGGTCCAAAGGGTATCATCACATAGCAAGACACTGTTGTTTCTTTTACTGCCGAACCGCAACATTGAACCAAAGCATTCATTCGATTGAAGGTTTTAGTCAGTCTCATATTTAATTAGTCCTTCAGAGTTACTTTCACTGCTGATTGCACCTTTTATGATTATCTCCAGGTGCAGCAGAGAGGTGTAGAATAAAAAAAAAAAAACAGTTGCAGACTCTATCTTCTACAAATGAGCTTTTCACACCTGTCCATGTTTCATTAGAGTTGTCTGCTTCGGTGGCTCAAGCTGGAGGTTAGGGAAGAAGCTGTGAATGTTTGCTGTGAGTGTACAGAATTCGTAAATGTATATGTGATTGTGTGAAAAATATGTATCTGTCAAATATGTTTTTTCAATAGGTAAATAAAAAGAATAATAAAACAGTGTTTATGGTGAAAATCCACTAGCTTCACCAGTTGAAATGATAATGTCCATGCTGCACTGATTGCATTGTTTATCTAACAGGCATTATCTTCAGTTTAAACTAATAAAGTCATAGCTGTCCTCAAACGCTCTTTGTTTTAGACATATCTACTCACATTCCTACTTGATTTCTTCTCCTTTCATCTGCTCTCTCTGTAGGTCTCGTATGTATGAAGTCAAGCACCTCAGTAGTGGAGCTTGTCATGCTTCTTTGTTCTCAGGTGAGATTTTTTCCTTTTATTCCCCTCATCTTCACTTACAACTCTTCTCCCTTTCCCATTCTTTTTTTTTTCCTCAGTGTAAGGTCTTTTATTTATCTTGAGCTTAAGGTATCTTGTACATATCATTTAACTTCACTTTCTTCAAACGAACTGACCAAACCAATCAAACGGGCGTACAGCTTCCTGACAATCCAATGACTTTCTCATTACTCCCAGCAGCACTAATCCCAAACCCTGCTTTAAGAAAACGAGCCCCACCTCATGTCCCTGCAAGTGACTGATCACCTCTGAGCTGACCCTCTGAATCCCTTGTTAAGCCCATGTTTTAGAGGAGGTCAGAGCACTGATGTAGCAGTTACAACAGGAGATATTTAACATACCTTCTGTCAGCCCATCAGTCTTACATCAGGAGCCCATAAGGAAGCCATTACTTGGTGCCTCTCTGCAGATCCAGACTGCAGGGCCTGAGACTGGAGGATGAAGATCGCCACTCTAGCTCTCTGTGGTATCCAAAATCCAAAGCATTATACAGCAGGGAGCTCAGTCTCAGTTTTATGGATGCCATAATTTATGGTTTTCTCTGTTAAAAAATGTGCATAGATGGGGCAGCCAGCACTGAGTTAATATAACTCTTTTTTTTTTCCTAAGGAACAACATTTTGTGATGTTTCTTAGTCTGTGAACTATCTATGGTGAGCTGTCTTTCCAGCTCCAAGATTTATTGCAGGTGAGAGCATCAGCGTGCTGTTAAGGGTCTGAGTCCATCCCCCTTTTAAACAGATAGCATTACTGAGGCTCCAGAGGTTCCTGCCATTAGGGGCTCTGGAGATGAAACCCAGGCTGAGATATTGATCAGATCATGAGACCTTGAAACTGGACTATATAGCTTTGTGTCTACAGCCTTTCAACTAGGGATGAGACATTAGCTCCTAATTCTCCTCTCTTCGTGTTCAATCCACTTATCTTAGCATCTAATTTGATATAAGAATAATGGTGGTGTAAGTTTTTTGTGGGTGTGTTGTTCCTTTATGTTACAGTATGGCCCAGGGAAAGATAGCTGTTTAGATACACGGTTTCACTCTTTTTGATGGGTCATATGGCGAAACATTGAGTTTACTCAATGTGTTTGCAATGTTAGTTTACTCTGTTGTGCAACTGACAACTTTTTTCTTGTGTCTAAGATATCTGATGCTCAATCAATATTAAACAAATAATCAAAAAAGAAATAATAGTATAAGTCAGGCATGTAGAGACAAATAAGAAATTATTTATAGAGTTGATGTTGGTGTTATGATGTGCTGTTGCTAGGTAGAGATCTGATTTAAAGAACATCACCAAGAGTTTGAGTTGTTCTCAAACTCTTGGTGATGAAACTAAGAATACAAAGGATACAAAGAGAATTAATACAGAAAAATGACAAATATTCACTCATCAAAACAATTGAACTAGATATTCTAAGTGTAGTGAATACAATTACTATAATTCAATATAAAGCCAAAATAAAAGTTTCTTGATTTTTAGATAAAGGACTCAAGTTCAAATAATACTGGAAACAGAGTCCTTTAATAAACTAAAAAGGAAAACTAAAATAGAAAAAAATATATATATTTTTGGAAGAATGAGATCAATGTACACAGCGCAGTCTGAAAAATGAGTAGACAAACAGAGGAGTTGAGAATCTAGCTACATATATAACATGTCAGTCTAATGGAAGAATCCATCATAGAGTGATGAGAGCCAAAGAACTTCTCCACTGAGGTGGAGCAAAGCATGGAGTGCAGGTGAGAACAATCAGGTGAAAATGAGGAACAGCTGGGTAGAAGGCAGGGCAGCTGGGTGTGAAAGAATATTGAACATGAGAGGAGCAGAAAAGAAATTAAAGTTTAGACCTAACCACAGGGAAAATAACAGAATGGCATCAGTTTAAAGAACACACACACAAGAAACACTAAAGATCAAGCACATAAAGATCATCAAAATCCCAGATATAATTGAACTAGGGCATGTGTGTTAGGAAGAAGTATATATAGAAAAGTATACTCTCCTGCTATTACATCTTTATTTAAGTTGATTCAGAGGTGGGCGGATCAATCCGAAAATGAAATGGCATTGTTGTTTATACTTCTGACTTTGGGCAAAAGATCCGTTTTAAGAAGACATTAGGGACCTGGATATGGTATGTAACATATGTACATATGATAAATGTGAGGCTAAGATCATAGAAGGAAATGAAAAGTATCTGAAGTATTTGATGGATAATATTTAAGCTAATATATAAGACACCAATATGAGAATTATTTAAGTAGTTGTGTTGATACTTGAGTGTACTGTAGCAAAAGCAATCACGCAACTGGAAAGACAGCAATTTTACATTATATCCCAGTGTTACATCTCAATGATTTTAACAGTTCTCAGGGACAGAATAATTGCTTTTTTGGAGTCAAAACTACTTTGCAAAGGGCTCCTAATTAATATCTTTGTGAGTATCCCAGGTGACTTTTAAACAGCACAGCAGTTTTTTCCAATGCAGAATGAGCTCTGGCTGCATCTCCTCGACAACTTTGACACATTCCTTACATATTTCAGCTTTAATCTTTTAAGACAGCCAAGAGGACATTTAGCTGACCTTTAGTCCCTCTCTGTTTTGTGGACTGTCAGTTTTATGAATAAATTAGTGCTAATGATCTGCCTTTTCTTATTTATGCATACTAATCATGGCAATCATGGTGCGGCTGGCCTTGTCTGCAGACACTGTGTGTCTTTCCTCAGCCTGGGCAGCTGAAGGAAAAGGTCAAGCGGCTCTGTTTTTTGTAACAGCTTAAATGTATAGGGGGGGGTTATACAGAGATTTACTGATAGAAGGCCCCCAGATGTGGAGACTATAACAGAGCGAAGCTGAGTAGATAAAAGCAAAGGCTCCCGCACACTGACAGGTTGGATTGAAACACCACAAATACTTAAAGCCCCGCTGAATTTCAGGGAGATGAAAGTAGGAGGCGAGTGATTCTTCTAAAGACCTAAAAGCTGTTTACTGGGATGGGACTTTAGGGATTTATGTTGTTTTTTTTGTTTGTTTTTATAACCTACGATGAAGAATCGATAACACATTTGCTAGTAATGGAATCATACAATAGTTCTTCAACACTAACAAGCGTTTAACTATAAGTAAAGTTATATTGCATACAGCTTTTAAGATGCTTTATAAAGTAAGATTGATCAGAGACGCTACGTTCTGGTAGGGTGAGGGTTTACATTAAGGGTCACATCTTTTTAAGAGGATGCATTTCAGGCTTAATTTGTTTCAAATGGGCACCCTGAGAAGTTTTTTATTTAATATCCACTATCAAAGGCAGCCTGTTTTTGGAGTTTTTCTCTCTTGTTAAAAAGAAAAAAGAAGGTCTCTGAAGTGCTATCTCAGCTGTCAGCATGCATTCCTTAGACAATATGGTACAATTGACTTGCTCTTTCCTTACCTCCTCTCACCCGCTGCCACTTTTCTGGCACCTTCCAGAGTGTCACATCTGCTTCGATTTCCATATTTATTTTTGTCACGTGAACGGGGTTAGAGTCAAACCTTGGACGACTGGGCATACATGAATCCTGTCCAAATCAACAAAAGCATATTTCTAGGCAGATACTGTATGTGAAGAAAGGAGGTCAGGGCGAACATTTGGAGCCCAGATGCTCAGCAGTTTGTCAGCACCATATCACTGACTTAAACCATCATGGGGTCAGGCTGTGTAGTCTTGCATGAACTAGAATGTGTCATTCATGACAACTGTTCACAAAAGCCTTTGACTATACATGATAATGTCAATGTCAGTTATTCTGATATACGCAGGGAAACCTGCTTACCTTGTGCAGACGCAGTGAGTTACAGTAGAAGTTTGTTACTGCTACACAGATTTTTTTTTTTTTAAGTAATTGGCTCCTGGAATTCAGTTGTTTTTGCTCTGCAATATTTAAATGTTTGCTAACATTTCACTCATTTTGATTTTAGAAACTAAGATTAATAAGAAAATGATTGCCCGGTTAAACCATCAGTCAGCTGAGGATTTAACTTAACCCCCTTCACTGCAAAGCTGGATTTAATTTCACCCAGTCACACCCCACTACTAGAACTCCAGAATCAGAAAATCACAAACAGAACATGTCCTGGTATGAATACATTCAAGAAAACATTAGAAACAAATTCACATTCCTTAGTTTGCTAAATGGCATGAAGTCATTTTTAAGGTTTTAGAGCAATAGCGAATCACAGTGAGAGCCATTTCCCACACAGAGTGAATACAAAGGAGTGGTCAACCTTTCCAGAAGTGGCTTCCCTTTCAGGGTCTGGACCGGGGTCATTGGGTTTGTCTTAGCTAGTCTTGGCTGGCGCTTTGAACGAAGGGGACAGATCGAGTCTTTGGTCCAGAGGCTGCTTCAGTATTCAGTCCTTGGAATATAGGGTGCATAAATGGAGTGCAATCCTACGTACGGCATCCGGGTTTAGATGTGTGACTCTATGTGTGTGTGGGTGTGTGTGTGTGCATGAGGCTGGCAATGTTTGGCTGTGACTACATGTTTATGTTTAGCTGTCAGATGGGGTCTTGGGCTGCCCCCTCCCTTGGATCATCTCAGCTTTTCCACCAAGTTCTCTTCTGCTTTCATAATCCCTGCCGGTGTCCGGTACCGCTGCCTGCCATTGCAGGGCTAGGGTGCCTGGCGGTGTGCTCCCTAACTTCTGGTTTTGGGGGCAACAGTGGGGTTGGATGTAGCAGTTTGCCCCTGAAATCGAAGGGGTGACGGTTCAAGCCCCAGCTCCGTCTTTCAGTGTTAAAGGGATAGTTCGGGATTTTTGACATCAATCTCTATGGCATCCCCATCACCAGTGTCATGCAATCACACTGACTTACCCCTGGCAGCATCCTGTGAGCAGAGTTCTCGTCCAGCTTTGGTCAAGCCGAAAGTAGTCCGGCAGGTTTGCTAGACCCAGCGAAATAAAACGTTTCTCTTCCCAAAACATTATGTGTTCAAAAGAGTGATATTTTTGCATCCCAAAAACATTGTAGTGGAAAAAGTCACACGTCGTTATCACTTGGTCCTATTTTCTCTCTGTTCGTATCAGTGCGCGCGACACCATGACCTGACAGCTAGGGCCTACTAACCTGACAACAGCCAGATGCATGTCTCGCTCCGCCTAGCTCCTAGCTGGGCGGAGCGAGGCATGCATCTGGCTGTTGTCAGGTTAAGGGCCTACCTGTTTGATTCGCGATTGTTTACTACTGGGGAAGATGTCTGACTACGAGAGCGACGAGGAAAACATCGACTTCCACTTAGAGCCAAAGGGATATCTTTATGAACCCGAGTACACTGACGATGAACTTCGACAAATGGAGTTAGATCGGGCAGAAAGAGAGAGGGTGGACAGAGAAGTGATGGAAGCTGAAGCCGGAGCCGCAGGAGCCTCAGCTGGAGCTGCGATATCCAGGGTGGCCGACAAATCATGGTGCACTTGTTTCAAGTGCGAATGAATGCAGACAGAGGTGGATGCTACTGTTGCCATGAGTGGGATTTAGTAATGCCCGAGATACAGAACCTTTCCATTGATGAGGATGTCGGAGTTGCAGCAGCTGCTGTCTGCATCACAAACAACAGCGACTTCCCTGCCCTCCTCAAAGTTGAGCTCGCTGTCAGAATGACGGCGCGCACTGATACGAACAGAGAGAAAATAGGACCAAGTGATAACGACGTGTGACTTTTTCCACTACAATGTTTTTGGGATGCAAAAATATCACTCTTTTGAACACATAATGTTTTGGGAAGAGAAACGTTTTATTTCGCTGGGTCTAGCAAACCTGCCGGACTACTTTCGGCTTGACCAAAGCTGGACGAGAACTCTGCTCACAGGATGCTGCCAGGGGCAAGTCAGTGTGATTGCATGACACTGGTGATGGGGATGCCATACAGATTCATGTCAAAAATCCCGAACTATCCCTTTAAGTCTCCTGAAAAAAAAAAAGCGCTTTATATGTACAGGCAATTTATCGTTTCTTGCTAAGACTAAAAGCCCTTGGCTTCATGGCACCCATGCTGGGGGGAATATCGTGCTCTTGTGTGTCGAGTTGGTAACGCTCAGGGGGTCAGAGTTACGTGGTCATTTCTGAAGGAGTTCTCCACGGTGAAACGTTTAGATGTCTGTGTTGCTGACCTCCTCCATGTCAGCCCCCGTCCTGAGTGTGTTCTGATTCCTTACGGCTGTTATCGAACATTTTAATGAAGAAACCTTATAAATGCTAACATGCTTACATATACACCCACAGGTGTTTCGATTAAGCTGTTAAAAGATACACAGGTTACTTTACACTTTAATAGGTATTGACTTGCGTTTGCCACTAATTATCCACCAATTAATCATTACGATGTACTTTTCAATAGCTCTGGTTTTGTTATATACTTGATAAGTTTGCTGTTTCTAATTTTTTTTTTTTTGCATCTCTGTTAGTGTAGAAGTTGACTTCTAGTGTATTACAGGTTATGCTATTCATCCTTCTGTCTTTCTCTTCTCTATTATTTTCTAATGTACTACCTTTTTTATTCTTTGTCCCATCTCTCTCCCTTTCCTTTCTCCCCTTTGTATTTCTGTTATGCTGTTGCTGCAATGAACGACACACTGAAGGATGCAACTATGATTATTGATCTTCTACCTCAACACTGAAAGAAATGACCACAGAGTAGTTTGTGACTTTAGCTTCAAGTACCTATGAGTATTATGCCTAGATAATGATCCCTACTCACCAACTCAGTTTAATTACATATAATATTAATAATTAATTACAGTTATTAAAAAAAAAAGTGGAAAATATGTTAGCTTTGGATTTACCTAGACTGGATGATAACTTTTACATATCAACAGGTTTGTTGGGTACATGTACTGTAGATTAAAAAAAAAAAAAAAAATCTATTTTTAGCATTAACTGTTGTTATATTTATGTAATAAATACATTTGTTTCATCATCTGAAACATTTAGTGTGATAAACTTACACTAAAGATAAAGAAACATTTCAGGGAACAAATACATTTTCATGCATATGTATACTCTATGTATATGGTATTTAAATTACTCTTCCTGATTGATATATGTGGACTTTTCTCTTTTTAGTACCCTTGAATTATATAAATTCTCCAAACATTTGCGAATTCAAAGACTTCCCTTTTATTTTTTTTAGCTTTTCCCCTGTTTTTAAACTATGGCCTTCTCTGTTTTCTCTTTCATTTGCACCTCAGAAAGGTTACAGGAAACCCAAGTTTCCCACAGTGAAAGGCGAACACTCAAACTGCTTTTTAATCATTTCCAGAGCCTGTTGTGAGACAGCAAGTGCTGGCACTCCAGCCGGGCCTCGGCTCGGATCCGTTCCAGGAGCACACTTCAGGGCTCACTGAGCCTGCTCAGTAATCTGTCACTGTAAGGGACAGAGGAAATGGCTGTATTTAAGCGAGAGGATACAATTTCATCCCACAATTACATCTCTCCTGTGTTTACAGATCTTTTCACAGAGGAAGAAAGAGTTGCCTCACATGTGGTGCAGAATTTCAGCTTTTTATAGAAATCACTTTCTTTCCTCAAAGGATATATCAACTAAATGCTTTCTTTACCTACTTGAATTACAAGCTTTGAGATGTAATCTAAATTAGATTTGAAATATTCATTTTTTTCAAGATTTAGTTACACAGTGGATCAAAAAAGTCCTTCTTATTCTATTTTCATATATCATAAGATTCCGCTTTATTCAAGATGTTTAATTTTTGATATTGATGCAATTTATTGACTGTTTTTAACTATTCAAGGACTCATTCTGTTTGTTTCAGGAGTGGCAGAACTCCATTCAGAAGAATGCTGGCCTCGCTTTCATTGAGCTAATCAATGAAGGAAGGTAAACCCGCCATTAACTTTAAAAAACACATCAAGCTATAGTTTAAATGGACTTTTATTATCATTATGTATAGTTAAATGTCTTTTCTTTGGAAGCCATGAGAGGTTGTTCAGCTTAGTGATATAGTGCAGATTAGCCCTTAGTTAAGATTAAAGGCAAGTAAGCTTGTTTTACTTGAATTAAGAGGAACAATGTGAGAGTACAGAGTATCTCTCGTGTTTTCTGCCTGTTTGTTCAGTTCTACTTCTCTCTCTTTTCCCTGTTTGGGTGTGACCAGACTCAGGGTTTTCTGAGCAGATCAGGGGCAGCTCAGCCTCCTTGTCCATCTGTTGACCCATCTGGCCCATCCTCCTGCATGCCCAGGCTCTTGCCTTGGTCCAAACAGGTTCCTCTGTGTCCCCTGCTGGCCCTAGAACAAAGAAGTTCAGTTGGTGGGGCCACACGGCGCTGTCCAGGGTGCTGCTGACAGACACAGAATTTTCTAGTCTTACACTAGTCTCTGTACGTCTACTCTGCCTAACTAGACAGTTATACAGGGAACGGCTGGTAAACCTGTTTGTTTTACATGGTGTGGCTGACACCAACGTTGTTCCTGCTGTATGCAGCGACGCATTAGGCCAGTGGATTTCTTTTTTTTTTTTCTTGTTAATAATTCAGCCTAGCAAACACTGAACAGATGCCTTGAATAGGTGGTTATATTATAATCCCATAAGACCCTCTGTTTTTAGGTTTTACATGCAGGGGATCTGACATACACTCCACCCAGTAACTGATTATTCCCCATATTAACTGTATAAAATAAAAATAAAAAGTACAGTTGCATGGTTAAAGCTAAAATGAGCATCAAAAACAACTTTTTAGTTGTCAAATATTCACTTTTGGCTTTTAAATGTTTCCTTTTTGCACAGTGTTTTGTGTCTGGGTCTTTTTATGCTCTGCCTATTTATTGTGCTTTCCGTGCATGTAACAAAAATACCTGGTAGATAACTGATTTATCTTTTTTTTTTTTTCTCTCCCCAACTGTAACTTGTCAACTTTCTTTCACATCTATTCTTGGTTTCGAAACAAAGCTTCACGTTGTCAGCTTTCTCTTTGAACTATGAACTCCTGTCTGTTAATGAGTGCTTGTCAACAGTTAAAGAGGCAAGAGCAGCTGATGACTGTAGTCTCGAGATTCCAGATTAATGGCTCTCTTTGGGGACAGAAGGCAAGGCTAAAATTTGTATGAAGCTCTAAAGAAGAAACAAGAGCTGTTTTAATTAAAATAAAACTTGCCTAATGTTGCGCGAAATGGGTTGTAATCCGCAACATATCCAAAGTGAATGTGTTTTTTCAAACTATTTTTCAGACGGTGCCATTTCAATGTTTATGAAGGCTGTTAACCTATAGCTTCTGAGCTGAGCCTTAACAGCTTTTTAGGCTCTGTGGGGATTTTATTCATCTTTATCCTTAGATACTGTATCATTATTTTATTAATTTGGTTTATTTTATTTTTTCAGGTACCAAAATAACAACCTATTCTTTCTCAGCCTTCCAGTTCAGGTGGTTTACAATATTTGAATAGATTGACAATAGTGATGTATAGGATGAAATGTTTTTTTTAAAGCCTGCCCAATTTCTTCACCACTTTTGCCTGCCTAGTGCTCTTTGTAATGCTGCTTCGAACACATTCCTGAGGCATTCACAGATTAGTTGGTATGGCGCAGAGTATACATTTTATTACAATGTCCATTAATTTGTACTATTATGATTATGATTGTTATTGTTATTGCAAATGACAGTCATATGTGTTCCTTAACTATGTTTGTGGAAAATCCAAGGTTGCTGTGCCATGCCATGAAGGACCACATTGTTCGCGTTGCCAATGAGGCTGAATTCATCCTGAACAGACAGCGAGCTGAGGATGTCCACAAACATGCAGAGTTTGAGGTATTAGTTTTTATTACATCTGGAGATAAATAAACCAAAAATCTTCTTCCTCCAAAACATATCTTTTACTATGAATGGTGCTTTTCTAAATCCCAACTACTCACAATTATTTTTTGTGTAGACTTCACTAATCCTTTTAGCATAAAAAAAAAAATAAACTTTGTGGGCTCAGTAATCATGTCTCTCTAAGGATTATCTCCATACCCTTACAATTCTTTTAAAGTCATACAGTTAGAATTAGTTAATATATATTAAAGCAATTATAATTTGTTGCTAACCAATTACAGGGCTTACTATTAATTAAATATTCAATCCACACCCTTCTAACTTCCTTTAAAACACAAAATCTATCTAATTTTCATCTTAAGATGTTATAAAAAGGTGTCTAACCTGTTTATTTCAGCATTGATTTTAAGTAAAGCAAATAAAATTACAGATTTAAATATAATAAACAAATGACATTACTTTTATCAACTTTTGTCTTCTTGGAAAAAGATAAAGAAAGTCTTAACCTTTGCCAGTTCTTCTTTACAGACTTAGCCTCAGATTGGAAAGACATTTTATTTCAGTTTATTTATGTCAAGTCAGGGAACAAATATCATTTTTTAGATAATCCTAATGTTTAATTTTAAGCACGTTTTTCTCATTAACTATACAGATGAAGATATTGCTCTTTGTTTAAGGCCAATGTACAGTATTCCTTTAAGGTGAACCTCAGGCCCCAGCTTTCCCTTTATTTAGCCTTTCTAATAATCTCTGACCGTCTCGCCAGGCAATGTTAAAGAAAAGCAGGCCCACAGTATGATGCTACCACTATTATATTTACAGTGCGGATGTTCGGAGTGAGAACATACATTTATTTTCATATAGGAAAGAAGAATGAGATGATTTTAACTCATCTAAATGCTGCTGGTTGATCTCCATTTTGTTTTAGGGTATAAAAACAAGTCATACTTTTCTTTATTTTTTTAAGTTATTTTATTTATTTAAAAAAATGTCTTTGTCCCCACATTGCATAATTAAACTACTTTTGGTTATTTAATCAATTGAAATTCTGATTTAAAACATTAAAGTTTGATTATAACATCATAAGAAGTACAACATTTCCAAGGTTATGAATAGTTTACCATGTTTTACAATTTAAGTACTTTGGACACCTACAAACCTCAGCTCAAACACTTGGTTCACCTCTGTTTACAGTTTGTACATGTGAGCAATGACATGCCTCTTATCTTAGAAGTGCAGCCAGCCACAAGCACCTTCTTGATATACAGTTCTTGAGGATCCTTGACCTGCTAGATAAACTGGAAGAGGCGACTAGATATGTGATGTCAGAGAAAGGAAGGGAAGTGTACCTGGCCCTATCCGTCCTGTCTGCCATCTCCTGACAGCTTACACCTTTCATCTGGCTCTGACGTTACTTTATTACCCACTCTCCATGATTGAAGATTCAGCCTACAGATAAGACATTTTACAATTAGGCTAGTGTCAAGAAGAAGTGTCGTATGCTTTAAAGTGATAAATAATGTTTGATATTTGTCAAAGTCACGTGGTAATGCAAGGTGAAAGGAAGCAATTGAGTTATTTGCTTTATGAGAAATATGTTGAAGTATGGTGTCTGACAGAATTCAAATTTAAACCAGGAAATTCAATTAACTTTCAGCTTCTGTTAGCAAATTAGATTGTGAATATTAGCAAGAGTTCCCTCAGGGTGGAAGAGTAAGACAATCTTGTTTTAGAACCAAAGACAAGAGATGTTCTGGTTTACTTTCAGCCACTGACATTTTTCCACTGCCCTTAAATCAGGAAAGGCACTATAAAGGTTAAGTATTATATCATTTAATCTGTTCTAGTTTTATCTTTGTTTAAGGAAAAAGATTCATTTATGTATTTTTAACTATATCTTTCTAATGGACTTTATAATATTGTCATTGTAGCAGTAATGGAATGTATTTTGTGCGACCATTAGCATTTTTTCTCTAATAGAACCATCCAAAGCTACCTAGCAGGAAGCCTCATCTGTCTGCAGTTTGGGAATGAACTGCCTCTATGTGCTTGCCATGATTTACAACACTCCTCTAAGGGAGCAGAAATACATCTCTCAACTGTCCACTAATATCTTTATGCACTCAAGTGTGGTGAATAAAGCCTTAACATTCCTCAAGGTGATAAATGTTCTATTGGGGAAAATCTATTATTGAGACTTTATTCAAATAGAATCGTTTGGAATGTTGTTAGTTTAATGTTTTGCATGTTTTTTGTGTTGAAACAAGGTCAACACTTTTAATTTAATTTTATTTCTTTTGTTTCTATACATCAGTCCAGCTGTGCCCAATATGCTGCTGACAGAAAAGATGAAGAGAAGATGTGTGACCATCTGATGAGTGCTGCTAAGCATAGAGATCATGTCACAGCTAACCAATTAAAGCAGAAAATTGTCAACATCCTCACCAACAAGCATGGCGCTTGGGGTATACCATGCCAGAGGTAAGCCGTTACAGGGCAACACCCCATACAAACCTTGTCTTCTTTCATCTTTAACATCATCGTATGATATCTGTGTGGCCCAAAGTTTCTCGATTACTGTGATCTTCATGCAACGGATGGGCAGTTAATGTCATTTTCCCAGGATCCGATCAGAGGGTTAGCAGTAGGGTCAGCAAATGCAATTACAGTGTAGAGTGAAATAATCCCCAGGGGACAGTTGATTGGCTAGTCACCCTACATACATGGATGAGCAAAGGGGGTTGGTATGTTTCGGCAGCATTGTCCAGGTTTTTATTGACCTACTGCAATACAAAGCATTGCACTTGGTGGAAGCAGCAAGGCCACGCCATATGAACCTCGTAAAATAACAAGTGGCTCTTCTGCTCTCACACTAGCTTCTCTGTGTACGTACATAACACATACAGTTATTTCTACTAATGCCAGAGGAATTGTAGGAAAAAAATGAAAGAAACTGCACATTAAGACTTTGCTGAAACAGAAAGTCGGATGAAGTATTTACATAAAGTCCAGCTCCTGTGGGAGCAGCCTATAAATTGACATTGGTCATAAAATAGACTATGTTGTTTGTTTTTATTGTCCATGATGGCCCTGATGCCTCTCCACATGCTGTGTGGTTTGTTGTTATGGAACTGTTCCTTAATTCTCTGGTTATGTCTGTCTCTGTCTGCTGGATGTGCTTCCCGAGCTCTTTCTGCACTCTGTTGTTGGACATTTTGTCTTCTGATCTAAAAGCTGCCCCCCATATATTAGCATATCCCAAAATGTACTATCTACTGTACTTAAGGTTTATGGTTTGAAAAACAAACATTGTTTTTTTTTTTTTTTTGGTATCAGTGCAAAGGTGGATGTAGGACAGCTTTGATGTTTTATATTCCTCCTATGAGAACAATCTTCTCTTTGTATGACCCCCCTAGTCTGTGTTGTTTGTACAGATTTGTGCCAACTTGTTGGTCCAAATCTTGATGGTTCTGCTGGTGGGATTGTTTCTGCTGCTTAGGGGGCTTTAGGCTGGAATCAGCTCTACAGAAATGTGGTCTGACATTCTAAGATGAGGATCCGGTGCTGCTCTAAACGCTGGTACTGTATGTTAACATTCACCTGGTCTAATATATTTGTCTTTATGGAGGGAAACAATAAATATCTGTGCAATATGAGCAGAAGACCTTTACATTCTATATGGTTAAAATCTCTTTGGAAACAATTCATTTTTACTAAATAATTTCAAGATAGTACCAAATCTATGATGTGTACAAAATCACACTTAGTTATAGTTTCAGTCTAAAAATGTTGCAGTATCTAAGTGCTAAATCTGACTGAACCTCAGCAACCCATAAAAATGTGCTGGGTTGAATTTGGGGCTCATGTTCAAATATTTATGGAGCCCCACCAGGAGGCATAGCATTTGCATTGAAACAAAAGGTTATTGAGTGTGGGTGCATTGTAAATGATACAACAAAACTTCCAGCAAATTCAAATTTAATGGTAACCTGCTGGTGAAGAAAAATGATGCAATATGCTCACAAGCTCAAGGCAGTGTTGCAGTTCAGCAGCTTATTCTTATTCACTGCTACATTAACTTTCCCATTTATGCTGCCCTTGTAAAATATAAAACCCCCAGGCTTTGTGAGGAGCTGCATGTGTGTGTGTGTGTGTGTGTGGAGGGGGTGGGGGATCATCTGTGTATGTGTGTTCTTGTGAAGCCTTAACTTGGTTATGCTTTCTCCCTTATACACAAACTGTTTTACCTTTTTATTGCTAAATCCTCCAGATATGCCAGAGGATATTTATTGTTAACATAGAATGCTTCACAAATTAAATTATTCTTAGGGAGCCAACTAAATAAAACTTGTGTGACTTGTTTATGTTTCCTATCCACCAGTGTGTGTTTACAGCTGATCTTATTAGACAGCCAAGAATTAGATTAATCTGTTTCGTCTTTTTCTAAAAATATTTGCAGGTTGCATCCCTGAGAGCCACTTTGTTTTGCGTTGTTCTTATCGGAGCTAACAGAATTAGGAAGTGAGGCTGCAGCAAAAAAGACAACAGGCAGCTATAAGGTAATAATCTGGACAGGCTTTGTAAACAGCTGCTACAGTCATTAGATTAGACTAAAGAAAAGGCAGATCGGACCCTACGGTGGCCTGTTTGATCATACTATATGCTTGCCTGATGATGAATGTCCCCTTATATAGAGCCAGCATAGAAAAATCAATACTCCTCAAATTGAAACAGTATAGGGTTGTATTGATCCACTGTGCTAAATCAAAATGAGGAGACTTTGATACATCTCTCCCAGACAGCACTCTGCTCAGTAATGACACACTATCAATTTTAGCTTTGCACTGATAAATCAAGTTGAAAATTGGATGTCAGAATTTTTCCCAGCAAGAGAGAGATTTCCTCTGCCCCCTGGAACCCTCTGCTGTTGACCTTTGAACCCTGCCAGCGGATTATAACGTTCAGACTCATCTAAAGTGAAAGTGGACGTCAAGGCAAGACTGATGAACGCACTGTAGTCTAATGTCCACCACTTTCTTAGCAAAAGATATTAAGGTTCCATTACTATAAATCCGGTCTGTGTAAAAACTGAAAGGGGAGAATGAATTACAAATTTGTTTTATGCAGTGAATATTTTTGGCACTCCCAAGTACTTTTTCAACACAGATATATGTTCAACCTCTTCCACCCCACCTGAACATCAGCAGCATCACTGACAGCTGACAGAGGAGCCTCTCTGGCCTCCATGGCACCCCTTAACCCTACCTGACTAGTCTATTGATTGTCAACATTTCTTCTGTATAATTACTTTTTGTAGCAAAGGAGAAAGGAAAATGGCGGCACATATTGATCTGTGGCAAGGCAGTGAAACAGCCGTTTCCCTTGACTAACAGCGGGTTTCATCTCTTTCACTTGATGAATGGTAACAATCTGCCCGTGGATAATAACTTTGTGATGGAATGAACCTCTTTACTCACTATGTGCCCAGAGTATTTGGTCTTGCCTGAAAGGGTTATCAATTCTAATAGAAGTGTCCAACTGCGTGGGGGGTGGGGACCTTTAGTGGGCTTTAAAGCTACTGAGAGGTTTAGGTCGGATGTGCCTTTTGGGGAAGAAAACAAAGGTTATGGTCTCCAGTTGAGTCTAACAAGATAAACAAACTTAAACTTGGTGATAAAAATGATGTTTTGTAAAAATATGTTGACAAGAGAGTTAAAATGTTCTCTCTCATCTGGATTTGGATTGAATTTAGTCTTTTGTGGATATTGATTGTGATTAATGTTTTTAAATACTTGGCTTTGTAAAAGAGGAAAGATCAAGCCTGATAATTATTTTGTACCAATGCCACTTAAAATATTCAAGTTTTAATCCAGAAATGTAAAAAAAATCTATCAGTACCACTTAATTACATGGATGGATTAAGATTCGGTTATACACATTCAAATATATTTATAATACATTCCAGCTAATATCTAACTACTGTAACAGTGGGAAGGAACAACTTTCATTCACAATCTTTTCATTGACTTTATCGAATACTTAAATTTTTATCTGAGATCCAGTTTTCAGGATAAAGGGTTCAGGGGACACACCCAAATATGACTTTCCAACTCATCCTGTTAAACTGTAAGGCGTTCTTAAGCAGACGGGGTATGTATGTATTGTCAGAGTGGGACGGAGCTGGAAAAGTGAGGCAGGACAGGAGGTGTCCCGATCAAATAGCTGAACCACCTAAACTGACCTCTTAGTGATGCAGAGAAGCAGCAATGAACACAGACCTTCATATTGACACAGTTACTGACTAACCGTAGGTATTCCAGATTTTCAGTAAATAGAAATACTAACCAATGGAGCTATGCAATACATTATAACATTTGATTTTTCTATATGTATAATGATTATTTTTAGGTAAGTTGAGGACCTCTGATAAAGTAGTTATCTTATTAATATTACATTAAAGGTATAGGGGAGGATTTTCTTTTTCCAGGTGGATCATCAAAATAAGTGGTCCTCTTAACTGTCAATCATTCTGGTGACATGTTTACATAAGGCCGTCCTACATGCTCGTCCCCATTTTCACATAGGCCTACTGGTGGTGAGTTTGACATAGTGGAAAAATTACAAATGTTCTTTTGGAAAGTAAGCTTGTGTGGCTGATGCACACAGCAACTTTTAAAGAGAGCATGCATTAGGAGAAATGGGCTGGTGCATGCTCTTGCATACTTTTTATAGCCATTTCGGGAATGGGTACAGGGTTGTCTATGTGCATTTCTTTTTTTTAAGTGGATAGGCCGGGTCTTCCACTATACCTTTAACAGAATTAGTATAGTATATATTTTTTGTCTGTATCTTCTCTAATAATTTATACATCCCCAGTTTATTAATATGCAAAAAAATTTTTATAAAAGCACAGATGTCTGTTTATTCTCTTTTAATTAGACCTTATTGTAAACATAATAGTCCATTGTTCTGGCTGCCTAATATATCTTCTGTTTTTGACCTGTTTTTTTTGCCCTTGGGCCACACTTAACCTTGTTCACTGTGCTAATTATATCTGGAAAGGGGCCCATTCACATAATCATCCATTTTATTGGGTGTTAAAGTAGAACTGGGCGATGCTGGAATGTCACATTTTATGTAAAAGATGGTTCTAGATAGCTGGTGATCCTGGGGAGTTCTCTAACATTACAGTGTGCTTCTACCTCGCACGTCTGTCTTCATTACAAGAGATGAGCTGGAGTTAATCTTGCTGCTGCTGTGGTGTTTCCCTTTTGTCTTTTTCCCTTGAGCACATTCTCCACACTATCTCTTAATCTGCAAAAGAAGAGTAAAAAGAGAAACGAGAAACATTTGGACAACTTTTGTTTGAAGTAGTGTTGAGAGACATAAATATATGAAATATTCAAATTAAAGGGATGAAAGTTTTATGTATTACTTGCAGCCATCTACAATAATAAAATCATGATGGTGACCATACAGCAACTAGATATTTGGGATCCCAAAGACACATGAAATTTATTGTTTTGTTTTTGTTTGGGGTTTTTTTTGTGCTTTATATGTCTCTTTGAAAGATAGGGGTTCATCACCATATGGTTACCAGTTACCGTTTTTGATGAATTGCATTTCTGGTTGCCCTTTTTTTTCATCATAGCAGTCTAAAGAATGTTATTTAAAATGTCTAAAATCATGCATTGCATATGCATTAAATATTTTTCTATGTCTGGTTTTTATTTTAACTAAACCAGCTGGTACTTAGAATAGTTCATTCATAAGAGAAGAGCTTGTTAGTTCTCTTAAAATATCAGGACAGTAAATTGTAGCTTAGTCAGAATTTGCAGGTGTTTATATTCAGTCGCTGAAGGCATTATAGAATTGATTTTAGAAATGATGGAACTTATGTCCTCTGCAGATGCCCCTGATGGTTACTGTGGCTTGCTAAGAAACTTGGGACAGCTTGAAATGAGAGAAAAGATCATTTGTCCTCAGAATGTCAATAAAAACGGATGTGCCCCAAGTAGTGTGGCTGCACGACAGAAGCCAGTTGTTTCATCTTTGAATAGAATTGTCACTGATTACTGGTATTTATTATAATTAAACCCGACTCATGTCACCAGTGCAGGATTTTAAAAGAGTATAATGGCGTTTTATCGAATCAGTATGTTCCTGACCTTCCTCCTTACCATCTCCTTACCACTTCACATAAATCCCTTGTGAGAAGAAATTAGATGAAAAAAGGCATCTTTAGTCATGAAAAACTGGTCTGTCTGCAGTCCGGCCCTGTCTTTGTTTTGTGAGTCATTATGGATAAGTGACTTAAAACACATGGAGTTAACTATTGGCTTTTACAACGAAAAAAATTCTGGAGCCAATTTAACTCCAGAGATAGAGAGTCTATGCCATTTTTAGAAACACTGTTCGATTTATTTATCTGGGTTTTATTTATTGAAATTAGATACAATTTGTTTGTACTTGCAAAGTTTTGTTCTCACACCTGAACTGCACATGTTTTCTCCAAAATTGCCTGAGAGAGAAATTGTAAAAATTACATAGTAAAAATTGTTAACATTTAACCAAATAAAACTGGTGTAGAATTGAATTCACTTTGTCAAGCAGCAAGTACCTATTGTTAATGGCTAGAATGAATTAGGTAAATTTGTTGATTTGAAATAATTTTAAAAGGAAACTGTAAGATGATAATTAAATACATGTGCAAACATCTTTAAAATCCTTTTAGTTTACCATCACTTATGTTTGGTCCTTCTTGGTAGTGGGGTTAAACATAACAGGCAAAAAACAAGGTTCCCAAGGTGCTACATATCTGCATATCATCAGCAAAGGTAACATCACCAGAGCAAACGACTTAAACAGCTCAACAAATAGATAAAGAAGGATAATTCTGTTCAATAAACTCCTCTTTGAGAAATCATCCCTGGTAATGATTTCTCAAGAAGAATCCTTCATAAAATGAAGAACATTATGAAAAGCCGGGAGCATCCTCTTCAGGAGACTGTTAAACAATAACAGAATATCTGTGGTCAAAGGAATCTCCACTGCAAGACAGACCGCTACAGAAGATTGTTCCTGTCTACAGCTACCATCATCTACAAAAGTTCATACAAAAAAAACCTACAAGTTACAACATTTAATTTCTTTTCCGCATCAATATTCTATCATTTTTAAACAGAATTGAATTGAACTGAATTGAATCGAATCAGTATACACGAATCACAACCTGATCATCTCTATATCCAGTAAATACTAATAAGCTAATTACTCCTCTGCAGTATTTCCTCTGCATTGCCAGCAAGCTGACTTGGCAAATCTTTAGTTACTTCAAATATACTTTAAGCTGTTAGCCTCGACTAACAGACGCAGTCATGTGAGTCACTGAACAACGAAGTTACACTCCCTACTAGCTCACCCTGATTTTGACTGAACTCAAAAAGTGATGAATCAGTTAATGAAAGTGATGAGATTCACCTTTTTCACACAGATTTGTTTGCTTACACAAATCATTCATGAATAAACACAACCCCACTCACCACAACTCTTTTCTATCCATAAGTCCTATGGACTTAACACCACTATTTTGCCTGTATACATTCACTTTTAGGTTTATAAATTATACTCTTTATCATTCACCATCATAGACATGGTAGCAACTCGTCACGTTTATAGATGGTGAAGATGCGTTGAGTTTAAAATAAAGCATAAAAAAGTCAAGCACAGAGAAATCAGCGACTTAGAGCAGACTTCATATCCAGTGTCACATCTTGTTTACAGATGAGAAAACATGTGCAAACTAGTTTAAGACAGTATAAAAGCAAGATTAACTCATCAAACCACTGGTAACAAGCAAGATTCAGAAGGAGACCATTTCTGAAGGCACAACAAATCCAACAGAACACTGTCACAGGAAGGTCCACTCATGCAAGTAATAAATTCAGTTGTAATTTGCATAGAAACACCTAGATGGCAGACATTAAAACGTTGCCTGGGCACATGCCTTCTGAGCTTTAGATATGTGGTCAGATGGAAGGGTCAGACTTAAAATAGTGGTCCATTTTGTCTAGAACGACTAGGTCTGGAAGATTGGGGTGGTGTTACGATGTGGGGATCTTTTTCTGGCCCAGTTTACATTTCTAACATGGAACCAGCTGAGAATGATTAAAATCTCTTCATCAGTATTTCAGCTGACAAGAGTTCCTTAATGGCCACGGTGTGATAATCTGATAGCAGAAAATTACTCCATGTCACAAAAATCTAATAATTTAAAACTGTGTTTCTTGACTTAACAGTATCATTTTACTCCAATGATTTTTTACAGACATCATATCTCAGTCCAATAGAAAACTTTGGAATGAAGTGGAATAAGAGATTGGCATTATAGATATGCAGATGATGAATCTGTAGCTTGTTCAATGTTTTTTTTTTACATGCCAATATTGACAAAAATCAGTGAGGAGTGTTTCGGACAAATTGTTAAATGTATGTCACAAACAATTAAGGCGGTTCTAAGGTATACTGTAATGGCCAGGAGAGATATTATACAACCCATAGAAACATACCAGTCTTAACGTTCTCTGTTTAACTAACAGTTACAGTTTAATTGTAATCACAACTTCAAGTGGGATTTGTTACCTAAACAAAGCTGTTAGTATGTCCATTATATTCTCAAATTTATATGCATTTATTTTTTGAATTTTAATATGCTATATTTACCACCCTCCTAAAGGCATTTTTAGTGTTTCTGTTAATAATATATGTAGCACATAAAAAACGTAACCCCTCATTTGGAATCAATGGATCCTTGCAAGTTTTTTTTTTCACCCTCTGCTTTTATTTTCTAATAAATACTAAATCACATAAGAAGAAATTAATCTTCAATATAACAATATTATATATTTGGCAATAAAATATATCAATCCTGTTATCACAGTATTTTAAATGATGTCTTATATTTTCCTTTCCCTATTGTTAATAAAGCCCTTTGTAGAAGACTGTCGGGTCTGGCAAATCACAAACCTAAACAAGGCACCCAAGAGGAAAGATTGACTTTAAATATCCATTTAAAAAAGAATAGATAAAAGACAATACCTCCCTTAGACATATATCCTATTGCACTTAGAAAGTCTGAAAACCTTCATAAATAATCGTGCTCCGTTTCATGTAGGTTATCAGTGTTGGAAAATTAGCTTTTAAAATGTGGTTTGAAATCCATTTGGCTGATTGATGGGTGATGGGACTAATAAATTTTGCCAGTTTCTAGCAGGTCGGCTCAAAGCAATTCTTTATGGTTGTCATGAAGCCAGACACATTCGATATGTGAAATAAGGTTGTCAAACCAACTCTGATGGAAGGATCTCATTGGCTGGACAATTTGTTATATAGAGTTTATAAATTATTATTTTTGCATTCATAATTCAGAAGGATTACTTGTGTTTTGTTAGCTAAATTCTAAATAAGCTCCTGAAATAAAAGAGGATAAATAGATGTCTTTTTTTTTTTTTTTTTTACTTACATTTGCACAGATATTAACATTGTCTATAGAAATACAATGGAAGTCCCTGAAATAAAAAAAGAAATACAGTAAACAAAACAAAAAAAATCAAAACAAAAACACATATTTTAGAAAATGTAATGTCATCTTTCTTTCTGGAGATTCCCATGAATCTTTGTTGGATAGTATTGATCTAAGTGTTAAAATCCCTATTGGTCTTTTAAAGAAATGTTTAAATCTCCATTTATTGAAAGACATTTCTTTAGCCTGATAATAGCTACATACAAAATGTATGCCTGTTTAGTTCATGTCTTTAAAATGCAAAACAAATGGCATTGGCTTTGCATGGCTGGCTGATGTTTTAATAGCTTTTTTGTAATTTAAAATTGAAAGTTCCCCTTTTCATATAATATTATTGAGCCAACCCTATGACATAATTTCATGTCAGAAATAGGGTGGCCAGATGTCCGGCTTTAGGGCGGACAGTCCGGATTTTCATTGCACTGTCCGGCGTCCGGCGCTGCACCCAGCCGGACGTGTATTTGTCCTCCTTTACCCCCAGATTCCACATACTCCGTCAGCGCTCCGCCCCGCTCACGTACGGAGTACTTGTCTGTCATGTAAATCAATGAGAGCTGTTCCACATCCCCCGCTCGTCACCGCCCACGTACGTCTTCTCCGTCCTTCACCGTCAAAATACGGAGCCTAGCTATTTTTTGCTCCCCTCCGGTCCGTCCAGATCAAGACCCGCTATTGCAATCGCACCAAACAGAAAAAAGAATGTAGAGAAGACCCGGTTTGCCAAATAAATTATAGTAAAAACAGATCGGTATCTAGAAATTAGAGCATAGTTTTTATATATTCCCAAAAACTAAGAGCAATTAATTAAATAATTGGATGCAGACTATTGGTGCTTCAACAGACCAGGAAGAAGTTGTGAGATTCTAGAGTGAATCTCACAACTTTAAAAGAAAATTCTTATTGCAGGAATGGATGAAGAGATGATGAGTTTGGAAGCAGAGAATAAACAGAGTTCATACAAACTATGTATGATCCTAGTTATCCCTGTTACAAAAATCCACAACAGAAAGAAAATATTTGGGCAGAAACTGAACATCTGCTGGATGATGATGGGGATTTTTTTAATATGTCAGATTAAATTAAGCGTTCACAGGTTTTATACAGGAATGAGGAACTCTAATTTAATGCTCTTTTAATGCTATTAGAAATAATTTTAATGCCATCAACAAGTATCATGTACACAAGTTATTAGTTTACATGAAATAAGGAGCTGTAAGCACAGTTCCATGACTCAAGTTTATATATATATATATATATATATATATATATATATATATATATATATATAGATATATATATATATATAGATATAGATATATATATATATATAGATAGATAGATAGATAGATAGATAGATAGATAGATAGATAGATAGATATGGATAGATAGAGAACATGGTGAAATCATTTTTATTCTCGACAGGCTGCAGCCATGTCATGAATTCCTCTTTTCCAGCCACTTTTTGCAGTTTGCATCGTCCTATTCTCTAGCTCTTTCTCGAGCTTCTTTTCCAAACAACTGCTTTATGATCAATTGCAGCAGTTCTGCGCAAATTAATTGTGTTAAAAAATGGTCACTTTTTAAACACCACAATGTATTAAATAAATACAAATGCTGGGAACCAATTATTTTTTACATTTCTTTAATATTTTGTTCTATTCAGCTACACAAGCATCCTCTTTAAACTACTAAGAATTGTGCTATAAATGTGACTTTACCTGATTCTTATGTACACCTTAGTAATTTATTGATATGCCGCACAATGTCCTCCTTTTTGGTGCTATAGAAATGGCCACCCTAGTCAGAAAGGATTTTTGTCAAGCCTGATCTTATAAAAGTTAGTGATACCTTTAATAAAACAAACATTTCCTTCAGCAATCCTAAAGAAGAAACTACATCTTCCACATGTACAAATGGTGTCGTTGTCTTGGTCATCCTTGTCTTATGACTATAACTAGAAGTCAAAATTTAGTTTTTTGGCAGATCTTGCTTTACAATAGGAAACCAGATCAGCACCTACATTATTGAAGATATGGCCTAAATATATGTTCTCATTTTACTATCCCTCATAAACAACCACCAATGAATTTAGCTAACCCTCAACACAGAAGTAATCCCTTTTATTCCAGTTGAGAGCCATGGTCTCAGATTTAGAGGAGCTGACTCATCTTCCCTAATTAAAATCATAAATACCCTCTTCTTAGCCCTCCTAAAGGCACAACACGTGTTGAGAGGCAGTGATCGCAAAGCTGTTGTCTGATAATTGAAAGGTTGAAAGTGTGATTCCAACTTCCCCCACCATATGTGAAAATGTCCTTTGCTAAGATTCGGTACCCCTCATTTCCTAGTGTTACTGTGTATGTTGATGTACATGTGGTAATGTGTGAATGTTTTGTGCATGTGCTGTAGATGGATGTGGCTGTAGGGTAACTACAGTGGTGACCATAAATGCAACACCACATATAACTTTGATCACAGCTTGAAAACCTAAAACACTACCAGTCTTACTCAATGTCTAAAAAATGTTTCTGCATTAACATTTTTTTTTTTGCACAGAAACTTTTGCAGGTGTTTTATGTTGTGCTCTTGCATTTAGGTACTCTGATTTTAACTATAACTAGCTATTTTATGCGTACCAGTTGAAAGCAAGTGCATTTATAACTGTTAATACTGCATTAAGGAAATCTTCAAAGAACGGATTTATCCCCCACTGGCATCTGCTCTCTCTACCTCCTCTAAGAATTAGGGGTACATAATCTTCCAAAATAATCGCGCAGTTGCATCCAGTGGATTTAAATTTTTTACACTGCGTAATCTTGAGTTTACAATATAATTTACGTGGGTGTCTCCTTTACACCCCCTGACATCTGTCTTCCTCATAGTTAAGCTTCGGAGGAGATTGGCAGGGGACAAGCTAAAGGCATTCAGCCTTACTTTGCATATACCATCTCATGGTACTTTGTGAACACAACATTTGCAGTTGCTTGGACAGACTCACGACTCATACCCGTTTTTGACTGATATTTAACTGAAACTGATCCCTTGTTGCTGTCAGGCCTCCGCTAATTCTCCTGAGCCTTTTGATTTCTGACACTGCTGGATATTATATTCACAGAACAGAAAGGCAGTATTTTGTGATGTGATCCCTGCTAAAACTTTAATCTGTTTAGACTGACTGTTTAGACTAAGTGGCTGAGAAAGGGGGCGAAAACAGAACAAACTACTAGGCTACCTTCCAACATGTTGTGGCAAACAGCACAAATTTAAAAATAACTTCTTAAAAGCATTTTTTTTACCTAATTCAAGATTTTTTTTAGCTCTGGTTTCCTTGTACGTTAGATATAAGATCTGTATTATAACATGATATGCTTTGAACTGGTAAGTAAAACAAGAAGAGAAACATTAAATTGTCCATTTATTTAAGATATTATAGTATTTATGTGATTGATATATTGCAGGTTTGATGCACCTGACAAAAGAAGTTGGTACCCAGTCATTGATTATATTAATTACATTTTATATGAGTAAAAAAAAAAAATCAGAATACTTTTTGGTAAAAAGCATGAAGGCTTCGAATTGGCCCCAGCAAGTACACATTTGAAAAGTGCTACACTTAGAAACCTAATGCTTGTCCCAATGCTTAATGGTTTGCATTAGCTGCAAGCCATAAAATTATCCCTGGGTCCTCACTTATGTTGGAATAATCATTTACAAAGATGGTTACCACATGCTGGAACTGTTTTCTTCTTTTTGTTTTCTTTCTTTATGGCTTTAATTCACCGTTATTAATAATGAATAAAAATGCAATTTTCTGTTGGGTTGCTCCAGGGCCTTGGGAATCATTTCAATGAATATTTCAGCACATTATTTTAATCATGGCTCTACATATGCGGTGGGGGGAGGGTTTGTTTTATAGGCTCATGCTTCAGCCGCCCCAAGACCCTGATCATTAAACTCCACGCTGTCTGCGTTGAGGTTCCTACCTTTGATTTACAAGACTTGTTAAAAAACATTGTAAAAAAAGAAGGCAAGCTGTGTCATTTATACTTGTAATTTGAAGCTGTATTTGTAAATGGAGGTGCCTAAGATTTATGTGTACCAGGTTTGCTGCTGCTCCCCGCTGATATGCTATTGGCTTCTGCAGAGCTGACATTACTTAGACCTCTGGAGAGTTTGGCCTAATAAAGCCCACTGTATTTGGTCTGATTTTGTTGTTTTGTGGGATTTTAAAGCAGCCACTCTAATCTGGCCGTCACTTGTAAGTGTCCTATCTGTCTAATCTGTCCATCCTCTTGACTCATAGTGAGCTGCATGACTTTTGGCGTCTCGATTACTGGGAAGATGACCTGAGGCGGAGGAGGAGATTTGTCAGAAACCCTTTTGGCTCCACCCACTTAAATGTAGCCTGCAAGTCACAACAAGAGTATGGTAAGTGCTTTATTTATTTGTGGGAATTATGAGTCAATTTACAAGTCTAGGTTGTAATATGTTAACTTAAAGTTGTCGTGACAGAGGAGCCAGTATTCGAGGCAAGGGATAATTCAAAAGCGTTTTTTTAAAATACAGATGATCAGAGTAGCAGCGGCTAGGGCCTCTATTACAGGAAACTCTGTAAAAGGAAACACAGGTTAGTCACTACTTAAATCTAACAGATGATTATATGAACGTGTGAGTCACTAACCTGGTTTAACAGTTCAGCCCATGTTCTAAGAACGAGGTAGGATCTAGTCAGTGGGCTGCCAACAAGATGCGGCGGGCACCGCCCAGAGTGTCCCGGACGCTACAGCCCCGGAGAACGGAGAACAAGCAGGAGTCCAAAGCCAAGTCAGGCAAACAGAAGAGAACAGGAACAGACAGGATCAGAGATCCAGGAGTCCAAAGACGGTTCAGGCAAACAGATCAGATGGGACAGGCAGGCTCAGTGGTTGAGAGGCAGAACAGGTCAGGATAATGAAATCAGAAACACCAAGGAACTCTGAAAACACTCCCACCACTGGCTAGAGAGAACAAGAATATTATGGCATGGATGACTGGATACAATCACCTTAATTAGAGGCAGGAGCTGGTGGTTCAGATGAGCACTAATTAGAAACCAGGCAGGTTAGAGTTAGACAGGTGAATCGAGTTAGTAATTAATTCAGTCATCAGTGCCAAAATCATGACAAAAGTCAAATATGGTAATTACAGTAGAAGTAGTCCAGTTGAAATGCATAGATAACCAAATGTTTAAGGGGCCTATGTTGAATGTGTTGGTAGCAAAATGAATAGCAAAACACAATGGCTACACTTGCCTTAATTTATAGTCCTAGAGAGATAATCTACTCATGCTACACATACTTTTTTTTTAGACTTTTAGACAGATTTTATTTGTCATTTTGTCTGCACAAGTGTAAAACAAAAAGAAATTTCGTTTGGAAACAGCTCACTGGACAATTTCATCTTTTTAAAAGTGCAGCCTCGAAAAGTAGTAAAAATGACTGTAAATTTACAGTTCTAACTTTTTCGAGCAGCAGTCCCTTTAATATATTTGTCATGTGATTACTTTTACCTTATTGTTTACTTTATTGAAATCTCTGCGAGCGTCATAGTCACCTTATAAATGAACAACTGGCAGCTGTAGAAGAAGCAGGTGGTCTCACATTTAAGATGCATGCAATAAATACATCTTCTGCGCCTAATTTTGATTCCTTGTTCATTATCATAGTAATATTTTTGGATTTTGGAATGTAAAAAAGTATTAAAAAAAAACTCCTCGAACAAAAAAAAAGTAACTTGGAAAAATAATTTAGACTAGCACATACAAAAATTAAGCTAACACTAAAGAAAACATGCAAATTTAGAATGCTGTAGAAAAATTAACTGCATGTTAAGAAGAGCTGCAAACTAGTTCTGCATAACTGCAGCCCTCCAGACCATTAGGGGTAGATGGCCATCAACCCATTTGTTACCAGACCATAGACATTGCTACAAATGAAAGGTATTAGGGAGGATTTCCCCGAATTTTTTAAAAGACCCGCGCTCTCCACTTAGCGAGAGCACGCACGATCCCATTTGTCCTGGTGCCACTCTGTTTAAAGTTGCTGTTATCATAGCTCATGCAAGCTTACTGTGCCTGAACATCTGCCCTAATCCCTAAATCTCTCAATCACTATATAGAGCGGGACTATATTGTGGACTTTATAGCAAACTCAGTCAACTTACTAACAGATGATCACTTCCCTGCTGGTTACAGGATATATCTGCCTCTTTCAAGGCCTTTCTTTTCTTCTCATACACTTTGTAGACACTTTTTATCTTACAACATTTTCAAAGAACCACGGTAACAAAGGTGAGCTTCAATGACTGTCTGAAATCATAGCTCACCACAGATAGCCTGAAAGTGCACATGCGTAGAAAAAAATAGCTAACGTGATTAGCATGTAATGCGGCCTACGTTAATATATCACTACAATGACTGACAATTAGGAGGACCACTTATTCAAATGATTCATCTGGAAATGAAAGATTGTTCTCTATACCTTTAATGTTTATGTAGCACCTCTGTTTCAAAAGCATCAACTGGATACCCACAAAGAGTACATTTGGATGGAAGAAAGAAAAAGTAAGATTTCTTTGTATAAAAAAAAAAAAAAAAACTTAATTTCTTTAAAGCATTTTATTTGTTCCTTTACCAATGGTCTGTTTCCATTTAAGTTAATGATGGCCTCCCCCTAGTGGTCTGGAGCACTTATGTTTTGATACTTCGTTATGCAGTGCTATTTTGCAGCTTTTTTTTTTTTACCAACTTGCAGTTGTTTTGCTACTTAAAACATTTTTCCTTTGCATGTGTTTTATATGTTTGTATAATTTATGTTTGCAGTAGGTTTTGTGTTTGCAGCATGTTTTCACTTTCCTTCTCTGTTTTCTGTGACTAGTGTTTCTATTTTGCCGCAGTTTTCCCACATCTGTTTTGCTGTGTTTGTGTCAATTTATTTTTTTTGTGTTTGCAGGACTTTTTTAATTTGTGAATTCATGTATTTGCATAATATTTGTATCCCTCAGCCTCCGTACACAGAAACTAATTCCAAACTTATTGCAAAGAGGAACAATGAAGCATTCACCTTAATTAGTGCATCATTTGCCAAAAGCAAGAGGAGGAAATATGTTGTATTAATGTAATTTTTCCATATGTATATGACATTAAAACATATAAGAAAAAAATATATATATATATTCCATAATATATTTATATATTTCAATGTTTACTTTTTACTTTAGTGTTTTTGTTAATTTGAGTCCACAAAATTCATCTGTCCTCATTTCTATGAATCACCATTTTATAATAAAAATGTTTGTACCTTTTGTTTAACTGAAAATAAAGTTATCTGTATAGAAACCATAAATAACAATAAGTTTTTGTTGTCTTTTTCTTTTTCAACCTTGTGGAGTTTCATTACTTTTTGAACTTATCCAACTGAGACACAGAACACCAGTGTTATTCATCTATTTTTATTTATTTTTTATTTTATCATTTTATGTTTTCCGTTTCTGTCAGAGTAACCGACTAAAGACTTGTTGAGGTCCTGCTGTCATGCACTAGTTTTAATGAACCAGAATTATGTATAAACTTGTCAACTGAAAGGGATTGCCTACAGTCTGATGCTCTCCATCAGAGGTAAGCCGCCTTTTCAAGCATATTTTAACAGGCTTTGATGTGGCTGCATGGCAAAGGCTTTTATTAGAAGTTAAAATAAAAATCATATTTTCTTCTCTTTGAAACCTTTAGCAGATTATGGTGGATACTGGGACAATTGGCAGTCATTTTACTTCATGTCAATCAAGAAAACATTTGTCCACATAGATCTTTTTTTATGCAATGATTTTGACAATACATGTTCTTTGTTGATCATCCTGTTGTTATTTTTAAAGGTTTGTTATTTGATAGTTATGGCATCTTGACATTTATCTGTGTTGGAGAGTGAGATGAAAGTTGAAGAACCCAAATCTAGAACAGCCAGGCCAAAGGTCAGGTAATAAAATCTGAATAAGCAACAAGGCAAATGAGTCTTTCTGCAAGAAAAAAAAAAGCTAAATACAGAATATCTACTTCTCGAATGGGAAATTTCAAAATGAACACCATATATTGTACATAAACAGTAGGCTGGTTGAAAAAGGAAAGGTACATTAACCAGTGGCTGGAAATTATTTTGATGACCAGAATATAAGGCAATGGGCCCGATGTAATAAAACAGAGGAATATTAAATCAAAAGTGTATTTTTTTTCTATATGATAATCCTTTTATTTTCAATAAACACTGAAATGCAAATTAGAATTAAACTTTTCAGACTCAGTCAAAGTTACCCAAAAAGTCTGTCTTTGAATTTAGCAGTAAACAATAATGTTTTTTAATTACTATTTAAATAATTCAACAATTGTTTGTTCATTTCTGGTTTTCAGGCCATTTAAAGAGCTGAGAAACTAAAGACTACCTTTCCTAATACAGTTCTAGTCCTGAGAACACTGTGTGAACAGGTCACCGATGACCCCAGGGTGTCTACAAAGTTCATACATTAGTAGCAACTTTAATATGAATTTAGATCCAAGGCCAATCAGTGTTTTAAAGACCATAACCTTGCATCTTCTGTTTCAAAAACAAAGATTTCAGTCTCTCTCTATTAAACTAGAGAAATTTGGTGTCTGTTTTCTATGATCAAGATGCGACAGACACATCAGATGCAAGTTACCGGCATAGAAATAGAACAGATCTTCCATTATTGTCCCACAGTGATGGTACAATATTTAGGTTCTTTAGCACCAAGTAAGCAAAAAGGAACAACAGAAGGAAAAATATGGTACAGTGGAAATCAAGACAGCTTTAAAAAATGTTCGCAAATTTTTTAAAACACCTGCCCTCTCCACTTAAAAAAAAAATTATTGCTTTTTCTATTTATGAACAAGCATCTAAATATTATGTATTAAATATAAGTGCATATTTCCTTAGTGACACATGATGTAAATCTAGTGTCATTGCACTTTATATTCTGTGATAACTGGCCTTCATTGTTTGCCCTCAGGTAGTTTACCTTTACTCTTCTTCCCATATACCAGTAAAACAGAGCAACTGCTGCCTCTGCCTTATTTCTTCGACTTCTACTGCTTTTTCTCTTCCTTCATTATGTACTGTACAGAGCTTTGTTTTTCCTAGAAGGGCTCCTCCAAATGGAGCAAATCACGACAGGATCAGAGAATGCAAAACTCAATCCAATTGTAATAAAATACTTTAAAGAGAAAGAAAGCATCATCATTAAAGTTCAGATTTTGTTTCTAATGTTTCATTACTTGTATTCCATCCTGTGACTATATATTTTCTCATTTGTAGCTTCTGAACTGTTTGCATGGATTATCATCTGTTGTTTGACGTAAGTGGTCTCTCTTGAAGATGAGGTCTGGTTATATTCATACAAAATAAATAAATAAATAAATAAAAAAAGATAAAGAACATAACACTGCTTAAACAACAAATAACAGAGCCATGAGACAAATCACAATGATTACCAGTCTGCTATTTAAGAGGAACCCCTGTTGGCCCCAGTGTCAGTGCTATTAAAGTAAACATCATGGCTGTAAATTTTGTTAAGCGCAACACATATAGATCAAGGTTTTGTATGTTTTTTTTTGTTGTTGTTGTTTTTTCTTCTTTTTTTCACTTTAAGCCCAAATAAACAAAGATTTTACCAACTTTGAAATTGGATTGTTATTTTTGTAAATTCAACAAGACACTTTTTTTTTTTAATTGTGTTTTTTTAATGGTTATTTAGTATCTAACAGTATTGTTTTTCACAATACTGTTAGATAGGCATGCGCCTTTGAAAATAGCATTGGGAAAACTTGTGTTGTACCGTAATCTTTAGAACTGTTTTTTTTTTTTTTTTTGCATTTTCTGTCCGTGTTTTAAAGGAGGCTTTAATGGGATGGTCGAACTCCACCTTAAACTCTGCCTCATTGTCTATTAGTAGCACTGACAGCTTAGCTTGCACATTCGGTCTCTGGCCTTTGCCTGTAATAACCTGCCGTGTTACACCCAGCCCCAGCCCAGAATCAGACTATATCGTTAGGTGATTGGAATTGGGCAAGCATGAAATGGAAGTCACGTTAATATTGATCCAAATGTTTAACGGGCTGTTTTACCTCCTGGTGTCCTTGCTGTCTAATTTCAGGTGAGCAGCTCCTCTTGAAGTTGATTGCATCAGGCGGAGATCTTTATAGCTTTTTACTTCAGCAGGCATAGCCTCATGATGTGATATTAACCTTTTCCACCATTTTAATTAAAGCATTTTACCGTCGCACCTTACGTCACTGCATTTTCCAACATACATATCCAGGTATTTGAATGTAAGTTCTTACTAAACACAATGGTAAATGAAAGTATGTCTAAATTAGGTTATTGAAGAAATAAATACAAGGAATTATAATATATAAGACAAATTGGTCAATACAATAATTTGATCTGACAGAAGAAGTTTAAAAGGCATTAATAGCAAAAAAAATAAAAAAAATTAATCTCTAAAACAAGGGAAAACAATCTTTCCCATTATCACTGCTAAGTAATATCTTTTTAAGCTCTTTTTTGGCCTATGAAAGGATTTATCATGATCAGTGTATCACACAATAAACATAATAAAAAGCATGAGCAAATGTCTCTAAGATCTTCAAAGTCTTTCTTTTTAACTATGCTGATAGTTAGTTATAGACTAATTTCTTAACTACAGAAGGTTCCATTGGGCACTAAAAAAAGGAAGAATTAGACGACATAATTTTGTATCATGTGATTTCTGAATTTTTTTTCTTTTTAATGACTGTAAGATGGTGTTAGAGAGCATGAGATGACTCAGAGAACATTTTGGAACAGGAAGTACAGGTACATGTTTTATATAAGAACAATAAGTTATAAACTCTTTCCACAATCAGAACTTAACAAAAACAGTAATTTAAAAGCTAAAGTATATAGTCTGGTCAGATAAGATCAAGTCTCACCCTGTAAATTTTATTTCTTACATGGTTAACTTAGCCATTAACTATTTAAAAGACATTTTTTAAATTTTTACTTAAGTGCAGACCCAAACCCATGTCAGCAACCCCATTAGAAATATGCTCTCTGAGAAATGCGGTGACATGTTCAATACTTATTATAACCACTAAAATGTATAAAATGTTCACATTGCTAAAACAAGCAAATAATGTTTAGGTAAAGATGTGAAATGATTACACACTGTCCTCACGGTTTTTATGCAGAGAGACTCAAACTGTTGTGTGACAACGAACTTGACACTTAAAACACCACAATATTATATAAAGATCATTCCTAGAGGAAATGTCTGCACTGTGTAAACCACTCTACATCAAAAGTTGTATTGCTTACTTTTACAGTCTCAAAAAAATTAGGAATGGCTTGTGTCACAGGAAGTATGAAACTATCATTTTCCTTCTAATTCTTTTTCAGTGAGGAATGAATAAAAGTTCAGAGACGGGGGGGGTAGGAATTGCATTGCCTCCGCAATCCCATGACTTGGACATTTTCTCTACATGCGGAATGCCGAGGCAGTGGAGAGAGATTGAAGAAGTTCTAGATCCAAAACAGAGTGTGGAAAAAAAAGGGACTTTTCAAGCCGTTCGACAATGCACACATTATGTTAATTTTGCAAAAATACTCTATTCCTCTTTTGCTTATAGCTTTCCAAATCGGATTTTTTAACCTTATTTATTTAACAGAAGAAATTATTACCAATGTGCAAACCTCCTTGTTTTTTATTCTATTTTTGTAACATTACATAGCATCCGAAACGGTTACAAGAATCTTGAATATTATAAACAACGGCTGAAGTTCTTAAACTGAACCTCTGTGACAGGCTTTTTCAATGCTTTATATTTATTTCTTTACTTTAGTGGGAACGGCTTCTTCTTTAAAAAAAAAAAAAAAGCCAAGTTTTTTCTCCACATGTGCTCATTATCTGCAGATCCTAGTAAGGAATAAGCAGAAAGGTTTCAATTTTTGGATGATCCAGATTTGCAATTTAAACATATTTGGAATATATTTGGTTGGCTGTAAATAATTCATAGTGAATGATAATCATTAAAAGGTGTGGCCTTAAATTTACTGTCACGCTAAGATAATGAATCTCAGATAAAAGATTAGAGCTAACATACTGGTGATGTTCTTTATTTTGTATGTATATTTGTGATGTTTATAGCAGTGACCATATATTTTATGTTGTAAATAGTGGTAAAGTTCAGGGACACTGTTCAAAATGCTTCTAAGGATAAAATCCAAACGATATAAAAAAAACATTTAAATGAAAACCAGTCATACCATATCAAATGTCCCCTTTAATTTTTTCTAGAATTCAAAGATCACTAACCTGTGGATCAGTGGGTGGCAGGATCTTTAAGATTTTGTATTGGTGCTGAAGAGAAAATTTCAACCTTTTTAAATTACTGTTAAAAGAAATGTTCTAAATTCAGTCTCCCTTGATTGATTTGTTTTCAATGGGCCAAAGGAATTTTGCAGGGATGCTGTGTCTGAACTGCAATCAGCTGGGCTGTATACATGAATGCTTATAACAAGAAAACAGGGTTTTAGAATGCCAACGTTTCCTTTTCTCCTCCTAACATCATTTTTCCCGAAGGGTCGTTCACAATTTGCAGCCTTTTTGCAAGTGTACAGATCATAATCTTTGTGGTTCACATTCACAATATCAAGCATCCAGATTGTAACACATGCCTAGAAACCACTTTTTTCTTAACGCACAATCTTTTCTAAAGCAACTCTCAATATTAGCTTGAGTTATTTTTTAAAAGTTATGTGTTTTTTTTTAATGATCAAGATAACATGGAACTACTATTACTTTGCTGACTCAGATTGGGACCTTTTGCAGCATGCAGGGGATAACGCAGGGATACATATTCTGAAAGTTAGCCGGTGGCAATAGCCCAGGGCTCTGTGGGGGGAGGGGAGAGAGAAGCAGGGCAAGTTAAGGATCAAAAACACGGCATGGTAGGAGAGTATAGAATTTTGAGTGAGGAGAAAAAAGTATCTACAGTATAAACAGTGCAGGCAGCCACTCTCCCCTCTTCCTGGTGTCTTGTTGTGCAGGAGTGAGAGGTATGTGATCTGCTACAATAAAATAAAGAAGTTAATAAGATCCTAAACTTCTTGCAAATTAACTTTAGGAGGTTCCTAACCATGCGTTTTTCTTCCAGGCTGTGCTTTCTATGGTGTTTGGTCTTAAACCAGTCCATAGCACTAGCTTCCCAACAATGTCTGGTTACTTCATATTAATGGTTCGAAGATAACACTAAAATTAAACTAAACAAATACAGACAAAGACATTTTGTCAGAGCAGATATGTTCCTTTTAGAGAAGCAGGTTTCTTTTTTAAGGAACTGTAAGGACCATTGATTGTTGCCGAACCCCAGCTATGACTGCCTTCTTTGGCGACAGCCGACAGATCTTCATCAGCCTTCAAAGTGGGTATGGAGCTCTGTAGTGCACTTTATGGAATGTAATTAGTGCACTTTGAAGCAGTTTCAGCTCAGTGATTGAGCTACGACACCCATGAGGTTCGCTGATAGGTGGCTTTTCTTGACACTTACTCAAGAGCAAACAAGAAATAAAATTGCCATCACACTTTTCTGTATTTTTTTATATATCGCTTAGCACTAATTCATCTGGAATTATAGTACTGTATAGGAACATTTTCACGCTCTTCATAATTAAAACACATTTGTTCCCAAACAATTTTACTTTCTTAAAATGTTTATCACAAAACCCTTCTGTTCATCCCGTGACTCTTCATCTCAACAGATTTTGTAATTTCAAACAGTTTATTATCAACTTTAATTTGGAGCAATATCAGGTTTCCACTTAGGACGGAAGTCCATAATGGAGGGCAATGTTAACTCTCACATGCACATTCCTTAGTAATGTTGATTTGTATGTTGAAATCACCATAGTTTATTTAGTCTTCTATGCTCCTTCCAGAACTGCCAGTCAGGACCTAAACCCGTCTGCTGAATTTTCTTTCATTTACTTGCGATGTAATGATGGTTTACAGAAATACAGTTTTAGGTTTCACTCCTCCTGCTTTGATTTCTGACCACTGGCTGGTTTTCCCCTCTAACATTGCACAGAATTCATTTCCGAAATGCTCCAACCTCTTTACCCTCATCTGATGAAAGCACAGCAGATATGAGACAGAGCAGGAAGTAAGATTTTTTCCCCCTCAGTAGCAGTGTTGACAACAGTCAAATGTGACCTCTTCAAGACAAGGTACATGTTCCTTAGGGGAGAGAGAGACGAATTAAGAACTGTGGTGAAAGGAAACGCGTCAGACATGTGTCAGCCACCTACCTTACCTTGATGTGTTCTTCCCTTAGCACCCAAACTCCACTGGTTATTTCCAACATTGAACTTCAGTGGAAAAAAAATCCCAAGTGTTTTGAACAGCTGTACGACAGGCACATATTTAAGCCAGGCTTATCTAAGATGATAAATGCTTTGTGAGGCTTTTGTTTTTCCATGTGTAAGAACACATCCTTTTCTATTTTCATTTTATCGCCATATGATGAAATCCACTATAAGCAGGCTCCTAATTGAGCTGTCTGTTCTGTCCCTCTCTGAAATCAAGTCTCTAAAAGCAGGGGATATCATCTCTAATCTACAGTGAGCTTGATATGTATCCTCCGACTCAGCTTTTGGTCTTTTAAGATAAAGATTGTGTTTCATTGATGACCTAAAAATAAAAGCCGGTACATTTCTGATGTTTTAACCTCTCCAAATATATTCAGAGCAAAATCCGATAAGAGGCTTGGCTCTTCTTTCATATGCAGATTAATTAGTGCGTAAATTTCATACTGTAAAATTAAAAGTCTACAAAAACCTTGTATTTCATGATATTATTATCAACATTGGTGGCATAATATCCAGATTATAGTGTTCTAAAATGCAGATTGTGCTAGCAATGGAAATATTAGAAACTCCAACATTGACATCTACTCTAGACATGAAAAAATAGTGTTTATTTATTTTTACATTTAATTTGCAGCAACATAAAATGGTAAACTCAATAGATTGTGGGGCTCTGTATCGCCATCACGTTTAAAAAGCAGGTCAGTTTCAAGAAGCAAATAACTTTATTTTGGAATATTTTATGTTTTTCATATCTATCAGCTTTTATATTAACGGGTAAAAGCAGCTAAAATATTATTTTTGTATTTTTCCAAAATAAAAATACAATTGTACTCTACAATTTTAATACTGGGAAAATATGTTCTATCTTTCTTTAAATAAACAATAAAAAGCTACAGGTTGTTCTACATTTATCATCATATGAACCATATAGGTCTCCTTTCTTATCTTGTGTGGTTGTGCCACAGTATATAACTTTTGATACTAAAGATAGAAAGTTTTCCCTTTGTGATTCCAACATTAGGAGCCATTCTTTTATTTTTTTTTCTTACAGACTTAAAAGAAGAAAAAGTGGTGAAGTCTAAGGTAGTTTTCCGGAGCCCAACTTTGGCCAGTCAGAACCAGGAGACAGAACTGGTCCTCGATGGAGAAGATGACAATGTCAGCCTGCTCCAGGAGAAGGAGGTGGACAACGTTGGTGGTACAACAACCTTTCAGATACACACCCTTTCAATAATACACCTCTGTTTTAATCAGTCTTTACATCCATGGATTGCATGGTTGACATCATTTTTAAACATTGGCTGATAATTTTCAAAGTCATTGACAGTTTTAATAAAACCATTTTTTAGATATATATCTACAGGTGCATCTCAATAAATCAGAATATTATTGAAAACTGTGCATATCAGCAACTCATCTAAGTGGAAAACAGGAACACACAGTATTATCTTTGCTAGCCTTTTGTTTAAAAACAATGATTCCAACCATAAAAATAACATTAGACAGTTAATTTCTATGTGGATTAAATTATTACATCAAACCAATAAATAAGGATTTAAATACAGAAATGTGGACTTAATTTAAAAAAATAATTAATTTCTGCTTAATCATAATTTTTTTAAGGTTTTTCATTTGAAATTGAGTCTCATTGGAATATAAAAATAGCGATTATTGTTATTTAAGTGAGACAGAACTTTTTTCAGGTTTGCTTTTATATTTATTGTCAAAAATTATTATTGAAATAGCTGTGGAATATGTATGTAACCCTCTTAATTCAGGAATTAAGTGCTTCTTTTAAACTAATTTGCGAAATATCCTGAGTTAGCAAGATTTTCTTTGTTACATCAGGCAGTAATTTGTGCAATTATCTGCTTGCTTCTTGTTACCTTAAAGATTAACTGAAGCAAAAGTTAGATTTATTTTTTAAATGAATGTGAAATTAGTTAAATTGTGTAGATTTTACATTATTCATTTTAATTAAATAAAATGTGTTGTCAAGAGAGTTTGCTAAAGTAGCCCTAGATAACAGAGGCTTGTCCACCTATACCACGGTTCAGTGGATTCAGAGACATGTGTGACTTTATGTCAAGAAGTTCACAATATTTATGCTATATCCATATAGCATTTCTACCACAGACCACAAAAGAATAAACAATATCCTTTACTCCATTCAGCTATGTTTATTTCCTTACTCACCTATAATTGTGTTTTTGGAAAATATTTAGAAGAACTCAACTTTTTCCACTCAAGAAAATCTAAGTTCTAGTATATTGTCATTTTTAGTGTCAAGTGCCGTTTGCAACAGAAATGTATCTAATTGGAAGGAGAGTGAAAGTGGCTCTTCCTTTTGTACAGGTTGCTGACCCTTGACCTTAACGTAAACAAGACAAAGCATGTTCTGTTTTCCCATGATTAAGATAAATAGTTCCTAAAGGTTTTTTAATTTTCATTCCCTCTTCTAATTTATAGTCAATTCCTCTTCTGCTGCCAGCACTCGATGTTTTAGTTTTCATCTATTTTAGTTGCAGTAGATCTTCGGCCCAATACTGTAGATATACATGTTTTACAGATGCAAAATTAATAACAAATGTTAATATACTTATGTGCACTCAAGTTTTACATTGAATGAAAAATATTATTTATTAGGAAGGAAGAAGACTTTGATCATTGGAAATGTCTGTTTGGAAGCAATGTAGCGCTGATATTTTAGCGTGTGAAGCTTAAACTGAAGCAGGGCGCTTCTGAGCAGTGAAATCCCTTTAGATCACACAGATGAGACTAACCCCTCCTTTCTGACCCAGGGCCAGCAGGCAGCCAAACGCTCCATGTCTGTCAGATGAACCCCTCATTGGCCAATCTAAAGCACATAGCAGAGACTACTACACAAAGAGGAGGTTTCTCCTGGGAAAAACTACATATGGGTCTGTGAAAGAAGAACTGCTGAGTTTAATGTCTGTAATACGTTAATGACGTGTACGAAAACAAACGGGAAATAAGAGCTAAGATTTTTTTTAATATATATATATATATATATATATATATATATATATATATATATATATATATATATATATATATATATATATATATATATATATATATATATATATATATATATTTAGTGCATATTGAGGTTTTGCTCTTATCACCAGCGGGGCTTCGGTATGCTTTGATAGTCAGATTATACTTTTCAGATGAATGATCTGCGTTTGTGCTGCAAATAATCCCAGGCATAAACAGGCTTAATGAGAGATCTGGGACTAGATCTTTGTCAACAACAGTCCTCCTACTGCCAGGCGCTGGGTCAGTGCCTGCTGCTGCTGCCAAAGGGGCGTCGCTTGCACTCATGAGCTCAAAGCAGTTGTGGTTACTCAACCTATGATTAGCTTTTCTCCCCCACAAATACGGAAAAATGCTGTCTGTGCTTAAAGATGCATTTAATGAAATTATTTTAAATCCACGCATTTATCTGGAACTAAATAAAACAGAACTGTTTGTGTTAAAAGAAAGAGTACCGGTTGGAGCATTTCTCATGTCAAGAGAGGCTCTTCAGATTTGACTGTTCTGCCAGCATACCGGAAGCTTGTTAGCACACCACAAAGTGTGGCTTAGCCAACTCAACCGTTTTTGTTTTGTTTGTTTTTTTGTTTTTATTTAGCCTTTTATGTATGTGGTTTCGGACCTTATTTAAAATTAAGATCGCTCAAGTGCGAACATGTTTATAAGAGAGTAAGGTTAACCAGAATGCATTAACTCCTTATATGTAAAAGACAACTACGCGGATAATTTTGCTTATTTTCTGATCGTGTTACTGCAAACCTTAAAATACAGAAATGATAAGAGTACTTATTGTGGCTTATCAACCCAACTTACTTACATATACATAGTAATAAAAAATTGCATTGCCTTCCATAGATTGTAAGAATATACTCCTTTCTGTAAGCAATTCTCTTAAATAAACTGCTCAGTAGAATTAATTTTATTATATATTTTTTTAGGCCTATTTGGATTTTCCTTTGAAACTAGAACCCTCCTAATGCGAGCTTTACCCTATACAGATCTGTCATAAGGTGTAACTTACCCCTAATTTTATTATTCTTATGTAAACATTTTATGTTACAGCCTAATTATGGACAGATCCCCGAGGGGATTACTGCATAATCCTCTTGTGCTGATGAGCAATAGATACTTAATGCTTCAGGCTGCAGTGTGTTTCACTTGATGTAGCTCTTTTGGGACAGATAACAGTGCTTTACCAAGGAGTAATATTTCTTATTTTCATTGTACTTTGGGGACTTTGATGACAGTAAATACCTCAACTTTTATTGTTGTTAATTCAACCAAACAAAAGAAGAAAATAAAAATTAAATCAAGGAATTAAATAGAGAAAAGGTACATTTAAGTACTTTAAGGTTGATAATTGTGCTTAATCTTATGTAAATAATGCCTCTAATGCAGTTAAGAGGTTGTTGGTTAATATGAGTGTTATTTGCATGAGCAGATAGGGTCACTGTTAATAGAGCTGAGAAGGAAAAACTGGGGTGGATAGTTTAACTGCAGCCTGGAAGAGCGATGAAGGGACGCTCTGGGAGCTCCAACCGATATCCACTTGTATTCCTGTAACACTATCGCCTATAATTGGCCGAGGAACGCAGATTAAGATTGACGAGACATTAAAGTGGCTCTTTAGAGTTTAAAGAATCGATAAATATCCTGATTTTTCGAGGGCTTTCGCTCTAGACTAGACAAATCACTGTAACGGTGCTCTGCAGAGACACTGATCTGACAGCATGGAGGAGGCTGAAAAGCAAGAGGGAGGACTGAAATAATAAAAAAGCCATCATTATCAGTCCACCGTAGACGGAATCCGCCCTAACAGGCAATCAGTGTTTGGTTTTATTTTTTATTTGCGTATTTTGTTTCTCACTAAATTACTTAAATTAATCCTGAGAATTAACATCTTAATTCTTTTTTAAATTAATTTTAGACCATCGCTGCAAAAAAAAAAAAAGAAAAAAAAAAAAAAAGGCGGTGAAGAAAGATTGAGAACTACCTCTATAATCAAAGTTATAATAATCTGTTTTTAAGGATTCTTTTAAAATTAACAGAACTTAAACGTTGACGCAATATTCATGTTTTTTGAGTGAAGTAGGGCTAATTCGCGCGGCTGTCGCGCCGTATTTAGCGCGAATCGCTGAAATAGTTAATTAAAAACAAAGGATAAAAAAATCCTATCCGATCCTATCTCTATATTTTTATTTATTTTATCGACCTAACTTTTAGTAATTGACTTTATTTAGGAAAATTACCACAAAATGTTATGCCTGTTAGACCTATCTACTTTATAAATGGCAGTCTCCATGGTGACTAGGAGGGCTGAATCCCTTACAGTATTCTTATGGCATTAGATTTACTTTATAATTTGAAATTAAATATTCCAGTAACACAACCCTTCTATAATCTCCCCCCCTCCCCAGGCCCAGTGGTCCTGAGCAGCGCGGCCCAGCTTGTGGCCCCTGTTTTGGTCGCGCGCGGGACTCTGTCCATCACCACCTCCGAGATCTACTTTGAGGTGGACGAGGATGACCCTGCCTTCAAAAGGGTCGACCCAAAGGTATGTAACCTAGACTGGACAAGCATAAGTCTTTCTCAATTATTTTTTAGTGCATTTTTTCTTATTTGCTGTTGAAAAATCTGAACGTATTCAATGTTATTATTTTATTTCTCTAGATTACCTTTCACCTCTATTTGTGAGCCTTTTCACATTGCATTTGAACTTGAATAGAATAGAATAGAATAGAATAACGGAATGTGCTGCAGGTTTGCATTTTAAAAATAATCTAAACGGATTTGCAAATTCTACTGTTTTATAAATACTCTTGTATTTTCACATATTTTTACATTAATTATATAAATATATATATATAAAAAACGTAGGCCTATACCATTGCATTACGCTTGCTTCAGGCCCTTTACACTGCCGTTCGACTTGCATTTTAAAAAAGTGGGGGACACAAGTATATAAAACAGCTCGTTTTATTAACTCTTTAAATTAGATCAAAGACAGAAATAATTATAATAAAAAGAAACAAATCACAGACGTATAATCCAGTGTATTTCAAGTGCATTTTTTTCGAATTAAACTGTAATATATATACTATATATACTATATATAGGCTATCATTTTCTTTCTCTTTTTTTCTTTTTTAAATCACGTTGGCCTATAGTAACGATGGAGGGAAAAAACAACTCGAGTTCTTTAAAATAATCATTCAAGTAGACTGATGGAATGTTTTAGATGTAACAAATGTTTTACGCTTACCATCAAAAAATGTAAACTCTTTAAAAAATAGAAAATGTCCATTTAGACAGGTGAGTCAGACTACCACTGACGCAAGAATAAATTAAAAAAAGAAAAAAGTAGCAGATGCAGATAAAAAGTTCAGATTTAAACAGGTGGATCCTATTGTCACAGAACAACATTCACAATTTCAGACCACTTGATTCACAATCTATAAATGTATTTACAGTATAAGAAAATGTACAGATGGGATTTTTTTTAATGATTTGTTTCTAAAGGGTTGAAGAAAATGTTGGATTTTGTCAGCCCTGTATAGTGTGAAGAAAATGAGTAAAAACTGCAGCCTTCAAGATTTGTGACAAAAATTGGAACTTGCTTCTGAAAAGTCAGTTATCACCTCCAAAGATGAATATGAATAATTACAAATGATACTGTTAGAAAAAAGGAGCATATTGAAGCGGCTAGGCCAAAACATTTTAACAACAGAGAAAGTCACATTTCACAACAACGGTTTGGCAAATTTTATGAGCTCATTAGACCTTTTAACACATTTTTAAAAATGAAGTGTATCAACCTTTTTTTTCTCTTTTTTTTTTTTTTTGTGTTACCTCAGAGTTTCTCCAAGCTTTTGGGGTTGGTCAGTATTTCCCTTGCCAGTCGCCAAGTCTGTTTGGCAGCGTTCTCTAACGCAGAGTGCGGTTTTCCTTGAAACAGGTCTAAATTAGGCAGAAAATAATGCGGGCACCTCCTGCACTGCAAACACGAAATAAGCTGCAATAGTATCCCGTTCAGGCGGTCACCCAGACAGTTTTCATCCCAGTCCGACTCCCGGGGATGTTTCTCACACTCGTAGGAAACCAAAGTTTTCATGTGGTAGTTGTTCAGAGGCTGTCCAGGCAGCTCCAGGTGACGGTCCCGCAACGCTTTGAGAACCGACAGGCATTTCTTCCTACAGCCGCCCAGGAGAAGCCGGTTCTCGGCCTCGGCGAACTGCAACACCCAAGCATCGCTCTCTGCAGAGCTCTGCTTCCCGTTCAGGGAGTAGCACTCTTTGGATAGCAGATTGAAACCCTCCGCCTTGACTTCTGCAACTCGGTTGGGTCCCGGCCACGGTATGTGCGGGAGAGGCCAGTGCGCAGCGCTTCGCGGCCAGATGCCAGTGCATTTGAACGCAGGCGTGATTTGCACCACATATCTGTCTCTAATGCGCAGCTTTACCTCGCTGGTGTCAGCGACCATCTTCACCACATCTCTGTAGCTGCATTTATCCACAGCTTGGGCCACCAGCGTCTGGAATCTGGAGCGGATTTTACGCGCGGAGAGGTAGCCGGAAGCTGTGATGAACTCAACCCACAGAGACATGCTTCTCTTGCGGCCGTCGCTGAGCTTGAGGACGGCGCAGCCCGGCAGAGAGCCGTCATCCACGAAGTTGAATACTCCCATCTGATTCAGATAGAGGACGACCTCAAACTCGGTGGGAGAGATAACCTCCAGTCCCTCAAAGCGGTTATCCATCTCGCTGAGGGAGCTGATGAAGCGCGGCTCCTGCACCTCCACCTCCTTCAGTACATCCGACACCACCTTGCACACCTCCCGGATGGTCTTGGAGATGGCCGCCTTCCGAGACTGACATTTCTCGTTGTAGTATTTGTTGAGGTGATACACCAACTTTGCCTGGGCGGCTATCATGTTAGGGCAGAGATCCGGGTTATACACCGGAGTCTCGCAGTAAGCCGAGGGATCCAACGCGGCTGTTTGTACGGGAGCCAATTTTAGAGAAGAAGGAGAGCAATCTAAATAGAAAAAAAGGGTCAGTTTATTATATGTGCTCAGAGCACATATGCATTAATTATTACAGTCACAGCAGCCGTGCTGTAAACTGCATTGAAGTGCTCAAAATAAGTTCTCAAAATGATCCGAATGACGTGATTTAAAGTCCAATAGCTGAAAAATCTCGTTTTTTTTTTCTTTTTTCTCTCTGATTGCTGTGCCAGTTAGGAGTCCGCGTAATTGCGCAGAGTGCAATGTGCCCTCTCGACGCAGATGGCTGGCGTTGCTGTGTTTTACAACAGGCAGGGAGACACACACACTCATTATTTTAAGGGAGGAGTTGAGACCAGGATGTCCAATGGAGTTCCAGTGCGTCACCGCAGCTTATGGGAAACAAATTCATCCCCGGCTCTGATCCTATATACAAGTAAAAAGAAAAAAAAGAAGAAGGAAACACTTGGTGATTTTAAAGCGATGAGCGGTAGTGCAACGTTTGGATTTATCTGCTGCGTCTTTTTTTCTAAAATTTTGGATTTTTAGGTTTTATTTTATTTAGCCAGTCAGCTGTTTCAGAAACAAAACAACAAAAGAGACAGTGGGTGTGTTTGGGTTGTTTGGGGAGTTTTATTTTTTTTATCCGATAGAAAGAAAAACAGTTTAGTTAGAAAAAAAAATCCTAATTTAAATCAGTGTTGGAAGTGAAATTTTTTAAGCGGAGAAAAGCGACTTAATAGAGAATAGAAAACGTATTTTGGAGTAGCCTATGTGGGTAAAGCATAATATAAAAATTCTGATTTTTATTCTTATTAAAGAATAAACAATTAAACCAATTTTTTTGTAATTTATATTTATCTATTTATCCATAGTTTAATTAATTATCAAACGAATTGGCAATCCTTATATTTTATCATGCATTTTCCTGAGGTATTAATCTGTGTTAAAAGGATACTTGTACAGCTTATATTTAGCGATTTTTTGGAAATATAAAACAAAAATAAATTACATTTTGTATTTAGAAATAGGCTCCTTTTTTCCTTTTTTGGGTTACAATAAGAAGCATTCTCACTTCTCTGTCTGTATTAAAAAGTTAGGTTTAATGAATAAAAAAGAAAATGTGGGTTTATAATTGAAATATGTTCTTATTTTTTTTGGTCTGCTTTTGGTTACATTAAAAAATATATATTATGGAAAAATGGGCATGGAAACTTTTGAAACAAAAAAATATAAAGTACAGTGAAGCAAAAGTAGGTGTAATAACAGTTAACATCAAATGATATCAATAGATCATATGATAGAATAAAAAGGCATTGATTTACCATGAAGTCGGGTATCTGCACTTACACTAAATTGTAAAGATGCCCTCTCTGTCTCTCATCAGTGCACTGTCACAGCATCTCAATGTAGTCTTCACTCTTTGAAGAAGACTTCAAAAAGATGATGCTGCTGCATAGATCAGATAACAAACACAAAGGCATTTACACCCATCTCTGCCCTCGCTAGAGCTGCATACAAACAGACATTATGAGGGCAATCCTCCGCTGCTCAGCCTCTGCTCGGATGCAGCTGAGGAGAGGCGTGGTGTGTGAGGAAGGACCTTGATAGATAGGTGACTACTATTATCATCACTGCCTGTCATGAGCACACTGCTAGTAGCTGTTTGGCAAATGCAGAGGTAATTTTACACTGTTACCGGGTAGAATTTACAGATTTCAGGTATGAAATCTAATTGTGTGATATGCCAGAGGTCAGAGTTTATTTAGTAATAATGCATTTTTATTTCTTCAACTGTATCACATTTAGGACAAATTGAATTTTACAGTCATACATTTAGACTCTTACTGACATATATGGGCAGCAGTTATTCAGGACTCAAAGGGAAGGTTTCCATGCACTTTTAGGTAGCTAAAATCCCATTCCCTCTCTGGCTTTAATAGTTTTCCCCCCTGTTTGTAGCTCAGCAGGTACTTGGCATTTATTGAAACCAGACTGGACTCACTTCCAAGAGTCTCATGCCGCAAGTCAGATACCTCAGAGTCAGGTTGCACTTTCTGAATCTGTTCCCCAGCTTTTGACCATCCCTATTTGTGATAGAAGTATGTGTGTTTCTGTGCGATGATGGGGTGTGTGTTTTGGGGGGGTTCATTGAGATTATCGCCTCTTAATCTAAACCATGTGGCTGCACAGTTCCCAGTGCAACTCAACCTGCTCCACAGTCCCATGACTCCAGTTGTCAGGTCTGGCCCCAGACATTCATGTCTTCTTACTCACACCATTACAGCGCTGCAGTCTTGGTTGCTCTGTGTAGTGTCCTGCCAGGCTTTTTGGGGCTCTCCAGTCTGATAAATGGGATTGAGATTCTGAACATTCAAAATACATGCACAATTGTGTGAATCAGTACAATGAATTCCGTTCCCTCTAGTTTTGCATGGCCATGTGACACTGTTTTGAAGGCCTCTTAGTTTCTGGAGCAGTCCTCCAGAAACAAACACTTATTCATTTTTTTCCCCTTTATACTTGTTTTTCCTTTTTTTTCTCTTTTATGTCTTTGTATAATTATCTTTTTTCATTTATTCATTTTCATCCTTTTTAATTATTTGTGTTGCCTTTATGCTACTGCAATGTTCTCTGCCTTTTATTCTCATGTGCTGGGCTTTGAATTGCCATGGAAATGAGTTATTAAAATGAATTTGACCCTTTTTTGACACTATTAAAATGGATATGCAAAACTTTAGTTTGTCTTACGGCTTAAAAACATGGTAAAAATGGTCGCCTGGACTTTTACATTACATTTTCTAATTATGAATTTATGAACAATAGTAATAAACAACACTTACAATAATACAGAATAAGTGGGAAGGGTAAATGTTATATTTATTGACCAAATTGACCCTCTACCTATTGGGATTTAACCATAGCAATAAGACTAAAACTGTTTCAACAGGAATGCATTTGAGATGCCTTCAGAAACTTCAGTTTCCTCCTTGACAGCATTAACTAATACTTCTTTTCTAATGCTTCACTGAAAGAGATTTTTCCTAATTCTTTCTCTGGATCAAGTCCTCTGCTAAGAGATCTTAAGAATATCAATTATGGATAACCTTTCATACTCTTAATAATCCTCTTACAGACGAACAAAACATGTCCGTCTTAGGCTTTTCCATTACATTTCTGTGGTTTACTCAATCCACTTAGAAAACCCATTTACCAACTTACCACCAATTGAATGTTTAAATCAGTTCAAAACGGATTTAGAAAAAATAAAATCATTCTGTATAATTCAAATTTAAAGAGCAAATGATTTAGAAATTTGACCCCACTGACACTCAAATTGTTAAAACTATATCCTGTTGGGATTATTTCTTATGGCACAATATTCTATTATATAATTTATTATATTGTCATTGCTTGCTTTATTAACAAAGCATTATTATTCCATGCAATATGATATCTCTGTAGGAGGCCAGTTAATTATCAACTCTGGAGCCTCTATGGGATCCTCTTTAGATTGTGTCCTTTCATTAATTTCCTTCTCTGCTGCCTAAATTTGAAAACTCTGAGGTTTATCTAAAACTGTAAGCTATTTAACTCCATAAGCTCCCTTCTAAAACTTGTTTTTCCTCCACAGAAATATTGTGTAGGTTTTGTTTTGTTGATTAAAATTTTAACAAAAAATAGTTGGACTAAATTAATTTAAAACTTAATTGATTGTCTAATTTTCATTTGGCTCTTCACCCCTCCCCTTTGCAATATGGTACGCTTGTCAGCTTGGTGATAGATTACATCCATGTATTTGCATGAATTTAGCATGATTACGGTTTAGTATTGTTTGTCAAAAATAATAATCCAGCAAATATCTGAATGCACCACAACATAAAAAGGGTTAACTTGCCATTTAAAGTACCTTCTTAAACACAGATATATCTGTAAAAAAAATATCAAGGTGCAGGTTTCTGCCCTCTTTAATAGCTTTCTTCTTTTCTATTAGCATAGCATTTAGCATTGTCTTCCTTTTGTTCTACCTAATGCTTTGAAATGCTTTGTGTTTTGCTTCTTTAAACTAAAGTTATTTTCAAAATTTTCACCATGTTGATGCCTAAACCAGCCTTTAAGCTATTGCAGAGTGATTCATCTTAATATTCTCAAAGTGTCTATGATGCAAAAGTGGGCACTCTAATCATCTGCCCACTGACCCCTTGATGCTCATATAAGACCTCTCCAAAAGCTCTTGTTCCTGATAAATAATTTCAAGTTATATGTTGATAAACACAACTCTCTCCTACATGGGATTTGATCCGGAAATAGGATTTTAGGAAATAGGATTTTGTTAATTTGTGCCTGCTCAGGAATAAAATGTTGTTGGAAAAAAAAACCTGCACCAAAAGTAGGTGATGTTGCCTAAATAAGGGATGAAGGGTTCATAATTGCCAGTCTTGGAGATCTGAGGTCCGGGGTGCCAACTGTCAGAGCAGGGCTAATGATGACAAATGTCTCTCTATGTAGATTGCTGCAGCAGAGTGAGAGTGCAGCTGAGACTGAAGAAGAAAAGAAAATGCAAGGCGCTTAACAAGCAAAAGCTTGTGTGCACATTTTTATTGACCTACATGGAAGTATACCTCCATAACTGGAGAGATGTATTGAAAAAAACAAAGCAAGACACAAAAACAGCTTGATGCTGCTTAAATCTGCAGTTAGTCAGCAGTGCATCTCAGTAGTATCTCAGCCTATAGAATATCACTGCTTCTTTAAATGTCAGTAAAAAAAAAAAAAAAAAAGGAATCCAACATGCTTGATTGTTTTTATTTGTTTATTTTTTGTCTTCACTCTGTGGAATAATTTGTTAAAGAAATGAAAAGAAAGTTTGTTTCATCAAAGAGTTATAGAAGAAAAACAAAATTCAGCAATGTTCACGTCTGCTCACTAGTTATAAAACTACAACTTTTGTCACTATGGTGAGATGTACTTTAAGCTTTAAAATGGGTATGTGAGCTTTTAGAAAACGACATATTTTTGTGACGAGAGACATTTTTTTTTTGTTAACTTTGTTTCATTAAACTGCTTTGCAACAAAAGCAATAAATCTGATTTCACTTACTGTGACGTAAGGTTCATGCTAATAAAAGAGCAAAGGCAGTGCCTCATGGCCAGCTCTCCCCAATTTGTTGCATGAATGGCTTTTGAAAGGGGTTCCTCTCTGTACAAAGGGAGTCTCGTCTTTGTTTGGTTTTGCCCCATCTGTGTCATCTGGTGGTCTTTGCAAAGGGGTGGTGTCTCAGGGTGCTCCCCAACGGCGTTGCCAGTTGTTTTATGGACTCGCTGGAGTGGTGCGGGGAGTTCATAAGTTGGCTGGCCCATTGTGAGCTGAGCCCAGCTGACACGTGTGAATTGACTCCAGCATATTGACAGATCATTTCCATTAATGAATCGCTGGAGTCTGTCTTGTTTCACTCTGTGATTTACGCCCCTTCTTCATCATCGTCTGAGCTTAGGGTTAACTAATAATGCCCTGAATGGCTTAACCCTTAATTGTTAGACGAATGGAGCTGTTCCTTTTTTTTTCTAACCTTGAGAAAGGTTGTTATTTTACTTTGACCTTTTTTTTTCTTATATATTTCAGGTCTTGTGTGGTCTGTTGTGTCCTAAGTTAAAACTTCTAGAAGGGATTATCGTTGTTAGTTGATAGTAGTTGCTTGTTTTAAAAAAAATATTTCATACCATTTTAAAATACCAGCCAAATTCCTAGTCAGCTATCAATAAATCTCCATATAGACCATGTTTGACCTATATTTAAAGACTAGCAGTTTTTCAGCAGCTTAGTGAATTTGTTTTCCATTTGATAGTGAGCTGTTTTTGTTTGTAACTACCAGTTTCTCCTAAACTTTGCCCTGTTCTTCCCATGGCGACCATCCAACTTGTTCAAAGCAACAGACATACACAGCTGATTGGGTTGGCCACAGTCTGGCTTGTCTCCCCCACTACTGCTGTCACATGGAAGCCACATTTGCTTGCCACCATTTTATGCTGCTGTCACCCTCCTTTCAAAAGAAGGGAGGTGAAAAGGAGAGGAGGGAAAGAGGAAAGCTCACCCTGAGCGGATGCGGGACAAAGATGGCAGCAGAGACATTTTGTCTACTTTCATTAGTTCTGCTTGTGGTGAGCTGTGCTGAATATTAGCCCGTTAGTAGCAGAGCCGCACATTGTGGGGAAAGTGTCACAGTCATATCAAGCCCACCTCATTTCCGTCATTCTTGCCTAAAAAGTAGTACATGTGGGAAATGATGCCGATTGCTTATTTTATATGGTAATTATCATTAACATGTATGTTCCCGTTAATATAAGATACATTAGGTAAGTCTGATGGCAAAAGAAAGTGCTGCATATTATTAGGGTATAAAAACAAATCCAATAGCTTTATATCAGAAGTTCTGTTTTGACAATTAAACAACTTAGAACAGTTCAATCATTTAATCCATTGTGTTTATTATCCCAAAAGAGGGCAGTTATTGTGTAGCAAAGTAGGTATAGAAACACTGTCAGCACAGACATAAGAATACTGTTCAAAGATAAGATAAAAAAAACCACATCAGATTATTTTAAAAAATATTAAGAAAGGTTATGACTGTAGGAACTGAAAATGTTAGTAGACATTTATGCTACACTTAGGAAGAGGGTACTGTACCTGCATCCAGAGGGACGTAATTGTTACCCAATAATGTTTTTTTTAGATTAGAGATCCTATTTTAAATCACTGCTCTGGTATCAGTCAGCTAAAAGTCTGACCCTATAAAAAAGCATTTCTTAGATATTTATCATTTTTGATTTTTCAGACTGTTTTTTATGCATTCATGTATTTTCTGTCCCTGCTAATGTCCTGCCGATATGATGTGAGGTTGTATTGCCAGTGGTAAGTGGGTGAGAAATGGAGTACACCCTTAACAGGTTCCCAGTCCATCACATTGCACACCTTGTGTTTAACTGATGGAGGGCCCCAGACCACCACCATCTTCAAGGAGAACAAACAAACTCCTCACTGGTTGGTTATACCCAGGCCCATCATGCAGACGTTCAGTACAATTTATTCCAGTTAAGGTCTTAAAAACACAAGAAATCTGTCATGCTCCAGGTCAGTTTGACCTTTTGCTAATTTGAACCCCCATTTCTTACTCTTGGATTTCAATGTTGCTTCTTGCTTCAACTTCATGAAATATGATGGAATATGACCCATAATTAAACAAAAGAATTTTTAAGCAAAACTTTCATATACATGTATTTGTTCTGTATTTCTTACTGTGGACAAAAAAATACAGTCGATAGGAGAGATTACTCGAAATCAATTTCACCAACTTACATCTCCAATTTGTGTTTACACCTTTAGGAGTTATCTCTTCCTACTTCCTTTCTGAAAATAAATGATTTTATATATTTTGAAACTGCTGCAAATTAATTATAATGTCTTAGGACACTGAAAAATGCCAAAATATCTATATTTTGGTAAAAAAAACAAAAAACATTTTACATTTATCTTGCTTCTGAATCTGTTTGGACCTGTTGACTCCCATGAAATACTACAGATCCCTCATCAAACCAAAATATCTTAGGGAATTATTTCTATAATCTGCGTATATAATATCATATTATATAGTCATCTTATTAGAGCCATATTTATTGCAGTAGACTAAAAATAGAAAAAAAACAACTTTAGTGTTGGTTGTGAAAGTATTCATAAAATGTTCGCTTGGAGGGGCAAGATTTTCACAGTTCTATGGCAAACTGCTCAGTGTCAAACTCTAAAAACTCAGAAACATAATGACCATAGCTATGATTGATGCTACTAAATAAAGAAGTTACCAGAACGACAAAATCTAAATCAGACCCTCCCCGTGTGTGAAACAAAAACAGGAATTCTGAAATCTTTTTTTTCTGTGTATTTTGTTCAACCTTTCCAAATCTACTTTTTAAAGTTTTACTAAAATAAATATGCTTCTTTAGGCTCCTCTACTCAAAATCCACTTGTTTTGTTTACTTCCATAAAATGTTCACACTGTGAGCGCCAGACTGTTGCACCACAGTGTTTGTTAGAGAGGCATCTGAATGTTTTGTCCTGCTGCTCTTTCATCTGTTGGACTCATTATAGTTGTCATTTCACTGGGCTCTATAAAAGAATTTCAGGAGATGGGGTCTACATGAAAGAGTCATGATGGGCCAAGAAGTGCTGATGCTGAGCTTCCTGCCTCCAGGCATTCTGCTGCTCATGAACAGCCCGGAGGCACATAAAACAGGCCTCCCAGGTCAGCGGATGAAAGATTCAAGAGTAAATGTCATGACTTTCCTGGTGGTACTCGGTGAACTGGGCCTGAAACTGGCGCTGAGGAAAATAGGAAGTTGTTAAGTTATTATGAAGAGGGCTTCCTGAATATTTTTCTAATGATTAAGAAAAATAAGCCAAAAGGTGGATGAAAGAACTGTGCAAAAAGATGAAGTTGTGCCGTTCTACCTTGTTAAATTTCAAATGATTTTATTAGTGTCAGTTCTGTGGTCTTGGCAGGGCTTTGGATGTGTCGAGGCGGGGAGTTCGGCAGCGGGGTGAGAGCATGTCGGCTGTTGACACCATCTAACGAAGGGAGGATTAGGAGTTTACAGAGGCAGTAATATGATAGGTCAAAAAGAGGAGGCACTCCTCCACAGTACTTGGCTCTGTAATGAATGATTGACTGGAAAAGGAGAAGCTGCCACTCGCTCGCTGAGTGCTCATCTTGACGCCTGCCGCACCGCTCCATGGCTCCCCTTGATCACGTTTTGCTGCTCCCTTCTCATCTAAGGCACCAGTCTGCAGGGAAAAGCAGCTTTTCCTTCTTATTTTTCTCTCTAATTTACACATTTAAGACATTTTTGTTTGCTCATTTCAATTCCTTTTTTTGTCACTGAGCTTCTCTCTATCCATCCCACTCACATCCCTGAAACCAGCCCCCATAGCACACACGCACACTCTTCCCTTTCCTTTTTGTTTGCCTTCAGGCAATGAACTAATTTCAGGTTCAGTAATTGCAGTGTGTTGTACACCTGTCTGCTATTAATTCTCCCCTGCCTCTTATTCCTTGTCTTAATGAGATATTATTGTAATTATCATCATTATGCCACTTTTTATAATTAACTTGATGACTGTTGGTGCTATGGAAGTATTTATTCTCTATAATTAGTGTAAATGTGTTTGGAACTTTTAAATGCTACTGCTATTAGACTTTGGTTAGAAGTGAACTTAGTCCTCCATTCACTCATCCTCTGAAATGACAGTTCCCGCCATAAAGAACGGTTTGTCTTGTATAGGATGAGAAGAACTGGGCAGCTTGGTCACCACTGAAAGGGACCCTGCTTGTAGCCATTTTAAGACCATTACAACAGTGAAAGGCTTTACAATGGTTGGCGCTGGGCTTTGTTTCAGCTTGTCACTGGCACCCTGTGAAAATCAAATAGCTCCTTTTCCTTAAATGAAAAGGTGAAAAGGGGTTTGTCCACACTCCCATCTTTGAAAAATCTGCTTGCATTTTGGTTGGAGAAAAAAAAAAAGCATTCACTGACATGATTGTGAATGTTATTGTTGAGTTGGAAAACTATTGGAAGGAATGTTTAAAAAAAATCTGGACTGAATGAATAATGTTGATTTTCTATTCCTTTGCTTTCAATCCAATTAGCAGTTTATTAAGGGTCATGCATAGGGACTTCACGCTCTAGGTTGGTTTCTTTAGGAGTGCAACTGGGGAAATTATGGGGTTCAATGTCCTAAAAGCTCCAGATGGAAGGGTTGTGCACTTCAAAATCTATTGGGGACTCTTGTGCCCTGTTAAGTGTCTGAATGTGTTTGAGAACGGCAGATTTCTTCCTGTAAATACCGAAGACTGGCTTCAGGATTATCTGACACTGAATAGTGGTTTCTCAGGTGGCAGCTATTACCTGATTTCTAACCCCTGAATCATTTACATCTCCTGCATGATCCTATTTAAAAAAGACAGTGATACTTTCCCTAATTAAATCATTTATTTGGTGAAAGTTTTTTTTTAAGTCATCAGAAGTTTTTTTGTGTGTGTGAAACAGGGTAAAGTGCCTTTAAAGCTGAATGTGTGTAAACATTCACAAAAGCTTTATCTGATCCTTAATCATGCTGTTAAAGGAAAGTGGGAAGGAGGGTCCTAGAAGGGGACCTGTGAAGCTTTTGTGAGTTTGTTCACATGCTGCTTCGCTTTGAGCATCTGACAGCCATTTAACTCCACACGACCTGCTTCTTAAGTGCTATCGTTTTGGCCCTCTTGAATCCTGTTAGGAACCATAATTATAATTAACCTGCCCCTGCATTTCGTAAAGGAGGCATTGAGGGAGGAAAACAGCTCTGGTTAACGAAGCACCTTCACTTGTGTGTAAGCATACCATCACAAGATAAAACATTTTAGTTTTTATTGTGATAAATGTATCCTTGCAATGCTAATAAGATGCCTCTTGCAGAATATATTTCTTAGATTGGCACTCTTTAAAGTATAGAAACAACATGAATTATGCTACCAGTGATGTGAAGCATGTTCAATGATTTTCAAAGAGAAAGAGAAGAAAGGCTCAGCATAATGCCTAATAGGTACTTTAGTAATTTCTGAGTTTTCATAGCTTAATCCGTTCTGAAAAGCTTAAGAGAAGAAAGGCTGCAAATGGCCCTCAGTATTAATTTGATGTGACTTCTGTACAATAAGGGCTCTGGATCCCAGAAGCCCCTATTTCAGGCTTACCTTCTTTTATCATCTTTAGCCTTTGGAACTTTTGCTTAAATGTTTCATGAAACTAAGGCATTAAGCCTCTTTGGTATTCTGTCTTTATAATGCTTGGTTTAGGACTATTGTTGCACTGTGTTCAAGGCAAAGGAATGCATACAAACACTGAATCTGCCTCTCTATTGTGCTACATTAAATTTCATTTTGAGCCATTGGGAGAGTGCCTTTGCTAAAACACACACATACTATGGCTCATTTCACCTCTTATAAGCAGATATTTCACAAACCAAAAACATTTTGTTAGAAAATATATCTGTGTATAAGAAGTTAATTTTGCCTTATGTACTGCTTTGTTTTTAGCTTCCCTAAATCTAAACTTTCTAAACTTCAAGAAGGTATAAAAATCCATCATAATCTAGTTATTTTTAATTAGGTGTTATAGTTACATTTTTGATAGAAATTGTTTAATGTCTTCAGATCGCCCCTCAGATTGGCCACAGTAGGAACAAGATGCTAATTTAACATTGATCAGCAGCTAACATAATTTATAATTTTCATCATGGGTTTATACTGTTGTATTTATTCCTACAGAAAATTTAAAATTCTTGTAATCAAAATTTTGAGCCCTAATCAAGTGATTTTGTACCTGAATGCCTGTGCAAACTCATCCAGGTATGACACAAAATAGCCTTAAATCGGAGAAAACAAGACTTTCCCTCCATTTTTCTGAATACATTTCAACGCCTTCTTATTCAGCTCTGGTAACTCCAAATAGAGTGTAGCTGAATGTTTGCAGTAAGTCCAACAAACAATCTTGATTTATCAGCCCTGTCTTCCAAATAAGGTAAATCGATATCCACTTCCTTCCTTGCTTCAAAATAAGAGTCTAAAAAACTGTTTAGCCCTTCCCTCAACTTCTAGGTCATTATTTTGCAAGGCAAAGTCAGATAACGACAGCAGGTCTTGTGTCTAAAGGTCTATACAGCTTTGTTGTTTTACAGTTCCAATTTTCAATTGTAACAATACTGTGCTAAATCTTTTTACAAATTTTTTTGCACACTGGTAGTACCGTATATGGAAATCTTTATATTAGTTTCATATATGCTACTAAAAATATGTACCTGGAAATCCTTTCTTTGTGGGTTCTTTGATATTACCATTGTGGAAATTACTACCCGACATACTGGTTGGGTCAGTGACCCTGGAGAAAACAGCTTGCATTAATGTGCTCTAATCCAGTGTAATTAGTCAAATTACAGCACGCCAAGCAGCTTGTGTGAAGCTGCTGGATTTGGCAGCAACACAAGAGGCCTTGAAGTCCCACTGGACTACAAGAAAGACCTCAAAAGCACTGTAACGATTGCTCCTACACCAATTCAGTTAGTTATTTTTTTTCCTTTCTTGTCCACCTTTTCTTTTAGCTGTCCTATAATATTCCAACTTTTTGTCAAATGGCATTTCATCTGGTTGCCATTTTTTAGATTAATGGCAAATATAGAAGATGACTCACAACATAGAATATGGAACTCTGTTTCATTACCTGCACCTAAGTCTTTCATTAGATGTATGACACTAAAGCTTGATTTATGGTTAGAGCATCCACAAGGCTAAATGATGCCATTTTAGTTTCCACACTCCTCCGAGGTCATCCATGCGGACGGAATCAGGTACTGAGGAAAATTTGTAACTGTACGCAGACAGCTCTTCGTGGAAAAACATGGTGGATGAGCAGCAGCTCTTATTTGAGACGGTTTTCTGAATATAAACATATAGAGACATCATATGATTTACTTTATATGTATCACTAAGATCCACAGATTGTGAAATTGTTTGAAATGACATTACTGTATTTATGGATGAAGTGATGAGGCTTTAAAAAGGGTGGAAATTGCTGTTTTTAAGCCTTCCTCATGTAGTGTGATGTCATAAGCTTGCAGTTTCTAATGTACACTTGCCCCTGGAGCTGGCCAGAATATTAGGTACAAATGGATAAACTGCATGGAGTATAAAAAATGCAGATGTTGTGTTTGCACATCTCATTTCCAGCTTGAAACACACGTGCATAAAGCATAAATAAAGCTTCAGGACGAGTAGGAAGGCACAGACAGTCAGGACACAGGTGATGGCATTAGCATTAATAAAATTATTTTAGCTATATAATTACATGAGGATAAAGTCCAAAAATATTCAGCGTACTTAACAACCAGATTATCATCCTAACCAAACCCTGTTCAGCCTACAGGGGCGACTCTGAATGACAAAAGGCTCTCATTAGCATAAATTTACAAGCCCTCCTCTTCAGAGAAGCCGATAAGAACCTGTTCCACCTTTCCTTTGGCCCTGAAATGGCTTGTTGTGCTTTTGGCGGTGACAGATAAGTCTGGGTAATTCCACTTTATGCCTGGAAAAGAAATGCTTCAGATTCTGGCTGCATCCCGAAAGTGTCACCCACTATAATCCTCAAACCGTGTCCAGCAAAAAGGGCGCTGTGTGTTTTCCTGATGATATACTGCGAATGACACAAAGAATTATACCAAGGAGGACAAATCTGTAACATGTTATTAGGCAATTCCTTCTGAATAACGGGGATAAAAAGGATAATGGATGAGGGTGTCATTATTACCTTGGTTCCAAAGGAGGCGCCCAACCAAAAGGTTGAAAGACAAGATTAATTGAAGACGAGCGAGGCGCTCATTGCTCATCAGGCCTACTCGCTCTACAGCTTGCTCTTTCTGGCCATCTCCTCCTTTCTGCCTCCCTATCCTCGTCTCATTCATTCTCTCCTTCTCTGACCGTTGCTCTGAACCCATATTCCACCCACACACAACATTAAAAAAAGAAAAAATGTGGGATTTAAAATGATCAGCTTGGCAGTTTTAGCAGCAGCTAGGGGAAGCTAGTTCTCAGGCCAGGAGGATTTCAGTCCTCTTAGCGCTGACAAGTGTCTAAATGTATCCTATTAGGAAAGGCTTTCAAAAAAAAATATAAATAACCAAACCGCTAAACTAAATCTTGACATTCCTTCTCTCAAACCTTTTAGTGACAGCACCCTTAGACTGTTTATCATGGGGACATATTTAACATGTATGTTTGTGGCGAAACATACATGAGCAAACTCTTTGTCTGATCTTATACATAAAGTTTGTCTACACAAAAATATGCCGTTATTGATGATGAAAAGTTTCAACCAAAAAGTTTTTAAAGTTGCGGCCAACATTTTCAAACCTATAAGTTAACAAAAATTACACAAACAGGATATTTTTATTTTTATTTTGTTAGAAAGTTACCATAGAATTACAGTATTGCTTATTTTAAGACAGATATACTTTTCTTTGGCTCATCAGCTTTTTTTCCAAATCATCACGGGATCTGGTGCAACACATTTATATACGAAATGTGTTAAAATGTTTAAAAATATGTTGACTAGTTCTACTGCTTAGCTCAAAACATTGTTTCCTAAAAGTATTCCTGTCATTGTGCATGTATTCTACCCTCTCAGAGAGCTCCTATCTTAGCCTAAACATTCCTGCTGTGGGATTTCATTTTAAAAGTAACTATTTTCCTAGGTCAAAGCAAGTTTGAGCGTCAAGCTGAAGGATATTTCTATTGGCCAGACAGTGTCTGTTAAGAGCTATGATTGGTTGATATGAGAATTCAAAAAAACAAAAAACAATAAAACAAAGACATTTGCGGTCCTGTAAATCAACGGAGAAAAAATTAACTATTGCAGAATTTAGAGTGGATTAAGAAATGTGTGCCATGATGACGAAACTTCACAAAATCAAATGATGGTCACAAATCAAAATGCTTGAAAATCATATTTTTATTTGCTTATCGAATGTTTGCATGTCATTCTGTTTGTAATACTGCTTTACTTTTCATAATAATGTGTCCTCACCTGTCGACATTACATTGTGATTGGCTGCTTTTTTAAGGCGGTTTGATTTGGCAAAATGTCCATTAAACATAGAAAACAAAAGTGAAAAAATATGTGGTAAAAATCCTACTATAGTACTGAGTAACTTTTTTACTCGTCTAAACTAAATTATCAGATAGACTATAGTACAAAGGTGTGTGCAAATTCTTTTTGTTTTAAAGCCGGAAATAATGTAATTCATACACTTAAGAAACAACTAAAAAAGAAAACATTCAGTCAAAAACCTTTTTTTCACACAAAAGATTAAAAAAAACATTCTTACTGTCAACAACATATGTATGATAGATCATAGTACAATACCTTCAATGGCAATATATAAATATTACTGTTTATTAACCTTAACCTCAATGTCATAGAAGTTTCAGTAGATAAAAGGAACTTTGAAACAACAAATATTGCTTTTAAATAATAAACACTTATTGTAGCAAAACTTAAACTTGTCTCCGTCTGGTGCATTTTACTGTAGGTCCTTTTTTTCTATGTATGTATTCAGTAAACCTAATCACAGTGGGTGAAGTGAAATGTGTGATACAGTGAAACTACTCCTTAAAGTGCATTTGTTGAAAAGTTACAGTTAAATGTAACTGAGCAAATGTAACTATTTTAGCCACAAAGCCAAGGTTGCAGACCCCTGATTTAACAATTGAAAACTGATCTCATATGGCTGAAACTTAAAGGGAAACACCTTCATTTTTAAATAATTGTTAAACTACAAAGGTAAAAGATTGAATTGGTCCAAGGGAACAGTCAGTTACAGTGTATTCTGTTGGTGCATATCATCTTAATAAATTGATTTAGTACTATTTTTTTGGAACAGGACCCTTGAAAGGGGCAAGAACTAGTTCTAATGGGGCACTGGCCCCTGTTGGCCCCTGTCCCACTCATGGATACGTATCATCATGTACAAAACTCCAAATACTTTCATAGCTCTTTTCCCTCATTCTATATGCATTAAGAGTAGATATTACTGGACTTCATCTTGTCTGTGTGTATTTATGTATATAACTTTCCTTTATACTGCATTATTTTTTATGTTTTACAGTTTTGTTGAGGGTTTCTTTCAGCATGGTTCCTATAATTTATCCTTGATAAAATTTTATTACACGAGGACCACCTTTAACGCATTCGGCTGCTGAAACTAATAAATTTCCTCCTATGTGAATGTTTAAGTTAATCTTTTCTCCAAATTAATAATTTTGTGAATTTTAAAGGTGTTCATGTATTCATTTATTCCACTTTGTAGGTGCTGGAGCAGCCAAAATGCCTTCTCCTTTGTACCATCTGCTCTATTCAAGACACTCTAAAAGTCCTTTTAATATCCTCTGCATTTCCTCACCTTAGCAGCCCCTCTTAGGCTTAGAAAAAAAAGAAAGGTCTTTGAATAAAAAGAAAAAATTAAAAATCTGTGATTTTCCCTAAATTTACATCACTAAGTGCTACCTTTATTCTTAAGAGTCTTTGCATGACTGAAACCTATCCTGTGTAGAAATTCTGCCCCAGAAGCTTTGGATCTCTGCAGCTCCTCCAGAGGCATGGCCCCTGTGGCTGCTTAGTTCGTCAGAGTTTGTCATAGTAATAATAGTAGGTTAAATGTTTTTTTCTGTTTCTTTTTTACTTTTTTGATGACCAATTAAATGATGTTCCATGAGATTCCCAAAGTTTCAGACACTATTTTGCAACTAGAGCTAAAAGCCTTTCCATCATCATTGTTGTTTTTTACTAAAATGATCAAACAAATCTCTAAAGCCTTCACATAATATCTATGTTCATACTGATTTTATATTACAACTGGTGGACTGTGTTTACTAATTAACTGAATTATGAGAGCATTTGGTTGCATTAACGTTTTATTACAGGGTTAACAGGATAGAAAGAAATTAACACAAATGCATGCTAAACTTATGAGATTTGCATTTTTAAACCTTTAAAATCTTGAACATGTAGAATCTCACTTCCATTTTACTATTATGTCCCATCATGTGGGTCTTTAATGTGAAATCCAATAAAATACACTAAAGATTGGAATTATAATGTGACACAATATTGAATAGTTGATACTTTTAATTCAGTTTTGTTTTGTTTTTCTTCACAAGGGCAGTCCATGCAATGCCATTTAGGCTCCCTGATATTTGTGGGAAGGAGGAAAGAAGAGCCACCAGAAACATAGTGAAGCTGCAGAAAAATCCTCCTATGTATCAGTTAGGGATATTTAGGAATTACCCTACCCTACCTGGACACGGACAGGGACAGGGTCCGGTCACCCTTGGTTTGGTTATCCTGTCTGATGATTTAAGATTCATTTAGTTTATTTAATGAAACTTTTGTAACTGTGACTTTTGCAAATATTTTATGTAGTTATATATGTAGTATTATAAAAAGCATTTATCTATAGTGCAAATGCAGTGCATAAATATGCTAGAAATGGTATACTTATTTACATCCTGTTGTAAAAAGCCCCTGAATTACCCTAGTGCAATTTCATAGGCTGGTTTTATAGTATTTATAAAGTTATTTATTGCTTTATTTCTAAGATTTCTTCTTGTTAAATCGGACAACCTTACGTCGGATTTTATATCAACAAGAAAGTTAAGTTTAAGTCTTATTTGGATTTTCTTTCTGCATATTTTAGGACTTAAAATTCATACTTACACAGAACCTTTATTCTTTTAAAGGTGATTGCATATTAAGACCGCTCCTCCCACCTGTCCTAGCATGGCAGCTTTGAGGACAGAGCTGCAGGGTTTGCTAATGTGCGTGAAATACTATCCCTGATATATGTTATTGACAAACCTGGCTGGACATTTGGGGCAGTGAACTGTCAGTATATTTAATGCATATTCATCTCCTTTATCCCATTGGTCTTTCCAGTGCACTCAAGCTGTGTCATCTTGCCACACTCCAGCTACCACCCAAATATATAGTGACACTGATTATGCAAATCTGTATCTTGTTTTCCTCCAATACCTGCATTAGAAGCCTGCTACATTATTGAAGTTGAGATACGGGCCCTTCAGAGAAGAACCAAGTGGAAATCTGGGGAAATCTTTTACATATTTTCATTTCTACACATCACAACAGTTGTCACATTAAGTGTGAATCAGATGAGAAAAAGCTTTGATGTTTAGGCATCCATTATAAATCTTTGCAGGGTGTAAAAGGATTAAAGTGTAAATAAAACTGCAGATTTGGGCAACTCTTTGGTCACACAGTTAAGATTTTTCTCTGCATGGCTTTGTCATTCTAACGTTTATGTATTAGTTTCATTTCACAGTGTGTGGGCACACCTGAAGTCTTATAAAATAAAAGATTAACTCTGTTCTTTTTTAAAGGAATATATTCTTGAAATTATAACTAGATATAACTTTGTCGTTGTAAAACATTATGCATTGTCTAATTCTCTCTTTGTAAACAAAAGTGTGTTTTATTATAATATTTTAAAACGCTACTGTCTGCCTCTTCATATAAACTGCTCTATTGAGGAAATTTTAAAGTAGTCTAAAAATAAGAACATGAAAGAGATTTGGAAAAACACAGCCCACTATCACCTTTTTAAAGAATGTGTCCCTTTAATTGTGCTCAGTTTGTGAATAATGGAGGGGTATTGGGATCAAGGATGTGGAATTCAGCTTTTGGATGGGATATATTACCTTTGTTATGATTTCCCCTTCTGATTAATTCACATGTAATAATCAGCTGACCAATTAGACCAATTAGTGTCCCTGGGGCATAGATTTACTAGTCCCAATAAACAGAAATGAGCTTTAGTAATGAGCTTTTACATTCAAGGATCTGGCATGCTAAAGTAAATAAATGTTTATGAATCCTTTGAAGAAAAAAAAAAAAGGTTTTGCACAGTTTTAAATGTTTAGGGAGGTGATAGGAAAATTATACTGCTAATGCATTATATCTACCTATATCACACAAGACTGGAATTAAACAGCATGACAGGGATTTTATATTTAGGTACCTGGTTCTCAGTCTATGTCATAATTACTGCTGATGGTATTTAGACTGTGTTCAGTGTTTCTCGAGCTAAATCATGGTACTAACTACTTATAAGGTAATTACATCTAAGATTGACTATTGCAGGTTGACCTTTGATTTGGAGTTACAGTACAGGCCCATGCAGCCAAAATTGATAAATGCAAGTTATAAGACTTGTAAAAAGAGAGTTTTACTGTAAAACATTTGTTTAGAACTGATTAGAAACTTGAGACGTCGAAAAACCCGTAATTATGTACATATACACCACCCATTGACACTTAAAAGTTAATATCAGAAAAAAAGTTGTCATTTTTCTAATCAAGCTAGCCTTTCTAACCTGTGCAATGTAATAAGAAAACAGCATACTGTTATATGGAACAGAATACTGTTTTTTTTTTTATTTGTTATTTTTTATATTGCACTCTTTATGCTCTAATTACATAGCAACCAAATTAGATTTCGAGTGGAAACCACTAACCTAGGTAAGGCAAGGCAAGGCATATTTATTTTTATAGCACACTTCAGCAACAAGACAATATATTGTAGTGTCATAAGAAAGAAAGGTTTCGGTACACATTGAATTTAATTCTGTTTTAGTTAAGCTTTGTCTCCTCTGACCATGATTGCTTTAGTTAACAGCTTAAATAGAGCAGTCAAAGTTAAATCTAAATGAATCATTTTTTGTCCTTGATTTAAAGGAACTCAAGGTTCCAATATTTACAGCATCTTCTGAAAGTTTCTTCCAGATTAGTGGAGCATGAGAACTGAATGCTCCCTCTTTCCATGTTTAGTTCTACAGAGTCCAAGTCGACTTAAACTGGAAGCCCCCATTAGTTTGAACGGTTGATAGGTTTTGGTGCTAAGCTATTAAGTCATTTCGAAACTAGAAGTGTTGTTTAAATCTGTTTTATGACGTGCAGGAAGCTCTTCTAAAGTCTTTAGAACATGGTTGATGTGCTCTGCTTCATAACTGTATTGTAAAGAAATCTGCAGAAATACATACATTATTTACACTACGTACACCTTAGATAAAAAAATGTGTGCTTAAATATTTGAGTGAAAAGAGGCACAGAGATAATCTAACCCTTTGGATCCTTATTCAACAGATATTTATGATATTTCTCACCTCTGTGGCTTCATTGTTCTTCCACTTAACTCAGTTATGCTCCTCTGTGTTACCAGGCTTTATTATTTTCCTGATTGCTCAACCTCTTCACAGATTTGGCCCATATTGCCGGGGGTCAGCCATTGAATACAGTATATGCAGTGTGTGCTGATCCCCCAAATTGCCATGTGTGAAATCCATCCCACTGGGTCCTGAGGGAGTACTCATATCACTCAAAATGAAACGGCCCTCCATATCCTCCCCTTATTCTCCTTCTCTACTGCTCTCCTATGGCCGCCTGGGACTGTGCAGTTGTAGGGCTTTATAGTGGAAGCCTATTAGACAAATCTGAGAAGAATGCTGCAGAGGTGCTGTGATACCAGGTTGTCAGTGTGCCCCACACTCATATAAACATATCAGTCATGCTGACTTGGAGGTCTCACTGAATTATATTATTTTCCTATTTTAGTATCAGTGCAGTGAAGGGGAATTGCATCTTTCCATATGGAAGAAAATTGCATCAGGTTTTAGGTTTAGCTTCGTTAGATTTATTAATAACATCTGTCATTGTGTCTCAGTCAATATGGTGGTAAAAGCTTTTTGGAAATCAAATATGATTAGAATCTATTTCCATGCATGATGTGGCACCCTGTGGCTTATAAACATATTGTCCTCAATCTGAGCATCTGCACATTATTTTATGAGTTCAAACCTAAACACTGCTGTCACCTTTGCTTGCCCTCTTCTCGTCTGTCACAGCATTCATTTCTCATCTCTAAAGCTCAGAAATCGAACCAGTACATTAAATCAGTGATGTAAGAAGAAGCTAAATGACTGAAAGAGAGGATGGAGGTGTTAAATTGTGTTTCGGCTCTTATAATAAAGAGAGGTGAATCCTCCTGCAGCTGGCGGCACAGCGCATGCGCTGGTGTCCTCTAATGAGCCTGCATTGGGGGACCCGTGTGGAAACAAAAGGCTGCGCTTGTCGACCACCAGATTCCCTTCACCCACCCTCTTCCTGCTCCCCCAGCACTGAGCGTGACAGACCAAGAGCAGAGCGCCAGTCCCTTCCTGGTGGTGTGATTAGATTGGGGCCGAAGTCTCCAGCTGGCAGGCCTGTCTGTGACTGGAGGCGGCCGTCCCCAGTGCTTGTCACTGCCTGACACCTCTGACAGGCAGGGAACAGCTTCAGCAGACAGGTTCATTAAATGGCATTTTTTACAGCTGGGCCTCTAAAAATGAGGGCTGGGCTTTGTCAAATCCCCAAGTCTACAGGGGCCTGCACGTGTTAGTTTAGAGCAAAGCTTTGTTGTTATGACATTCTTTTTTGATCTGGGCAGTTTGAAATAAGTTTTTTTTCTCCTCTTTAGCCTCTCTTTTTTTGACAGCTACTCTTTTGGCCTGTACTTTGTCACAGCAGCAAACTGTTCACATCAAATGTATACCAATAAAAAAAAAGTGCAGAAACACTATGGATTGTTTTCCCATATATTAATCATGTATTGGTTGTTGAGACCTGAAAATCAATTATGACCATACCAGCCTCTTTTTTTTTTTTGACCACCAGTAAATATATCAGAGATTAAAATAGAGAAAAATGAAGAATAGACTTTTTACATCTACAAACAATTCAGTCTCTAAACAGCTTGTTATGTTTTGAGTGAATAAACTGTGGCCTTCGAATGATTGCACATCTGTGTGCCTGGCTCTAAAGCATTGTTTTCAGAAGTGTGGAACATCTGGCTGCAGATAAAACAGAGGGGGGAAAAAAATCCTGCTTTCCCTTCGAGAGTGGCTGCTGGCCCTCAACAAAATGCCTGCAGCTCTATAGCCATCTCTCCATCACCTCCCTCTCTCTGTTTCTCCTCCACTCTGCCTGCCGGCTCCTCAGGGCTCTGCTGTCTCTATGACAACTGTTTGAGTAGGGGGCTGCAGAGGTGTCAAGCAGGGGCATTACTAGTAGAAGAGCACCAGAGATGCTGTGCTGTACATTCAGCATCTCCACCTAATCCAATTTTAATTGAGCTCAAGAGATTTTGGCTGTGGCTCGGAGGTCGGGCATGAGCTATTCCACGGAGAAATTAAGGCAGCCCAGCTTGTGCTGCACTCTTCCAGCCTGTCACTATTTTAAATGAGCATTAGCATCAGACCTAACCCAGCACACCATATTGGGTGCTTATTCCCATTCCCTGCCCACTCCACCTTACAGTCACACATATACACACAAACACACATTATGTCCTACCATCCTAACAGCGACTTTGCATTGACTTCCAGTCATTTCTATGGCCAAACCCAGACACTTAACCTAACGCTAACCAATACCATTACATATCTAACCCTAACCTAAACTCAATTCACACCTTAGTCTTAGATTGAACCGACAACCCTACAAGAGAACCTTTCATCAAGTACCTGTAAGTCCCCACAATGTAGCATATCCCTAGGAAAATTGCCTTAAACTGTCGCCACAAGGTAACTAATACTGTACGTGGGTACACGCACATACGGACAACCATAACGTCACTAATGGAAAATAAGTATTTAAACACACTGCTGTTTTACAAGGTCTCCCACTTAGAAATCATGGAGGGGTCTGAAATGATCACCGTAGGTGCATGTCCACTGTGAGGGACATAATCTAAAAAAATAAAAAAAATAAAAAACATCCAGATATCACAATGTATAATTTTTTTAACAGTTTAGTTGTATGATACAGCTGCAAATAAGTATCTGAACCCCAGAAAATCAATGTAAATATGTGTTGCAGTAGCCTGCTTGCAATTCCAGATGTCAAACATTTCTTATAATATTTCACTAGGTTTGCACTCACTGCAGGAGGAATTTTGGCCCACTCCTCCACACAGATCGTCTCTAGATCAGTCAGGTTTCTGGGCAGTTGCTGAGAAAAACAGAGTTTGAGCTTCCTCCAAAGATTCTCTATTGGGTTTAGGTCTGGAGACTGGCTAGGCCACGCCAGAACCTCGATATGCTTCTTCCAGAGCCTTTCCTTGGTTATCCTGGCTGTGAGCTTCAGATCATTAAACACTGCAAAAAATATAAATCTAAATAAGTTATTTTTTCTTAAAATAAGTGTGTTTTTCCTTGATTTGAGGAGATAAGTAAGACACTTTGCCAATGGAACAAGACAATTTCCTTTTAAAATAAGAAAAAACTATTTTATCGTCTTATTTCAAGTAAATATTATCTAACTATCTTATTTTAAGAGTGAAAATACTCATTCCATTGGCAAATCATCTTATTTACCTGCTCAAATTAAGGCTAAATATACTTAATTTAAGCCATTTTTTACTTCTTTCTGGATTGTTTTTGCAGTGTTGTCACATTGGAAGACCCAGCCTCGACCCATCTTCGATGCTCTCACTGAATATCTTGCAATACATAAGCCCAGTCATCCTCAGTACAGTCGCCCTGTCCCATGTGCAGAAAAACACCCCCAAAGCATGATACTACCACCCCCATGCTTCACAGTAGGTAGTAGTTAGTGGAATTATGACCAAAAAGTTTTGGATCATCCAAATGGTTATTGGTAAACTTCAGACGGGCCTTGGCATGTGCTGGCAAGGTTACTGTATTACCAACAGTAACCTTGGAAACGGTGGTCCCAGCTCTTTTCAGGTCATTGACCAGCTCCTCCCGTGTAGTTCTGGGCTGATCTTTCATCTTTCTTAGGGTCATTTAGAGCCTACGAGGTGAGATCTTGCATGGCTCCCCAGCCCAATGGAGATTTACAGTCTTGTTTAGCTTCTTCTATTTTCTAATGATTGCTCCAACAGTGGAGCTTTTTTCACCAAGCTACTTGGGAATTTACCCATAGCCCTCCCCCCCTTGTGGAGGTGTACAATTTTGCCTCTAGTGTCTTTGGACAGCTCTTTGGTCTTGGTCATGCTAGTAGTTGGATTCTTACTGATTGTATGGAGTCGACAGGTGTCTTTATGCAGCTAAATAAATCGTAAAAAATCCCATTTTGCGATTTCTGGATTTTATTTTATTTTTTACATTATATCTGTCAGAGTGGACATGCACCTACGATGACTATTTCCAACCCCTCTATGATTTCTTAGTGGGGAAAATGGCAAAATAGCAGGGTTTTCAAATGCCTGTTTTCCTGTATAATTCTCCATAGATTTATTTTCTCTGAAGTGTACCAATATGCGATTATTACCTGGGGAGCTGATGAAGCTTCTTCACAGCTCAGACTGTTGAACAGAATTGCTCAGTGAGATGGAAGGAAAGTGGAAAGGTGTGTGAGGGAGTCATTCTCACCTGTCAGAACATCTGTCTTGATTTTTCTATGTGTGGACTGTTTTAGTCCTCCGTTGCTGCAAACGGACAGGATTCTTTGTTGCTGGCTCTTTTTTTTTTACATTCTAACTTTATTGATCATGTGTGTGTTATTAACCTGCAGGGCTGTTTTGGTGACTGTTTCTTTTTGCTGCATTGAGTGGTGCAAACCAAGAGATAGGTGTGAAAGAATCTGTTGGCAGTGGCATGTTTTTTGTTGAAACAGGCCTCGAGATATGTTATACTGTCCGCCTGAGTATTTCTTAAGTTCAAATAAGAATACTACAAACTACAGCTATATTGATCACCAAAGCCTGCACTACGCAGATGTTTAAATGCATATAATTTATGAACAACCTTTATATCTACTAACAGTATGTATTATTGTAAGCAGCCAAGAAGGTTTTTATTTCTACTTATGCTAGGCCCACTTTTGCCTTTAAAATTACACTCTTAATTCAGGTGGATTTGGGGGCTACACATTAGTTATGTAAATTGCCTATCCCACCTAGAGATGGACCATTATTTGATATCAATATGCAATGCAATATAGTTTTACCCAGCATGGGTGATTTGACTTTTTAAACACATTTACAGTCATTCAAAAGATGATAATAGCCTTTGATTACAGCATAAGTCACTGAAAGATTGTTTTCATGCAGTTTTATTTGTTTCATTAACAAAAAATATAAAAATCTTAACATGGTATATTAGACAAGCTTTATACATTTGGTAAATTGTCATATGTTTGTACAGGATTCTGTGGTGGGCATTCTCTGCAGACTTTCTGAGGCCTTTATCTTATCAATATTGAAATTAGATCATATTGACCTTAATTCAGAATTATGTTTTTATATTAGTTTTTGCCATATTGTTAAGGCCTAATCCCAAAACACTGCCAGTTTGCTGGATTATATTGGAATCTGTAGACTGCAGGGGCCATTGCTTTGATTTGAACTCATAGTCATGTTCGAGAGACCAATTTGAGATGATCTGAGCTATGAAACATTGTGCTTGCCTTGAGCAAGTAGCCCTTAGAACAGGGGTAAACTGGCCAGTGAGGGATTGACCTGATCAGCGATAATACAGGATTTGCTGTGTATTATGATAACATTTATTTATTTACTTAGTTATGATAATGATTGTGCTTTAGATATTTCAATTATCTGAATAGAAAAGAGTTAACCTTTGTTCAGCAAAATAAATGAGCAAGGGAAGGAGCAGTGTTTAAGCTTTTATGTATATTTTAGCTATTCTAATTTAATTTTAAAATAGAAAAAGCTGCGCAAAACAATGTTCAAATTCTTTCCTGATTCCTTTTCTCATCCGTTTTCTGATCTGTTGTGTTTATACACTATTAAATGCACTAATTTGGTAATGCTGGTAAACTGTCAGCAGAATATATAGTTTTTTACCTTTTTGTATGAAAGGTTTCATCAAATATATTTTTCGCAATGCAGCTATATTTACTTTTACTTTCATCTGTCTCACCCCCCCAGGTGTTGATGTATACTGATGGCTTGCATGGGAAGTGGATGTTCAGTGAGATCCGGGCTGTTTTTTCCAGACGTTTCCTTCTACAGAACACTGCCATGGAGGTCTTCATGGCTAACAGAAGTAAGCAGAGTAGTACATAAAACATTTAAAGTTTGTTTTTATTATTTTTTTCCCCATTTGTTTGATGGTAATTTTTCTGTTTGCAGCCTCCGTTATGTTCAACTTTCCCGACCAGGCCACAGTAAAAAAAGTGGTCTATTGTCTTCCTCGTGTAGGTGTAGGAACCAGCTATGGACTTCCACAAGCCAGGTAGGATAAGAGATGGCAAATGAAATGATACAAAAGGTTGATATTATAATTCAACAGTTATCGTCAATATTGGTTGCTTGTGCATTCCTTCAGCATGAAACAAGTCTATAAGTAGTCCCATTGTTCCATACCCTGAAGTGGATGTTCACTGACCCTGACAGGACTGACCTAATTCTCCAACTGAAATCTCTACATAGCCAGGCCAATGACTGGAACAAAACATAAAGAAACAGACCCCCCCTAAGGCTTCATTGTTGCTAACAGGCCATTTAATTTTCCGCTCTAAAATACAGTCCTGCAATCAGAGGATCAAATGCAACTGCAATCTTTGCAGAATCCTGATCAACACATTGCTTATTTGTATTTCTTGTTTTAATTTTTTTTTTGTTTGTTTGTTTGTTTGCACTTGGTAATAATGAGTTTATTGTTTCTAATTGTTTCTAATATGTGAAACAAAAATGTCCTACTAGAATGTGGGTGATTCTTTTATTTTAATTTGGGGTGTTAAATTCCAGTCCTCGTCAACTACTATCTTTCCTCCAACGCAGCTTAATCAAATGACTGAATTTCCTCATTTGCATGTCATTTAACTCTACATGGGCCAGGTAACTAACCATTTGTTTTGTTCAGTTGTCAGAGAAGGGAAGGGATATATTGAGAGCTTGCTGCGTAATAGCCACAGTCTCTCTCTCTCTCTCTCTCTCTCTCTCTCTGGTTTACATGACTTCACCTTAAACTCAGTGACCTCTGTTGTTTCCTCTCTTCATGGTAGCTACATCTACTCTGTTGTTCTGTTCAGGCCTGACACTGTCCTGGAAAGTTGCAAGTTTCTGTTCTCCTATAGATGAACCACTTGGCCCTGTCTTTTAGTGGTTAACTTGGTCTCTGGCCGACACATAGCTATGGGCTGAGATTTTACTTTGACTAAAGTATGCTTACTCGTTCATCTCCTAGACTCAAGAGTTGATCTTCTTAGCTGTATTTCTGTCTAAGATGAAGCCACTGCAGGAGCTACTATAGAAACTTTCATAGAAAGTATCCCTGTATCTTTGCTTTTTTGTGTGTCTGATCAACCGCCTAGCAGGTTGTGGCAGTAGGCCTTTCACACTGAACCTGGTTCTTTTTTTAATGTGTTCAAGGATAATTTTCCTCTCTATGGCTGCTAAATGCATGCTTGGCACGACGGTTTGCTGCAAATTTGTCACAATACAAGCCACTGTCTACAGTGCCTTTGCTATATGCTTATTTAAGAAGAGTGAATTATGTACATTAAATGCAATCAGCTGAGTTTCCTTAGACAGAAAACCAATCTGTCTATATGATTAGACAAAGTGCCTTGATATTACAAGTTTTATATTTCTGTTATCTAAATAAACTGATCTGATTTGGACTTAGCCTAAAGGACTGGAATTAGGTACTCCCGATTAAAGCATTGCCTAAGCTTGTATCTTTTTGAGTTTTTTTTTTTTAAATGTCCATATTATAGAAAAAACTGTGAGGAAATTTGTCTCATTTCTCATTTGAATGTTTTCAGGCGTATCTCCCTGGCAACCCCTCGGCAGCTTTTCAAATCTTCCAACATGACCCAGCGCTGGCAGAGAAGAGAGATCTCCAACTTTGAGTATCTGATGTTTTTCAACACCATAGCTGGTAAAGTGCTAACCAAAGCAGTTACACAATTTCCAAGTGATGTCTTTTAGTTGAAACTGTAAAGTACTGTAGCTTAAAGTATAGAAATAATGAATGCGGGGGGTTGTGTTTGGCTTTTTGCAGCCATCAGTAAGATTTATTGCTTCTGATTTGTTTTCTTCCTTGTCCATATAAACCTAATGACCTGAGATGGTTTTAAGTTTTAATCTGTTATATGAGTGAATCTTTCCACAGCAAGTCTTTAAAGTTATCTAGCAGGATCAATACATTTTATGTGTCAGTGATACTAGAAACATACACTAAGTGTGCTCATGTTTGTCGGATTAGTTTAAGAATCTATGGTGGCTTTAGGCGATACCAAACACAGCAAACTTCACTGTTCATGAGTATCTGCCTTTTGAAGCAAGAAGCAGGCGCAGTGGATTTTCCTGGATAATTAGTGCCTGGTTTTGTGAAAGTGTACATGAGTGTCTGCAGAGTTGAAAGGTTCTGTTGTCGACTCTCTGATCTGAACTGCAACTAACAGGAAAGGCAAGAACAACTGCACCCTACTTTGCTCGGAGAGGTGTCATCCTCTCTGTCGCTGCATATTCATGCATATTTATATTTAGCTGGTGCTTGAGAGTCGATACATTATTGTCAGCTAATTAGATGTAAGGCAGGCACAAAAACATGCCCAAAATTCATTAAAAATCCCTCGTAATGACCTGAGCTGCCAGATATGTCAGAAAGTGTGGAGCGGAAGACAGGCGGGGGGTGAAGTGCTGGGAAGAGGCGCGAACAGAAAGACTTCTTCTAATTAAACACTATTCCACTGTTATTAACATCCTGCCACCCTAACTCAGGACTCAGCACCACTTGGTCTCACCACACCAATGCCTGACTCCATCTTCTGTGCTCAGCCTGCTGTTTCCTCTTCAGTGTGTACCATTAACCTTGATAATTATGTTCTATAGCTTCCTGCAGACCTTATCTGCTACTCTGAGATAACCTACTCACTGACCAGCCGTTTAAAAAACTGGCATGTTTAGATCCTCTTGCCATTTTGCTGCAAAACCACAGCTAACTATTTTACTGTTAATCGTTAAACTCTTATAAAGGTACTGTGCTCTTCATAAAAGAGCAAATACCTATTCTTAATAAAGAATCATTCATCTATTTATCATTCTTCACATTGTAAACAATCAAAGGATTTGTTCGGCTTCTCTATCTGCTCTAACATCCAATGATGAAATTTATAATTTAGTCATGTTTTGTTGTATATACTTGTTTGGTATTTATTTAAGTGCTCTACATTAATAGGATAGTGAAAATATATAACTAATCAAATTTTTATTTTATTTTTGTGATTTGCTTAAAGTCCATTAACATTTTGTAATCACTTCTAAGGATTAAGCGAGTTTTAATTATTTTTATCTGTTGTTCTTCATGCAATATATTTTGTTGTTAATCTTAAGTTACTAAAGGTAAAAAATAAATTCATAACCAGCTGTAATTGAAATTGTACCTATTAACTCTTGATTATTTGTTATGTGTTTGATACTATCGTTTTTTTTGTCATTTACAAAGGTGTATGTAAATGAATAAAGTGTATTTTGTAAAATATGGCCATGTGAGTTAGGGAAATACCGTTTTCAAGTAGGGGATGTAATCTGTTAGAAGTCTAAATCTTCAGCTGTATTTTTCTGTTAAAGATTTCTTGTTTCCCTATTGTTAAAAAAAAAGAAGCAAAAAACAAAACATTTTACCCGCTATTAGAGGAAAAACCCTAACCAAGCTGGACCAACATAAAAATATTGTCCCCTAAACCTATTATGAACACATACTTTTTCATCTGGATCTACAATTTGCTTTAGCCTTGTTATTTGTGATGTTGATGGAAGAATGAATGTTATTCCTCATTGATTAAGATTCCTGAAAATTATAAGGTTGAGACAAAAAAAATCAGTTGCAAAAGTTCTTTAATATTGGATTTATAATATATAAAGGATTCCTGCCTAAAGACAACATATGTTAAACAAGTGTTATACTTGAAATCACAATTTAGCCAGTGATGTTAATGATCTTGTCAAATAACTTGTATGTATAATAGTAAAAAGAAGCTGTCAAATTTTGCTAAACCATTTTAATATAGAAAAATGGGTCTACAGAGTAAGATCCTAAAACGCTAAAAGAAGCACATTCTGGTGCTTTGCCCTAATTTCTTTAATTACAGAATGCCTAGTTTGCTAAATTGCTGCTCTAATGTTGTGCTGCTCTAGTCTCAAAGACTAATGAAAATGCTGGTATAAGAAGTCACCCATTTCTACACGAGCATTATTAATGGGAAACTCTGGGTTTGGTGTCTTACAGTAGGTGGAAGCTTAGAATCAAATTCAAAACTTTTTTAGTTATCAGATGACTGCTTTTCACCATTGAGTCACAGTCATTATTTTCTATTTCACATGCCTGTTTCATTTGATTTCTGTTTAAAGTGTATTGAAAAGTAAAACCCTATTGACAATGCTGAATTTACTTCTCATTTTTCCCAAGAGTTCTTGACAAATCTTTTCCTGCTGAAAAGCTTATTTCCTCTCACTGGATAAAAGGGAAGCTGAAATCCTGCAAATCAGCAGTTCAAAACTGCAGGGACATCAAACACATTTAGTGTTATGAATATATAGTTCTATAATTACAAACATTCAACTTGCAGACAAGCCTCCTGTGACGCTCACCTTTTATTGACAAGTCACACTCAGCAGTTCATGTCAAGAAAAACAAAGGAAACTTTCTCATGTTTTCTGGTTTAGGGTACAATTACTTATACTCCTCAAACCTTAAACCATTTTGTCACGCTGCAGATACCATTTTCATCGCATTTTATTTAAATCATATGTTATATGCCAGTGCAAATAGCTCTAAGATGTAAAGGGGAAATGGTACATGAAAGCCCTTTATGTGGAGGCCTTTTATCCGGTTCAGCGAAATACCATGTTTTTCTACCCATGTTTGGATAATGGATTCACCAATTTTCTGAGAGATTTTAAACACTTAGTATAGACTTCAAAATAAAACTCAGCATTAAACCTTATCTCATCATGGATTACAAGATGTGTTCCATAGTTTTTATCATGCTTTTTTATACTCATGTTCTTTACCAAAGAGTTCTTCACAGAAAAGCTGTATTTACAATGAAATTGAAATAGACACAGAGGAATTTGTTTACGGTACCTATTAAATGACTTCTGAACTCAAATGTCTTTAAAAAAAGAAAATCCACGTAAAAGGAGTTGAAATAATGCATGCAAAATTTTTCTAATTTTCATTATACAAAGGAGTTTGAAAACCATGTAATCTTGCACATTCCTGGCATTTAGTTATTTAACATTTTAAAGTTAACTGCATGCAATGAATTACTACATAACAAAATATTATAAAGTTCAAGGAGTCTGAATACTTTATAGTTGTGAAGAGGGAAATCTGTCAGATAAACAGCTCTATCATCAGGCTGTTTCTAATACTGCATCCTGTGTTGCCCTATTCCACCTGCTGTTTTCTTTTAGTCTGTCATCACTCACACATTTCTGTCTGCCACATTTGTCTAGGGAGGACATATAATGACCTGAACCAGTACCCAATCTTTCCCTGGGTACTTACCAACTATGACTCCGAGGAGCTGGACTTGACCCTTCCCGGGAACTTCAGAGATCTCTCCAAGGTATGAAGACTTATTTGCCTTTGCAACTTTATATTATTCATAGAAGATGGAAAATAAGGAGGAAATGATTGAGAATAATTGTTCTATTTCCTCTAGAAACTCTGGAAATGATTTGTCAAAGAATTATTCATAGATTGAAGACCATCACTGCTAGTCAGGGGGCTTCTCCAGATTTGATATAAGACATACCTCTATAGAAGGTACCCACAGCAATCAGCATCTAACAACAATTTATTAAAGAAACTCCTGAGTCACAGCAATATTCGAATTCCATGACATTTAAATATCTTACAAGACTCACAAGGCCTGAAACAGCTAGCTATATAGGTGGCTAGATAGACAGCTACACAAGTAATTACTTCACTAAAGCTCCGACAATTATCTAATTTTAAATATATGCATTTATTAGCCTTGCAATGTAAATAATTGTTGTGCTGGAACAACCTAATTTTTTTAACTTGTTTAACTTATAGAAGCAGGTTATAAAAACAGTATTGTAGCAATTCCAAAACATATAAAACCGTGCAATAAAATGACTGGTTGTGAGCCTTTCTAATCATACGGTTCAGACATAATGTCCTGCGGCACTGATAACTAAATGTTTTTGGACTGAATGGGAGAAGGCAGGAGATCGCTCCACCACAAACCATGGCCTGGTTTACTGGTTTTCCACCCCCCTCTTCTCTCTCTACATCGTGCAATTGCACACGGCTGTTCACTGACCTGAAAACAGTTGCATTCCTGTCTAAGCACTCTCACTCACTTCAGCGCTGCCTTTTTCTCTCTTGTTTCCCTTGCAGCACCAATGGCCCAACTTGGAGCCAAACTTTCCAGTCTCGCTTCTTAACAGTTTCCATTAGTTACGAATGCAAATGTTCAATGGAAATAACTAAATGTGAAACAAAATGTACAATGGAATGATTTCAATTTTACCAACCCAGAGCACCTTAAGCTACTGTACCACTGAGTTGTTAGCTCTCGCAACAGTCAGCAACGTTCAGCTTTACCTGTTGGGTACCCAGGTGGACTGAGGATGCGGCAGTGTTTGTGTGTCTATGCATGTGTGTTTTGGGGTGCTTGAGCAGAGCTGAGCTTCATGCAACCCAACTGCCCTGGGGAGACAGTTATTTATTGTAATGTATTCCAGTGACATCCTCCCATGCTGTTTACAGGCCTGAGCTGCCTTCATTAGCATGAGTTCACAGCCCATGTCTCCTGACAGTTGTCCTTGAAACCCTGGAGCTTATTTTTTCAAAAGTTCAATGATATTATTGCATGGAGGGACAGAGGTCTAGAATGTCCTCTCCTCTTGGTCTGCCCCTCTGTACCAGTATGGATTAGTGGTAGTGTTACAGTCACTGGAGAGCTGTAAAGTTAGGTGTCTTCTTCATGTACAGTAGATTTCCAGTATATTGTATTCTGTAAGTAAACAATGACATGTCTCCTTTCTTGTGTTCTAGTGTTACTTTTTAAATCTTTGTTTCACTTAGTATAAATAGCTAAACTGTGCATCCCTTTTTTCTGTGATACAGATAATTGTATCTTACAATAAATTTGAGAATCTCGTGAAATATATGAGTTGCGCATAAAATTATAATCCATTAAAATATTTAGTTTCAACAAATTTTTTATTTCAAATTTCAAGTGATTTAAATCAAGATTTTATTTTAATGCTTCTACTAAAACACCACAAACATTAAATTAAGTATTATAGGTTCATTAACAGTTTGTAATATTTTGAGGTTTTTGATCATCATACGAAATGTACAGATTTTGGTCTTTTTCCTGTAGTATATTCATTGTTACATGTTTTTTTATGAAATAAGTGTTTTTGGGTGTTATCTGCTGGTTTTTGTACTGCAGTTTTGAAACGTTTAAATCAACAGGCCCATTCTAAGGATAATGCATTCAAAAGATGTTTTCTTACTTATTTGATTCATTGGATTTACCTATGCAATATGTGCTCTACTGAGAACAACACTTCTCTTTTAAAATTAAACCTCAATCTATGAGTGCAAGGCTCATTTTCCCACAGATAGTCATATTATGAAAGCTGCTTGTCACTTGTGTCTTTGACTGTCACAAGATAGACACTATTGTTTAAACTGCTCAACGTCTGATGCACCAAATATTTTCCTCCCAAACCTGTACGCACCCACATTTACCTGCTGGTTGAGCATTCAGTGAACTGTAAGCAGTGCTATTGAACACTTCATTGCTGTGCCTCGAGGCCAAACTTCTGCATATTTGGATGTCAGCTGTATTTACGCAGTAAAGTGATTCATTAGTTTCTAATGATTATTTTTTGATGGAGTGACAAGTCTATAATAAATGAAGGGAAGTTTCCTCATAGTTGTTAAATGGTGCAATGAAGATTTAATTGCAAAAGAAAGCGAAATAAGCAGATGTGGTTAAGCCCTGCGTTTTCTCACCCTCTCATGCTGTGTATATAATATAAAACAGAATTTTCAAAATCTGATTTTTAAAAGGGCTGAAAATTGACATAACTGCATACACTGCACTACAGTTCATTTTCACTTAAATTGTACTTTTTTAAATCTTGGCAACCTGAAAGGACGCTTGCATTGGCTTCGAAAATGTGCCCTTTATGCATTTTCTTTCAGATCCTTATTCATTCTCCCTTTCATTCCAGCCAGGCTGTTTGTGAGTACATCTGCTTTATCTTGATTTGGAGCAGCTTGATTACATTAGACTGGAGCTCCATGCAGTACTGCTTCTGACAACGGAAGCAAAAATGACTGTGACTTGCCCTGACAGAGCACTGTAGCAACATACAGTAATGTAATTTGTTTTGAAATATAAAATTCAATACGCCACACTTTGTGAGGTGGCTTGGATATCAGCAAACAAAAGGAGACACTCTTTTCCGTTCACTCACCAACAGCTACGTACGCTTCCAGCAGCTTTGGAGAGTAACACCACCAATGATTGTGATTAGATCTGAAGCCAGTCAAAGTTTGATCATACTTTGCTTCGTTCTGTTGATGTGTTTCAGTGGGTCAGGTGTTATACAAGAAATGAACTCAGATAAAGTAAGTGTGGAACTGTCTAATGCAGTTGTTCTCATTGTCTTATATCTATGATCAGTGTGATATGTGGTGCAGAGAAAAGTAACAAGGTGATATTTCTTTGTTGCAGTGAGCCAATAGAAGCTGTATTGAACTAATCAACAGATGGTGAATATGACAGGACTAAAAGCACTTAAGTGCCTCTGACATGCCTATCCTACTCTATAAATTAGGTTTTTATTTCACATCAAATCCTAATCATGCATTTTTTTCCCGTATGAGTTACTTATAGCTCTCCTTGTTTAAACTCTTCATCTAAGGCAATAACAAGTTAGCTTTATAAACTATAAAATATTTAGTGGCATTATGCTGTATAATGTGTTATACATTATATATGGTGAAAGTCTGTGATGTATTGAAGGTGTAGAGCAGAAGTGCAGAAATATGAAGAAAGGACATTGGATCCAGCCAGCAGGAAGAATTTAAATAGAAAAAAGAAAATCCTAAAAGGCATTATTTAACCTTTTCAATAGCATGCTATTCTTAAAGTATTCAGTAGGGGCATACTTTTTTAGTCATAGTAGAAAATATGTAACATGACTTAGGCAGCGTTCACACAGCAGCGTGAAATGACCCAAATCCGGGGTTTTTTCCCCATATGCGACCTGTATCTGATCTTTTCATGACAGTCTGAACAACATGGATCTGCATTCTTTCCAATGCGACCCAGGCCAGTTGGCTATGTGGTCCTCAGTCCCATATGAATCTGATTTTTTCAAATGAGACCTGTGTCAGAACGGCCAGGTCGCATTCATCCGACCTGAATGTCATTACTGCTCAACAAAGGTCCCTATTCTGCATCTCGCTATGCAGAAGGGGGGAAAAAAACAATAACTATGGTGGATAATACGGAAAGCAGACTTTTCAAGCCTCTTGAAAAGACTGTGTCGTTAATGCACTGGCTGAGATTGGGAAAGAAATGAAAGATGCGCTCCAGCAATAGCACCCATGTTTAGGCCCGTAAACACAGAGGACTCTAAATGCGTCCTCTATGGTGTATGCGGGACAGTTGAACTGTATGAATGCAGTTCACACAGGAGATAGCATGCAAGTCGCATTTATTTGGAAATGTGAACAACCAAGCAAAAGATTCGGATTTCACAAAAAAAATCCTAATTAAGCATTAAGGTCTGCAGTGTGATGTAGCCTAAGACAACCTGAAAAGCACATGGCAGTAATGAAGTTTCTTTTGTTTATGTAAATGATGCACTCTACTCTGTTCTGTTGCTCCAACAACCACAATGGACAATCACCAAAAGGAGAAAAATAGATAAAGAGTTTAGAAATGCCCCATATCCCATATTATAATATGGAGTTACATGGCAAACATTTGTGCTTGGTGTTAATTTGGTGCTTAAAGTCCATGTAAAGTATAAATGTGTGTTCTTAGTTTATCAACCCACAAAAACATGTGTTATTATTCACCCAGCCAAATTTGAATGATTAAAAAACTGCTAAGCATGTAAAAGTAAGTCTCAAAAGTCATGAAAAAACACAGGGGAGTGTCTGCCGGAAGGCACTGCATCCACACCCATACTAAAGAACGTTCCCATGTTCTGTAGCAACAGTTTGGCATAATACATAGCAAGGTGGAAAATGCATTTTCTATTGTCAATTCCATACATAGAATTCAGATACGAGACATATCACCCTGTTAGCTACTGTCAACAAATCCTGAAACACAGAGAGTTTGAGACACAGAATAAATTGAACTTTATAATACATTTCTCCATGGTTGGAAGAAATTTTAGAACAAAACATTTGTAATGTTTAAAAGAAAACGGGAAAAAAAATCCTTTTACACAATTAGATATCATTATGAGTCACATAGGTGTGAAAAATACAATAGCTAGCAAGAGAGACTGAGAAGAGATAAAAGTTATGAATTCCCGTCCAAGCTTAGAGGTTAGTGAAGCAGTTGTAAAAGTTAGCTTCCTAATTACAACAAAACAGCATCAGAATCAAAGCTGTAGATTGATGGGAGTTTGGTGAATCATTCAAGAACGATACTTCGACATTGAGGATATCAGAACTGTTGACTTTGATGGCTAAAAGTCCGGTAATTTGTTGCATTTTCTTTGGCAAGAGATGAGACTCAACTGGTCATATTAATGTGTGGAGTAAAGGACACTTTAGTGTCTTGAGCTGGTGCCTATGTTGGACACCATACTGTAACTGCAAAGGAAATGTTCAGCTCTCTTATTAGTTCATCAGATGGAATCACATTTTTTTATGTAATTATGTTTTATTCAATTGGAGCATGTCAAATACATAATAATAATAATATGGAAGAAGTGCTCTCAGGCCAGCTGCAGCTGGTACTTTATGCCATTAATGGTCAGGAAAATAGAAGGGGGCATGACAAATTTCAGTGAGAAAGTACAATTCCTTTATGTGCAAGATGCTTGCTGGACATTTTAGTGTATTTTGCACCCAGAGGTATTGTGTTTAGGTCGTTAGAAATGACACATCATGGAGGTGGTTGTTGGAAATGCTAATTTCATACCAGCCAGAGGTCTGAATCATCATCAGTTTGACAGGTTTCTGAGTAAAAGTAATACCTAAACCATCTGAGAAACAATTATTTGGATTCCTAATTATTCAACGCTTCAGTTTGTTCTCTAAAAGAGGATACTAATGGCTGCACATAAAGAATGAACCTTTATGTTATATCTGTATGTGTCAGCATTGTGGGAAATATGTTAGACTTAATAGATTTCCTAATAAATGTCTCATTTCATTTTTTATAACATTAAAAACTTGATATCCGGGTCAGAACTGTCTTACTGCATTTGTTAAGCACAACTAAACATTTTGGTTACCTGTTCCCACCTGGCATTATTTCCGCTCAGAAGGACACAGCTGACCAAAAGGTTTAGTTTCACTTACTTAAATATAGAGAGCTTAGAAGACCATTATTTGGCCTTGATGCGACTGTTTCCAGCCCAAACACAATATAAAAGCTGCCCAATTCAGCAAAATCCACCCAAATCTCAACCGCATGTGAAAAGCATGAAACTCTATTAAAACAGACACAAATATTTTAATAGTTTTTTGCAAAGTATACATTCAAAGAACCAAACGGAAAAGTCACCGATCACTCTCTGTATTATGCCATGAGTGCAGCGCATAAAAGTTACCTGATACCAGCATAACTTTTGAAACCAATTTGCTATAAAATTCTCCTGGTTCACAAACGTTCTCTCATTACACACATACACACACCCACAGACACCCACGGTGTAGCTCATTCTAGCATTTTTCTTTCAGTCATTAAATATTTTAGGTCTGAATCTGCCACATTTCACAAAAAAACAATAATAAAGTGATCTCACCATTGTGCAATATATATAAAGTTATCCAATACATTAATAGTTGTGGGACAGGCGGCTATGTTACGCTCCAGATCAGGCTCTCATTTTTTCAATATCATGCAGGCTGCCAAAAACAAAGAAGTCTGATACATGCGCATTCAGTAACATTTTATTTTACAGGCAGAGCTCAAATCCTTTTTTACCATGTTTCATAAGTTTCATAAGTTAACAGTGGCGTGCCTGCAGAAAATGCAGAGTAGGCTACTCCTTAATTCAACGTTCATCATCAGGTCAGACATACGTAAGTTTGCCATTACCTTCTACTACTTAAAGAAAAATCTAAATATCGTCCTTAACTGCCTCCAGTCAGTTGCTACTGCTCTTTGGATCGTCATCCTCATATAAGGTATGTTTCCAATAACAATCAAATTGCGGAATTTGTTATTATGAAAATAAATTCACTGAATTGAAATACCCTAATTAAAAAAAATAACAAAAAAAAACGAATGCTTTTCAATGAAACATTTGTACTTAGTATTTAATATTTTTTTATTGTATTTAAATCGTTATATTTTGAAAAACTGCAATAGAAAGTCTTTTTTCCGCATCACATAAGTCACGTGATCTGCAGCTGGACCTCACTGCCTTGTAAAAAGACAATAAAGACAGAAAGTATTTAGCAAATGATGGATGGCTGAAATATGGATATATCTCATTTGTTTACATTCACTGCTGCCATGTGTTTTTCAGAGTTATCTCGTTAATAATCATATTTACATGCAATTTTTTTGTGTTATTAATTGAAAATACTGCAGCTGCTTAAAGGAATAGTACACCCAAAACATGATTAGCCTTCATTTTCTACTCACCCCCATGCTGAACAACACTCTGGAGTACTTTTTTGATATCTCAAATGCATCTGGAGATCTGGGAGGCTTCTTGCTGTCTGCTGACATTAAAATAATGGAGGTCTATGGTGACCGAGACAGAAAGGTCCATAAAAGTCCACAAAAAACGTGTCAATATTCCTCCATACTGCTCGTCCAATGTATTCCAAGTGTTCTGAGTGGGTAGCATCCAGAATTTACTCGAAACGAAGTCATTTAGAATGTTTTTAGAGCATAAACAGTAGTGTATAGGATTTCCTGAAAGCGCGCGCCGGCGCGTTCATGACGCTACGGAAGCCGGCAGACCAAGCCAGATGAAAGTGCGCATTCAGCGTCTGCTCTGCCAATAATGCAAGCGTAGAAGAAGAAATGTGCCGTTTACCTGTGCAAAGAAAGAAACAACAAAAGAAAAATGTCTGAGGACTTCAGTGTTGAGGAAGAGCATGAGTTCTCTGCCGAGCTGAATGCGCTGGTTTGGTCTGCCGGCTTCCGTAGCTTCGGGAGCATCTGGAGATCAGGAAGTCCTATACACTACTGTTTATGCTCTAAAAACATTCTAAATGACTTCGTTTCGAGTAAATTCTGGATGCTACCCACTCAGGACACTTGGAATACTTTGGAAGAGCAGTATGGAAGAATATTGACACGTTTTTTGTGGACTTTTATGGACCTTTCTGTCTCGGTCACCATAGACCTCCATTATTTGAATGTCAGCAGACAGCAAGAAGCCTCCCAGATCTCCAGATGCATTTGAGATATCAAAAAAGTACTCCAGAGTGTTGTTCAGCATGGGGGTGAGTAGAAAATGAAGGCTAATCATGTTTTGGGTGTACTATTCCTTTAACTTTGCATTTTTGAATTCAGCAGAATATTGTCAGCTTTGTGAACATTTGTAATGGAAACACAGCTATAGTGGACAAACGTATGCTGATATTGTGCCACAAACCACATTGTGACTTGTGTTAGTGGACTTACAGTTAGCATACCCTAATTTATCAGAAACTTGATTGCTTTCTGCCTCTTGTTGATATACAGGTGATATACTGGTGATGTACAGTAGCAGCCATTCAAAATGGCCCTACTCAGTCAAACGCCAGCCGAATAGCAGCCCTGCAACTACCAGCAGAATCCCCTGCAACTACCAGCAGAATCCCCTCCAACTTCCAGCCACTGGAGTGACCCCTCCTTCTCCTGGGCATGCATATTTTTCTACTTTGACTCCAACCTTTCACTGAATTACAGGATGGGGCTTCTATTTAGATCTTAATGTCCACAAATCATGACAGAATGAATATTTTAGTACAAAGATTGATGTTTAAAAATGAATTGTAAGGGAACAGCCAAGGGCCTCTTAAGGAAAGTGGGGAATTTTTGATGTATACACTGCATTTCATTGGTCCTAAACATTTTTGTAAGGACGCCAAACGTATTTGCTGGCTTCTACCAATATTTCTTTTCATGAGTTTTTGAATTCACAAAATTGCAACAATTCATCTTGCTTGTAAGGTAATCACCAGAACTCAAATCAATGTAAGTATGATTTTAAAACACACGTCCGACTTTGACATTTTTATTTTTCCATAAGGTCCAGCCTATTGCCATGGTCTATTTCTGTATGAAAAAGTTTATATAAAATATAAAATATCCTATATATTTAAAGAGACATTATGGAGTTTTCTGATCATTCTGCCATCTGTGGCCAAAAGATAGAACTGCACCACTCTTTGGCTTGTTCTCGTAGCGCAAGCTTTTCCTTGAAAAGTTTTTTTTATTTTATTTTTTTTATTATTTATTTAGTTGAGTGGCCATTGGTGTCTGATTTGAGCTGGATGCCAGTTGCTTCTGAGTATCCACAAAATCCATCTTGGAAATGTATTCCAAAATATATTCAGGGGAAAATGTACAGGTTTAAATGCATAAACACTGAACTACTGAGGTGTCCGTCCGCTCATCAAACAATGTTTTAGTTATTGTAAAGATATTTTTCAATAAAAACTTACAAAATATTACAGTTCTTTAATTATTCATTATAATTATTAATTTCTTTAATAGCTCTGAAAGAGGAATTTATCGCTGTTTTGTAACTACTGTAGAAATAGATATTGGTAGTACAATTAAGTAAATGGTAAATGGCATGTACTTATATAGCGCCTTTATTCAAGTTAGGAGACTTGACCAAAGCGCTTTACACTACATTCATTCACCCATTCACGCACACACTCACACACTGATGGTGGCGAGCTACATTGTAGCCACAGCTGCCCTGGGGCTCACTGACAGAAGCGAGGCTGCCGTACACTGGCGCCACCGGGCCCTCTGACCACCATCAGTAGACAATGCAGGTGAAGTGTCTTGCCCAAGGACACAACGACAATGAAAGTCGGAGTCGGGGCTTGAACCGTCAACCCTTCGATTTCAGGGCAAACTCCTACATCCAACGCCACTGTCGCCCCTAAGTACATAGGCAATGTTCTACTATGTATAAACGCTAACAGGTAGGTAGAAAATTAATTTGTATTGATATATTCTACACATATTGACCATAGAATACCCAATAAATTAAACCCAATAAATGAATAATTAAATACATTTCTATAAAAGAAAAAAACTTATGCTTATCTATGCTTAACACCATCACATGCCAAAAACAATAGTGCAGGCCCCATCAGTCAGGGCTTTGGTTGCTTTCTGTCATTACTTGCAAAAAAAACAAGCACTGAAATATAGAATGAAAAGGTCTTTGTTTCTGCTCCACACACAAATATTTTTTTTACAAACCCTACTAATACGCAGCCATTCACAACATGGCCTTTTTTTGCACTACATGTTCCATAAAATGCTTCTAAAAAATAAATATCAAATAAGCCACTTAGTACTGGTACAGGGAACTTTCAGTCCTCTTTCCCACATTTTACAGACCCTTTTTCCAAACGTATTTCATTGATTTTTATTTTTGTCAAACTAGCAGTGGTTTGATGGAGTGTGTGACGTCCTGTGGTTCACACCCCAATCCATCTGGGCCAAGACTTCACATGCAAGGTTATTACCACCCCATAAATCTATGTAGAACTCAATAAACGTCTCCTTTACTCTACTCATTTGTAGTAATACTGATGTGGTATGCTATTAAACTGAAAGTAAGATCAAAATTGTATTTTTTTTATTTATTACTTTTTTTTTTTTACTTAAAGCTTAAGAGTGTCACTAAGATGTGACTGTAGAGGTGATCTATCAGAACATGACATCAACTTCTGGATAAAGACTACATAATAACAGAATTTTATTATGTTTAGACAATTACTTTAGTTTTACAGCATTATTTGAAAGCATTTGAAAGCATAGCATTTGTAAGGATTGTTATTTTTTTTCCCTTTTGTGTTAAGACTGCTATTGAAGCTTCAAGCCAGAAAATCTGTCATTGATTACATCAGCAGACTGTCTCCCCATGTGTACTGATGCAGTGGCACTGAGTATATTAATATTGACTGCCAATATGTGTCTAGGTTTCATATAAATGATGCTTTGATTGAGAAAACAGGAAAAGCACTATATATGTGTAATGGGAGTCATTATATTACATTGAGAGCACATGAAAATTAAAGAGAAAAACATCAGAATGATAGCATCATAACAATGCTAAAGTTGCTGGTGAAGATTCTCAGTCATCCAGGGTTGGATGTTCTCATCTATATATAATTATGTTTTAGTAACATTTACAGTAATATAGCTGTTATTAAGCATTTAAGTACTAGTATGTATTCATCTCTTGAAAACCCAAATGTCCGTATTTTATTGTGTAACTTTGGACCTATGAGCTCATATCAGCACTGCACAGATAAAAGCAATCTTAACAAAAGGGTAGAGGTCCTGTTTCTACCCTTTCAAGCTTTGCTTCAGAATGCTTGGCTAGAAAATATTTGGAAATAAATCAGGTCTGATCTGCTTTGATTAGACAAAAACTTCAACCAGGGTGACTGCTTATGTCATTTTCTGGCCTTTTGTTGTTATACCTTTTTAATAATTTGACATACAGTAAGCCAGGAAAAAACTTTTTTAAGGACCAGGAGGGTAATGCAGTTTGACAGGAAAAGATAGCAGGAAAGATATGTTCAATTTCTGCTTTAAAAATTATTTGTTTATCTGCAAAAGTGAATTTTTAGAAATCATGTTCCTGAAAATATCTCAACCTATTCTCAAATTTTAAGAAGCCTGGCTGTTTTTTTATTAATTAATTTCAAACCTAGCTTGACGCTAGGTTTGAAATTAATTAATAAAAAAATAATAATAAAGTGGAAAGTCCTAGTGGTTATAGTGGTGCGCTTGTTCTCTGAGAAGGTTGCAAGTACCCGGTTTGATCCTCACAGCCTCCACTCTGGGTTCCTGAGCAAGACCCTTAACCCCATACTGCTCCCCGGGCGCCACACGATGGCAACCCACTTCTCCCGAAGGGGATGTATTAATTGCAGAGGTAAATTTCTTCAGTTTGGGATCAATAAAGTTCATAAAAAAAAAAAAAAAAACAATGTTGCCCAGACTAGCACTAAGGGATGAACCTAATTCCTGGTTAAGGCCAAAGATCATCAAACCCCATAATGATCCACACAGCAGGATGGTGGCCTAGGAAATCAGTATCAGTTTATTTGATTTTGACACTTTGTATTTGCCCTAATGTTTACATCAAATATTAGCTTTTGTTGCAAGTAACGTGGAAGAAATAATTATGCACCATACATTTCACCTGAATTCTTTAAAGCTATATAGCTGAAATTAATGTTCTACCTTCTAAAACAAAAACATTTCATCACAGATACAAAACAGTTGCTGTACTTTTAATTAAATTTGGTTGCTTCTCATAATCCAGTTTAATGTCCTCATGCTTCCCTTTTGGTTTGCACTGTTTTTGTACAAATGTACTAATTGTGACTTTTCTTCTAAAAATGTGGCAGCTGCTTCCTCAAAGAACATAAAAAATAAACTTGTTTCTCATTCTATCAGGCCCCAGGTACAAACATCAGTACATTATGGGATGTATTGAACTAAGAATGGTAGTCCATAACTGTGATGTAAATAATATGTATAGCCCTGTATTAAACCTCTCACTACCGCCCACAATGCAACACTATGTAGAACAGCTGCAAAACAGCTGCAGAGGCAAACATTATTGCTTATTCTTTGTGAAGTAGCTTAAGCTTACTCAGACTCAATGGATGGCATCTGTGAACTACAATTTTCCACACAGCATATAGTTTCTTATTTATACTGAGGCACAATGTTTGAATTGATATTTCTATATGTAAATAATTTTACATTCCAAAAATTTTTTTAAAATACTCATTCATGACACTATGTTTTGTCTTAGGATTTACTGACCCAGAAAGGTGATTTCTCACCAAATACCTAAACAAACATTCTTGTCATGACTATGTCCCTATTATGGAATTTGAAGGGAGTTATGGTATGCAAAGGAAAGGGGCACATATTTTGCTCTTCACATGTTGGCAGATTTTTTTGTCCGTCCCTTGGAGCGAGTTTAAGTAATTTTAGGGTTGAATGAAAAAACAGTAAGGATGAGCTACTACTTCTGACATTTACCTGCATGGTTTATAATATATTATTTTACCATAAAATAAACATTATCATTATAATAATATCAAGTTTGTATGAGGCAGATACAGTATACAAAAAAACAAAAATGTATTTAGGCAACAAAAATGCTTTTTTTTTTTTAAGATGTAAATTAGAATTAGTAAATTAGAATCTAAATATATAATATTGGACCATCAATATATTTGTCCAAAAGAAATCTATTTGAGATCAGAATTGTTATTGAACTTAATGGCTTAGTGTTTTTGACAAAAATAAAAAAATAAAAATCAGGTTTAGAATCTCCAAACTATGAAGAAATCAATGAGATGTGAAAACCATGTGTGTTTACCTAACACCTAACTTACTAGAGGCAGACGTAATCAGATTAAGTTAAAACCACAGAAAATGTGTTCATATTAACTAAGCTGTTCTCTTTTTTGTTTTTTTCAGCCTGTTGGTGCATTGAATCCAAAGCGTGCAGCATTTTTCTCTGAACGCTATGAGACAGGAGAAGATGACCAGTCACCTCCTTGTCATTACAATTCCCACTACTCCACTGCTGCTGCAACTCAGCATTGGCTTGTCAGAATTGTGAGTACTGTACCATCATTCCTTTAACCCTCTCCATTTCTGTTATTTTTCCGAGACAAGTATTAGTCAAGTATATGAATAGTAATGAAGTCAAACCAAGACCTAAGAAAGCTTCTCGTTTCATTTTTTTGTCTTCAAGGGCTGATTGTCACTTGTCAGACTTGATGATGTTGTTACTTTGAGGTCTGTCAGCTTCTGCACAGGATGCAGCTCAACATTTCAATTTGATTGGGGCTGAGTTAGACCAATGGTGCTCAAGAAAACACATTTCACAGGCCAATAAACCGGCATATGTGAACTAAATAAAGAGTGGCTGGGTAATGATTTACAGGGGCTGCTGTGACAGGTTTATGTGTTTCAGGCTACCAGTGAGCGCTGGAGACATGTCCATCAAGGTTACTGAGCACTGTCCTCATTTACTGTGGAAGAGGAGCAGGAGACGTCACACCTCCAGTATAGTTCCTATAAAACAGGCTATTATAACCTACAGGGCTTCTTTGAATCAGTTAAAACATTAATTTGAAATAAAAGCTTAAATGTTATGGTAAGGTGTACTGTGAATATCCTCTGCTCATGGTTAGATGACCTGGGGTGGATCCCCTGAAATAAGCTATAGTAGTGTCCATTATATGGTGCCTGATCTGTTCTGTCCAAGAGCCAATTGTTTCTATCATACTCTTACAAAATCACCTTTTCTTATTATATTTAACTAAGTAAAGGCAACACAATCTTGTTTTTCTCAAGCCTTGTGCAATTTATTATTCTACAGCTGTTTCTTGCTTTTCCTCTGGAGAAAATAAAAGTGCTAGATTTTCAATAAATATACAACCCCTTCTGCTAAAATAATATATATTTTTTTGATTTTCAACTAAAATCTTATGGTATTAGCACTTTTAGTCAGCATGTTAAGAGAGTGGAAAAACAATCATTTTCAATTTGAGCTTTTATTGATTTGTTGTCTGATTTTCTTTTTTTCCAGGAACCCTTCACTACGTTCTTCCTCAGTGTCAACAATAACAAATTCGACCATCCTGATCGCACATTCTCTGCCATCCCACGGTCTTGGAGAAACTGTCAAAGAGACACGTCGGATGTAAAAGTGAGAAATATTGAGATACAAGGTGTATTGTAGCCTACTGCCAAGGTGTATTGAATTCCTATGTATTCCATTGTGTAGTCATGTTTATTAGTCTAGTCCAATGGTTTGTGTATTTTATTTTTGTAGGATAAACCTAAATATATTGGATATGCTGTATCAGCTGTGTCTTTGCTGCTCAGAATGCATGCAGAATGATTCCAAACCCGTCTTCCTTCCTCAGTAAAAACTATCTGGCCTGTAAAAAATAAAGAGGTTGCCATTAATCATTAATGGCTTATCTGAACAAACAAAAACAAAAAACTAAAGTGTATGTGTGCACATAACTTATGCATGTTTGATTTACCTCATGCAAAAACATGAAAATCTTTCAGAGGTATATTTCCCTTGAACAAAGACAGAAAATATCTGAAAGAAACACAAAGCCCTCTCTCTGTACAGATACTCAGCACTCACTAAAAAACACAGAACCCTGCTGATTTGCCTCCATTTTGCCCACTGCATAACACACAGCAGGGATATGCACTGACCTCAAAGTGTCATATATTTCTAGCACACCCTGCGTAGGGTAGTGTTGCCTCCGGCAATTAATAAAGCATTAATGACAAAAGCTATTTAAAATGTAGTCATTTATGTACAGACAGGGCTTTTACTTACCAGAACCAGGGGAAGAACCAGCAATTCATGTGAGGAAGAGGTAAAACACTGAAAGCCAGTGAACAACTTGATAGTCAAATGCCACCCTGTTAACAAATACAATCTACTTTTGGCTACTTGCACGTCTGAATGCATTTGTTTTTACACAGATGGTTGCTCAACTATTAGAGGCGTGCTATGAAGCACAATTCAAGATTACTACAACTATTTTATAATGTATTGTAAAGAAGGAAAACATTATGCATCCTATTGTGTTTATATTACTCATGGTGTATAACATGGACATACATACAGGTAAATATCTCTATATTAGCTGGTTATTGTACTTTCATACTCTGTTTCTCTTTATTTTCTTCAGTAGGGTATTTATGCTGTTGAGCTCTTTCACAGGGCTCAAAATCGCAGTATATTTTATTGGGATTTTGAGGGATAAACCCAACATTCATAAAAAGGAAAGGAAGGTAATCCATTGTTTTATAATCATTTAAAAATAATAATTGGAAAAGGCAACCATGAATTTGAATTGAGCCCCTTTGGGAAAGTTTAACATTCTTGAAATCTGAACAAAAAAAAAAAAATGAATAGAATTGGACACAACTGCAAGCCTACCTAATGAGAGAACCAGCGACAATGTGAGCTTGAAAAAAACAGTTCAGATGAGAGAATCTGTTATACAAACAGCTTTACCATTATTTGTGGAAATTCCAATACAATACGCTAAATTTGAAGGTTAAATGTATTAAAATGTACAAAACTTTAATGGGAAATATTATTTTTGTATAACATTATTTATTTTTTCTTATTTCTATGTATGCTAATTACTGTTTTTTTTTTATAATAGTTAAAAGTATTTATTTTTTATGACTGTTAAAAAGTCCCTCTGTTGTATTGCAGGGTAAGTCACTGTCTTTCATACGCCAGACCCAAATTAGAATTAAGTTGTCAGGGAGGACATCAGTTGTAAAAACGCCGCTAGGAACGGACTCATATTTTAATAAGTGTGTAAATAGCATCAGGAAAAAATAAGCAATTGCTGTTTAAAATCAGATATCTGCTGAAGTAGGTTAGGAAGAAAAGTAGAGGGCCACAGGGGTTAAGGTCAGTCTGGCTCAGACCACTAAGCGGTCCATTGGGCCTCTGATTTAAAGGGAGCTTGTTTTTACCAGGGTCTCTCTTTCATTAACCTCAGTCTCCTCCTGTAGTAATGATGACAAGGCTGAGGGAGGCTGATCTCCTGGTGGGGATGACCCCTTAAAGAAGCAAGTCAAATGGAAACACCCCCGATGAAACAACCTCTCCTTCATGAAAACACCATCATTTACGTTAATGGTCTTTCATACCTTTCTTTTCATTCCTGAAAGAAAATACAGTTAAGTTATACTGGCATAGCTGCCCATTGACAAAGAGAGATAGACTTTTCTTTAAAGCAGTGGGGACAAATCCACACACACCGAAACACGGACACACACACAAACTGCCAGTGTGTTGTCTGAAGGTATCCAGCAGCACTCTCCTGGTGACAGATTTTGACAAACATGTCATTAAGGTGACACAGTGTAAAGCAATGTAGGCTTGAGTGATTGACTTGTTAGCCCATTACAATGCTGTTGCAGAATTAATGGCTACCATGGGAGGGTGGCTTGAAAGCGGAGCTGGCAGTTTTAACAGCTTGGCGGTGAGTTACGGCAGCAAGTTTACAACCAAAAAAAGATGAGGGAAAATGTAGTTATGTGTATGTGGAAGAAAAGAAGGAAACAAAGATTTTTTTTTTTACTTTGCTTGTTATTTGCAGAGGGTGAAATTTGACCAACAGCAGACCAGTAGTCTTACTGGCCTGTACCATGTCATAGTAACCCACTCTCTAAAAACCAAATAATTTATGAGTGTGTAGCAGCGATGAGGAATACGTTTCCCATAGGCAGAATCAAAGTCTTTACCACCTTGTATCTCACAAATGCTGCTCCTATAAAATAAAGCGAATTATAGGAGTTGAAATACTGACTTAAATCTAATTTGATAATCTCAGGCTGGAAGAAGGATTTTTTTTTTTTTTCTGAACCTTTTCCTTTCCAAATGTGGACAGGATAAAGGATCTACATTTTTAAGAGTGCTTATACCCGATTGTGCAAAGGCTCTTCTCCTTTATGCCTCCTTTGTTTTATGATCAAGAGGATAAAGGATAAAAACAGCAGTAAATGCTGTCTTGTATTTTTGATAATATTGCTTAAAAAGTCAGTTTTAAAAACTAGGTAATTTTTTAACAATGTGGCCACATCTACATTATTAATACATGTTTGGTCATGAATTTGGAAATAAAGACAGTACGTATAATAGTTTGCAAAAGTACTCGTTGTCCTTTTTGCTATATAGCAACCATAAACCAAGTGTTTGTTTATATTATTTTATGTGATAGACCTACTCATTGTAGTATATACTGTTAAAGTTAAAAGAAAATTATAAATGTTTGTCTTTCTTTCCCTTTATTCAAAGTTAATATAAAGACATCAGCCATTTTTTTAGCCACTTTTAATATTTTAACAAAATAATTAAAATCTCTCTAACCTATGTCTTAAAATGTCAGCTACTCGGTTAATCGAGTAAAACTGTCTGCAATTTGATATTAAGATAAATCTTCTATGACCTCTTAAGATTTTGGTTTGTTGAAGAACATTACATATTTGTTTGAAGAAGAGGAAAAGGAACCCCCAGACAAGTCAAAGATACATTTATAGAGGAGTTTAAAGAAATATGTAGTTATGATACAGTATCATAAGCTGGGCATTTGAGGAACATTGTTCAGTTTGATTTAATTGGGGAAGAATTTAGCAAAATTACATTACTAGAAAAAAGGCTATGCACCTAACTGATAGACCAGCTGAATAGCAATAATCCAATATGTAGTCCAGAGGCCTATGGCAACTCTAAAGGGTCTGCAGTAATGCATGGCCTAGATGGAAGACTCTGTTGACTGTACAATTTTATGTTGTGCATTTCTTAGATCTCACATTTATGAAATAGTAGCTATACAAAAGCAGAGCTGAAAGGCTGTCAAAAAACAATGCTACAAGTTGTCAAAACATTGAAGGGACATGGAAAAAATATTCCAGTTGAAGAGAACCAAGTTTTATTTATTATGTATCTGCATTCAAGGCCCTGTGGGGCAGAAAGCTAATACTGCATATCACTATAAAACACATTCCCAATATTAAAATGGGTGTGACAGCTTCATTCTTTGGTGGGGTAAATCTTCAGCTTGGACTGGGAAGCTTAGCCTTACTTTGATGCTCTAGATCGAAATGAAAACAGTATATTTGAAAGAATGTCCAGATTTACATCTAATGGGGATATGTATCAAGAACAACAAGCTGATTTTAGATGCTGTCCTACCTAACTGAGCTTGAAAAATTTTACATAATAGATAAAAGAAGATTTAGAAATATGTCTCCAGATTTGGAAAGCTTTAGGAGACATAACCCAAACAGCATCTTGCTGTATTGGCAGCAAATCGTTTTATACCAAATATGGAATATAACTCCAATTAAATGGATTTTTGTAAAATGTTTTAAGAACAATATATCATTTCTATTCCACTTCATAGTTGATAAATGTATTTATTATCATATTTATTATTTTATTTATTATTTCAGGTTTGTGACTGTAGAGTAATGGGTATGAATACTTTTGCATAAAGATTTCAAACATTTCTGATTAGTTTTTGTTTAAATACAAGGTAAAATCTTGTTGCGAAAATTGTTGTCTGAGAAGCTAAGGTCAATATTTGCTCTCCTCTTCAGCACAAATCACACTTGGCTTTACATTAAGAGCTCTTTTACCAAGCTCACTTCCCCTCCACAGCAGGGTCCTGACCCCATCTCAGGAAACTAAAGACTAGAGAGAAAAGCCCAACTTTGTTCCAGTTTCATTTAACACATCTAACACCTCTGGCTGGAATAACTGGACTAGCAACACTCAGCCACTCTCTCATGGCCTGCTGTTCAGCTTGTTTATGTTACCTTTCCCCTTAAGTTTCACCCCCTCTCAGTGAGACAAAGTTTCTTCTTTTTTCCTTTTTCCATTTTTATATTATATTAAGACTAATTTTCTTGCCTTCAGAAAATCAGTTTGATTTTATTACTGACTTTGATAATATAACAAAAACATTTCTTTTTCTTTAGGAATTGATTCCTGAGTTCTACTATCTCCCAGAGATGTTTGTTAACAGCAACGGCTACCATTTAGGAATGAGGGAAGATGGGAACATGATCTGTGATGTGGACTTACCAGCCTGGTCCAAGAAGCCTGAAGACTTTGTTCGGATAAACAGGATGGTAAGCTTTGTGAGCATGTGCTTGTTTAAAAATGTAGAACCCAAAAACTGTCTATGCAATATATCTGGCCTAATATGACATGACCAAAAACAGCCTTTAACATGACTTGATTAAAATATTTTAACCTGCAGATGAAAATTCCAAAGATGGCCTCTTATAAGCTCATAAGAGCCTAAACATTTAAAATCTCCTCAAGAAGTGCTAGTTTAACATTTGGGATTTTTTTATACTGTGCCCTGTCTGTTTTTTAATGGATTATTAAAATATATTAGTGTTATAACTAGTACATTTGTATTGATTTAATTCTCTAGGTAAAAAAAATGAATGTACCTTCATTATTGATTACAGTTTAATCCATAAATATGATTTAAGAAGCTTATAACAATGGTTATAGAGTTTGTTTGTATAAGTTGATGTATTCCTTATTTTCCAGTTATATTATAAGTATGCATGATTTATTGTAGCAATTCTTTCAAGCTATAAAGGTGAAAATTGGTGAGGGCAGCTTCATCTTCAGCGGTGGCCTTTTCTTTACAGAAAATAGGGAAGGGCTCAGACTTGATGGAAGGCTAAATAGATAAACAGCTAAATGCAGGGTTATCTAGAAGATAGATAGAACATATTTTAGAAACTGCAGATGACAAGAAGCTTTTTTTCTTCCAACAGCCCTAAAACACACCGCTACAGCTAAAATAAATTCTATTTGATCAAACCATATGTATATGTTAGATTGACTGCAAATGTCTGGGTCTAATTCCAGCTGAAAGTGATAGAATTGGAGGATTGCTGTTCATTTGTCTTAGCCATCTAATCTGACTTATCTTGGGTGTTGATGTGAAAGGCTGGAAGAGACTGAATAGAAATGCATGCCAAGATTTTTAGGCTTTGTTTGTTAACTTTGCCTCATTTTACTAGCAGAAAATTTGACCAGTATAATACGTCTTGAATTGTTTTACACGTTTTTAAAAATGGATATTTCTTTCCCTTTAAACACTCCTTATTAATATATTTTTTCTCTGCATCATTAGCTGTTGAAAAAACATTACTCAGCGTTATCCCTGCAATGTCACTTTATCCCATAGTGTTGCTTTCTGTGTCGCTTTCTGCAGAGTGGGGCTCCTTCACTCTGGATACGGGGGGCGGGGGGGTGGTTTATGTCTTTTAAATGCATAGCCCACAACATGGGATTCACAACTGATTACAGATACCACACCAAAACAACATTCCTGGGTCATTTATTATCATCGGATACAAAGAGGTTTTCCTTTTATCTCCAAGGACCTATTGCAGAAGCTCAGCAAATCTGCTTTCTGCTTTACCCCCAAAATTGCACACAAAGTCTACTTGATAAATTGAGCCAAAAAGATTAAGATAAGAAATAATGCTTCCATTTCCACCTCATAATATTTCAACAAAACAAACCAATGTTAGAAATAATAATTTGATTTTTAGTGTTTGTTCCAGCAGTTTTTATATGATACAACTTGTTAATGTTAAACTAGCTAAACAAATGGGATGACTTTCTGCCAGAGATAGAGCATGGAACAAAAATGTACCGTATTTTCCCAATAAAATATTTTTACATGTTTCTGTTTTCTTATTTAGGCATAATCACTGACTTGCTCTATAAAATCACTTCTGTAACACAGCTGGGCAGAAACAATATATCCTGAGGTTGGGGGCCACAGTGTTTTTGGACCTGAGGTAGAAGCCCGCTGTGGGAACACTTTTGACCTTTTCAGCAAGAGTGGCAGAGCTTGGCTTGTCTTATGCAGGTGACCTTTCCCCATGCTCAACTCACACTGCCTGCTTGTGCTCTGTCTGGCCTATACACCAGCAGGGGGGGGGGGGGGGGGGGGGGTTGGAAAAATGAGAAATTGTTAATGACATGTGTGCGTCACCTAAACAAAAAAAGGTTTTCTGTTTTCTTAAGGTGATGCAGACATACCAGGAACAGTGAAAATGGCTGCATCAGATATTTTGTCAGTGTTGATGAGATACTGGGCAAATTCCAGATTTTTTTTTCTTCCTGTGATGTTTAAGCTCCCAGAAAAATCATAGCCTGATTTTTTTTTTTTTTTGTCTTTCCTTTGTTCCTTTTTCCCATCTAGCCCACACTTACTTCCTCTTTTATTTCATTTTCTGTCAGTGAATTTTCTGGACCCCTCCAATCCCCCACCCCCCGCCTAACCTGCCCCCCTTTCCTTCTTTCTTTCTCCCTCCCTCCCACTTCCCATCTTTGCATGTGCCACTTTCAATTGTCGTGATATGCCCTGTGGCAAACTCTGCCTCTGTGAGCTCGAGCAGGCTTTGTTGGTAATGGCTGTTATTCTTGACGTGAGGGGAGGAGTGTAAATTTCTCTTGCAAAGCTTCACCTCTGCCTGCATGGGAATTATGTTGTAGCGCATTGTGGAATAATGCACCAACCCCCATTTCATGTTTTCTATAGGTACTGTAGATTTGTAATGAGCTATCCTAAATTATACACATAATCTCTTGCCAATCCTCCCACAACCAAAAACCTCTGTCCTTCTCTTCCACTCTAATGAGTAATTCTTAACTTTTTAGTATGCGGCTGCTTTGAAAGTGCATTTGATCTTCGTCTTATTGAAGGAAGTTCTTTGTCTTTATGCAGAGATTACATTTAAGTGGAAACATAAGAATGAAAGGGAGCCTGACCTTTGTTGGATCAGTATACTAAGACAAGGACAAATCTCACTATTTGCCTGTTAAATTGGTGTCAAATACACAAGTAATATTCTTAATTTCTGTGAGTTTTTTTACCCTCTGGTCATTTTCCACAATCCTCACTGACCAGTAAAATTGAAAATTTTACCATTTCCTAATTGAAGGCTATTCTTTGATTTATTATGTACCTGTCTATTTCTCAGAGACAATTTATTTATGCTTTAAAGGTTAATTTGTTTCAAGGAATTTAGATAATTTAAACTGTTTATTATGTATTTTTCATATTCTAAATGACACTATAGCTTTGTCTGAGCAGCAACCTTACAAACTGAACTATTTATAACAATGAAAGGTGTGAACAATAAGAGAGAATAATAACTCATTTGTTGGAAGAAAGATGGTAACACTCCTCTGGCTGAAATTCTAATCAGTCATTTTACTCCTCCGCAATGCCTTTTTAAGTCCACAATAAATGTTCTCTTTACTGAGGCGGTGCAAAGGTAAAGGACTAAAATCACTAAGGTAAATGAGCGAATACGGCTAACGCCTCAGATTTCTCTGCTTGTTTTTAATACTTTAGAACTAACCTTGTCAGAGTAGTTTGGATATTAATAATCTGCTGTTTGCTTCCCCTCTGTTAAGATCGAGGTCCCTCTTTTATGTTAACTCAAACAGAAAAGATTTCCGTCTTTTTTTTTTTTTCCACGCTCTTTTTGCTGCCAGTTTGCTTTGTCCTAGATTGGAGAATCGAACTGAGTGGCCCACTTAAGACGATGACTTATTTCATCCCCATTTACACAAAAACTTTGTATTTTTGTATGAGCAAAACATAATGGAATTGTTCACTTTTATGTAGATGTTTGTCTACTCTGTATATGTAATAAATTAATTTTTATATACTATCAAATTTTTTGTTCTCCTATACCAAAACATTTTTTATGTAGAAAAAAAAAATGTTTTAAATAGATTTTTATGTTTAAAGTTTTGTAAGAACACAAAGTGTAGTGAATATATAGAACAATAGAACCATAGTGTAATAATAGAACCACATTCTGCAGCCTTTACACCTGCAGGTCACAGAGCCGGACATTTTTGCTAATTTTTCTTTTCAGATTAGCTCAAATTCATTAGAACTGAATAGGGAGAGCATGTGAACATAAATGTTCCAGCCTCTGCCTAACTTATCACCCCTTCTGAGGATAAGCATTCCTCTACTGTCCGAAATTTGCTCAGGATGGAGGAAAGGGTTAATTATTTACCATAAGATCATGTTTTGGTAGAAAAAGTTTGTTTTCTGGCAATTAGAGCCTTTTTTCTTTACAAATTTATTGTTCTTTGCAGTGAGATTTTGTTGCTTCTTGCATTAACTAATGTCTATGGCTTATACTGTAGGTATTGAAGTTGAAAGGAGCAAAATGTAACCCACAATATTTCAGATTTTGTTATGTTAAATAATTTTGAATACAACCACATTTTGTTCTACTTTTATATTTTTGTGTTGGTAAATGACATAAAATCTAAAACATATTAAAGTATGTTGTTTTAGGTGTGACAGATGTTGTGTGAATAGTATTGTAAGGCATTGTAGAATATACACTATATTGCCAAAAGTATTTGCTCACCCATCCAAATTATTGGAATCAGGTGTTCCAATCACTTCCATGGCCACAGGTGTATAAATTCAAGCACCTAGGCATGCAGACTGTTTTTACAAACATTTGTGAAAGAATGGGTCGCTCTCAGGAGCTCAGTGAATTCCAGCGTGGAACTGTGATAGGATGCCACCTGTGCAACAAATCCAGTCGTGAAATTTCCTCGCTCCTAAATATTCCACAGTCAACTGTCAGCTGTATTATAAGAAAATGGAAGTGTTTGGGAACGACAGCAACTCAGCCACGAAGTGGTAGGCCACGTAAACTGACGGAGCGGGGTCAGCGGATGCTGACGCGCATAGTGCGAAGAGGTCGCCAACTTTCTGCAGAGTCAATCACTACAGACCTCCAAACTTCATGTGGCCTTCAGATTAGCTCAAGAACAGTGCGCAGAGAGGTTCATGGAATGGGTTTCCATGGTCGAGCAGCTGCATCCAAGCCATACATCACCAAGTGCAATGCAAAGCGTCGGATGCGGTGGTGTAAAGCACGCCGCCACTGGACTCTAGAGCAGTGGAGACGCGTTCTCTGGAGTGACGAATCGCGCTTCTCCATCTGGCAATCTGATGGACGGGTCTGGGTTTGGCGGTTGCCAGGAGAACGGTACTTGTCTGACTGCATTGTGCCAAGTGTAAAGTTTGGTGGAGGGGGGATTATGGTGTGAGGTTGTTTTTCAGGAGTTGGGCTTGGCCCCTTAGTTCCAGTGAAAGGAACTCTGAATGCTTCAGCATACCAAGACATTTTGGACAATTCCATGCTCCCAACTTTGTGGGAACAGTTTGGAGCTGGCCCCTTCCTCTTCCAACATGACTGTGCACCAGTGCACAAAGCAAGGTCCATAAAGACATGGATGACAGAGTCTGGTGTGGATGAACTTGACTGGCCTGCACAGAGTCCTGACCTCAACCCGATAGAACACCTTTGGGATGAATTAGAGCGGAGACTGAGAGCCAGGCCTTCTCGTCCAACATCAGTGTGCGACCTCACAAATGCGCTTCTGGAAGAATGGTCAAAAATTCCCATAAACACACTCCTAAACCTTGTGGACAGCCTTCCCAGAAGAGTTGAAGCTGTTCTAGCTGCAAAGGGTGGACCGACGTCATATTGAACCCTATGGATTAGGAACGGGATGTCACTTAAGCTCATATGTGAGTCAAGGCAGGTGAGCAAATACTTTTGGCAATATAGTGTACTTAGTGTCTATAGCATCATATTTGTCTTAGTCTAAATATCCTTTATTATTTTTAATTACATTGTTTAAAATTACAGTGTAATAAGTACAAATAAAATAGGATGTTATGTTGTGGAAGGATGTCTTTGTGCCATAATATTAGGAAGCTGTGTTTAGTTGTATAGTGTTTTGCATTTAGGTTCTGTTTGCCTGGTGACTTTTGGCTCTTGTGCTTTGTCTTCCTGGGGGGCCTCTCACCTCTCATTGCCCTGTGCTCCTCTGACAGGCCCTGGAAAGCGAGTTTGTGTCATGTCAGCTGCATCAGTGGATTGACCTTATTTTCGGCTACAAACAGCGAGGGCCAGAAGCAGTGCGTGCCCTCAACGTATTTCACCACCTGACTTATGAGGGCTCCGTCAGCCTGGACAGTATTGCTGACCCTTTGCTCAGAGAGGTAAAGCTCACAGAGACACAAACACATGCATATGTATGGATTCTGTGATGAAGCCACCTACTTTCTTACTCACTTTGCATGCTACTTCCTGTATCTGTTTGTCAAGATGTGTCTTGCATTTCCTGGAGCATTCATATCATGCATCTGTCAGTCAATTAATCTGTTATGAAAGACTAACCCAGAGGAGAATCTAGCAGGGTTGATGACTCAGCATGTTTCCTTCAACTGATGTTTTATTAAATCTGTAGTTTTAAAGCTTTAATGTTATACCATATACCTTTTTGATTGTGTTAACATCATATTGTTATGTCCACCGTTATTTTGTTTACGAAACTGATTATTGTTTTCTTAATTAGGTCAAAACAATTCTGTATCATCAATTTGGTCACCAGCAGATGTTTGGTTAATAGATGCAACAGAGAATCTTCCTATTTTAAGCCAAATTAACTCTTTTAGGTGGATTGTTCTGCTTTCTGTAATTGCAAAGGGAAAGGAGACCAAAGACTACAGCAGCTGGCATGCATTGTGGCATTTTCCAGTGTGAGCTCTCCTCTCCCTGTGATATTCACCATCTGCTGTCTGCAAAACAACTCATTTATATACTGTCACTTCCAGGGGCGCCTTTATTTATCAAGTGACCACTATGCAAATCACCTGCAGAAGATTTGGCTCATCTAATTACCAAACCGTATTGTGAAAGATTTGGTTTTTAATATTTCTGGAAGTAATTCCAATGGTGCCTTTTTTATTTTCCTTCAAAGGAGAATTTCAGCTGTCTTCCACTGTCACGTTACTTTTAGAGGTGACAGTGCTCTTAGCTAGTCTCATTTGAGGAAGTTGCATATTTACGGTCCACAACTCTGCTCAAACAGTTAAAAGTGTCACATCTTCAATTAATTGTGATGGAAAAAGAAGCCAAATCTTCTAACAAAAGGTATTGTATTATATGAGCGCTACGTAATTAAGAAAAAATATATTGTAATTGGTTTTGCAACATTTATTGTATATTTTTAAATGTTGTAATTGTTTCATTACCTTAGTTTTTATTTGGTTGTGCCCTTATTTTATGCAAAATTCCCTGGAAAAACTGCTATTAGTCAAATATTTTAAATAATACTTGTCAGTCAGAAGTAGTTGACTGTCATATCAACACATAAAAAATACATTTTCTATAAAGAAAAAAAACATAATGAAGATTAAGATATTCAAACATATTTTCTTATTCTTAAATGTTAGGGTTTATTTTTAATATCTAATGTAGGTTAGGGTGTATTCTAATATCAAACTCAGCACCAATTCTGATATAGATTTAGTGAACTTGTTTGATTGGACTCTGCAGGAAGAGTAGATTTTGTCTACAGATCTACTCTTATTGTTTCCTTTCCAGTATTTACCAAATGGTGTTGGTATTTAAATTGGTATTTAAAGTCAGCGTTAAACAGAAATCAATGCAGTATTTATAGTATGTTTGATTAAAGCAAATGATTACTTCTGACCTCAATTCTCTCTCTCGCTATATATATATATATATATATATGTATATATATATATATATGTATATATATATATGTATAGTATGTTTATACATTTGCAGCAAGAATATAAGTATTTTTTCCTTTGCATATTCCTGATATTTCGTCAGTAATTTTAACCTATTATGAAAGTCTTCTATGATTTTATTATTTCTTTATCTAAGATTTCTATTATCTAACTTTTGGTTTGGCATTTGCAAAGGGGGGTTTTACTTTGCATTATATTTATTTGATTTATTTTAGATACATCTAGGCAGTCTTTTATGTGTATATTATAAGAGACATCGAAGGAGTAATGCCTTATATTTACTTTTTATTTCTTTCAGTCACAGCTTGCTAGTTACCTCTACTACTCCCACTCAGGTATTGTTTTACCTGCCTGGATGAGTCAATGACGAGCATGGAAATTTGCCAAGAGTCTGTCTCTCTGGGATTTGTTGAAATGTGATGATTGAGTCTTCGTACTGATTCATTCTAGGCCTGAATTGTTAGACTGCAGACCTGGCATTAATCACAACAATTAAGGCACTTGGAATGTCAAGAAATTGGAGGTCAAAAGATATAATTTCCTTGTGCGTGTCAGATGAAAATGATGACACTTCCTGACATGCTGCCAGGCCTCTGGTCTGTAGTTGAGGAACAGTGACAGCTCTTCTGGGCATGCTGCCGGAACAGCAATCCTTCGCTGTGATGCCTCTCCTGACACCCTTTTCTTATGGAAAAACATGACAGCAACCCCTTGATTCAGACCCCACTGTGTCACTCACAAGTAAACAGACAAATTATTCATCAGTGGAACTCTATTGCTCCTCCTGCCACTGCCCCTCCTGAAACCCTTGCATCAACAAAGACACCAACGTCTGCTGGAGCAGGCTTCTGACAGGCTTTGAGCTCGTCAACATCCCTTAAATTGATTTCACCTTGATATTCTCATGTTGATGCGGTACAAATGTTCAAATGGTTTGCATTACTGTCTCCTTCACATGCTGTAACATAAAGATTTTAATTTCCATTAGATGTGATGAAAGCAGCATTACACACAGCCACTTACTGGAGGACACATTGTTTGAGACACATTTGCTCACACTTAATGTCAGACACATGTCCATTCCTTAAAAATCACAGAAGAAAAACCTTAGGGTAATTCTTTGTTTTACTTTAGGGTTTAGTTTTCCTGCAAGATTGTCTAAAACTAATGTCTGATGGCATGTAAAGAACAGACAATACATGGGAAAATTACACTGCTGTTATACCATTATGTGGTTTTAGCATTATTCTTATTCTTTTATATGGTTATATAAAAAAGATAATTGTACGATAATTGAAAATCATTTGTGGCGTTATTTTTGACATGTGGAAAAAGGTGAAAAAGCTTCTTGTACATTTGTAGCTGCCACCAGTGATCCAAGGCCTTGTGACTCAGCGTGATCTTACATTTCTGCGGCAGTCATCACAAGGCAGTGTTTGTTTTGTGTTCTTTCACTTGTGCAGTGGGTCAGTAATGCTAAAGCATCATCCCACATGTTCAGGTCTGTCTTGATAAGTTCAAACGTTACTATAAAAGTTCATACGTTTCATCAGTTCGGGTCTAAAAAGTGACATTGTTGGATCTGGTTTCTCTCATTTAAGTCTTCACAACAATTTTCCAAGTAGGGTTCAGGGCAGATTTGCTCTCCAATTAAAAACAGTGATACTGTGGCCATTAAACAAAGTTTTGTTTCTTTTGGCAGTGTGGGCAATTAAATTAACTGTATTTCCCCTTAATTTAAGTAGGTAAATGTGATGATTTGCAAAAGGAATGAGCATTTTTACTCTTAGTATAAGATAATTAGATTTTATGCACTTGAAATGTATTTTCTTATTTTTTATAAGTAAAGTGTCTCTCTTACCTCCACAATTCAAGAAAACATGTACAGTACTTACTTTAAGAAAAAATTAAAGACTTGTTTAGATAATAGTGTTTTACAATGCAAGTCCTGGTGGAAGATAAAATCAGTATTACCGTAGAAGAGGGAAGTACTGAGCTCTGTTGGATGGTTGTGCTGACTTTGAACTTGATAAAACACAGTTGACCAGCAGCACAAAACATGGTTCCTCAGATCAGCTCTGACAGTGGAGACGTCTTACATAACATTGGTCTACATCGGGGTCTTCAGCATTTTCCAGGCCAAGGACCCCCTAATTATATATATTTTGTATGAAATTGTGTTATATGAAACTGGTGCTATAGTCACTCTATTACAGATGGAGTCAAGTAATGAAAGTAAATTTGCCCTGGGATTATTAAAATATTTCTGATTCTGATTCCTGGTTGATGGGACAGGTGTTGTGAATGAAACGGTGCCCAGCTTGAAAGAGCTCCTGTGTGTCGCAGTGTGCACTGATGCCTCCATTTATCTGTTTACTGCAGTGTGTTGTATTCATGTCAAAGTGTATTTAAAGACATTTCAATTAGTGGGAAAAATTGCAGGAGGGAGTATAAAAAAAGGCTAATAAAACATAATTTTCACGACTCCCATGCAGTACCTCCACGGAGGTACTGCACCCCCTGTTGAAGACCTCCAGATTACATGATTATTTGGATTCCTCTCTAGTGTCCCGGACTTTGGTTCCCTAATTAGTGAAACATCAAGTATATTCTGGAATGATGAGTTTGGTGAACATTGCAAGCATCTAGTGCTTGTTTATCAGTTTCTTTTATGGCATTTCTTCCTTGTGGACATGGTCACTGACTTTCCATTGGACAACTCTAAAGTCATCAGTCCACCATGTGTTTGTGTAGGTAAACACAATTGGGATTGGGGGTTTGACACATATTTATCAAAGTTAAGAACAGACTTGACTGAGATGTAGTAGTCGCTCACACCGGTTTTTGAATCTAAGCTGCCACCTCTTACTTTTTGTTTCTATTGTTATAAAAATAAAGAACATCACACAAACAGGTGGACATATTGTTATGAAGGATACTGTGTGTTTACCAAAATAAGCCAATTACTAGTAGGAAAAATAATCCAATTGGATTTAGCTTTATGCCAAATATTAAAACCTTGAATGACTTGAAATTCTAACTTGCCCGTTTTGCCATCTCAAAGTGAAATACAGATATGTTTCTGAAATCCATCTCTTATTTGTCAGTTTTCACAGAGCTGAGAGAATTTGTGTATTCTGTTCGGCTGTTGGAAAAACCTATTCAGGATTTAATCTTTAGCAAGGTAAATACTCACAAAGGAATACAAATATAAAGAAAACTGACAAATTGCTTTAAAAATTAAAATGGTTCAACACTGCTACTCAGGAGGCTAGTTTTCTTGGTATGATATAATGATCATAAGAAATATTTTGATGTTTTCCACATGACATCCATCTTAGCCTTTATTCTCCGTGTATCAAATTTCTTTATGTGAACAGACACTTCGACCTTGAACCTAACCTTAAATAACCACAATGTCAGTTGCCTTAGTTACTTGGCAGACTTTGTTGTAAAAAAACATGCTAACTCTTAATGGTTGCCAAATGTGCAGACCAGCTCGTATGAAGCTTTCACTCCTGTCTGACAGCACTCAACAGTGTTTGCATTGCCGTTTTTGGAACTTTGAAAGATCTGAAGTGACCAGGCGGTGTTTGGGGCGACTGTGTGCCTTGCAGGTGGCCTGTCCTAATTCGGCATTACCTCCAGTTGTCCGGTAACACATCTCTTACTGTGGCATTTGCTACCCAATGGGTCCTTTTTGATAGTGAGTGGTGTGTACAGGCGTAGGAAAATGAGAGCCAGTCAGCCAGGCAGTCAGGAGGGTAGACGAAAGGCTGAGCAATGTATGTTTCATTTTGCACAATGGCATTGACGGACATCTACAAGCTCTTCTGATGGTGGAAAGGCTTCACTCACATCAATCACCTCCACCTTAGAGTGTCATGCTTTCAGTCAAGCTCAGCACCTTCTATTCTTTCCTTTTTTCTTTGTTTTGTTTTTTATTGTTGTAAGCAGATAAGGTCTTTTGTCTGATTTTGTTTCCTAAAAATAGAAAAGTTCAGATTCTTCTGGAATTTTCCTTTTCTTGCTGCTCATTGTTTGATTAGAATTATGTTTTTCTCTCTGTTAGTCTCATAGTTTCTACCCCATAAACCATCTTTAATTGAGGTAGTACCTTTAACTAACGCACAAATTCGATTTTTGTGTGGTATATGTTTTTTTGTTGTTGTTGTTTTGTGTGTGGGTGAGTATACACACGCTTTTGTGCTTTGTTTCAAGTACAATAACATCTGAAAACATGTTGGCCTGCTGCAGTTCTATCTAGATGTCATTCCAGGTTAACGTTGCTGCAGTTGGGGTTCCTGCTCCTGGAAATGGGGAATGGTTAACTGAAGCATGTTAATAGGAAAAGGCTTGTCTCTTCCATACTAACACTTGGATGACTCTGCAGGCAGAGGGGGAAGGGGGAGCACCGAGGCGGATTGGGAGTGCACCCCTTTCCCTTTACCTCCCCCCTTCCTCAGAGGCATGGCTGAGTTAGGATTTGCTTGCATTGTCAAGTAACGCATTGACCCATCACTTTGATGCATATTGATTGTGACAGCCACTCTCTCACTCTCTTGCTTTCTCCCGCAGGCCACGGAGGCGCAGATCCAGAGCTTTGGACAGACGCCATCTCAGTTGCTTATCGAGCCACATCCTCCACGCAGCTCCGCCATGCACCTGGTGAGAACAGTGAGAATGCTTGGAACAGTCACTGCACCTCTGGATCTGTGCTGGTGTGCTCCAGAGAGGCTGTGCAGACCTAGATTTTAGTTTGAATGTGTTTACAAACAGGCATACGTTTGACCAAGATCATTTGCCAGGACTATGCATTATTTCATTTTTATTCCACTGTTAACAAAACCTAAATATTTCTATTTTATCTTATGTCATCATTGGCATTCTGTTCAACTAACCTTTATCAGTTGTTGAAGAAGTGTGAGGTGTATTTCTGCTGGTACTATTCAAACATAGTGAGGTTTAAAGAGAACAGTGCTCCCTACTGGCCTAATAAACACAATCTCTGTGATAAAAAGGTTTTCCCAGTTAAACTAATGTAGATCAAATATTTGAAATTGAATACATACACTGCAAAAAATATAAACCTCAATAAGTTATTTTTTCTTAAAATAAGTGTGTTTTTCCTTGATTTGAGGAGGTAAAACAGACACTTTGCCAATGGAACAAGACAATTTCCTTTTAAAATAAGAAAAAACTATTTTATCGTCTTATTTCAAGTAAATATTATCTAACTATCTTATTTTAAGAGTGAAAATACTCATTCCATTGGCAAATCATCTTATTTACCTGCTCAAATTAAGGCTAAATATACTTAATTTAAGCCATTTTTTACTTATTTCTGGATTGTTTTTGCAGTGTACACCTATACAAGTTAAAGCATCATTGTGAATTTGAAGGACTTTATTAGCCTAAACACATAAATGCTACGGATGAAGAATGAAAAAGTAAAATCCTGAACAAACTGACCCATCTTGAAAAATAGAGGCTGCAGCATTTCTCTGTTGGGATCCTTTCATCTTTCTGGGATGAGTAGCTGATTGGAAGATACATGGTGTTAAATACAGACCAATTCTAAAGAAAACTAGAAGTTCACCCTCCATCAGGAAAACTCTAAACATATAACCACAGCTACATTGCAGGGTTTTTTTTAAGTTTAAAGCATATTTATGTGTTGAAATGGCAAAGACCCAAATCTAGGAAGGCTTAAAGATTAAAAATTTTACAACACATTAAGTCAGAGGCTGAAAGTATAGGAGGCTCCACCTTTTAGTTTCTTAAGTGTAAAAGATTTAAACAAATTTTATTTCTGTGTTCTTTTTATTATGACGGCTAATGATAAAATATTGAAATTTGTGGTTAATTGAAAAAAAAAGAAAAACATTAAATGGCATTTAACTTTTAATACTCACCATTGCTATCCATATCCTCATATGGCTCTGTATATGTAGATAATGATAGACATGTTGTTCTTGCAACACTTGCAGGAGAAAAAAAAGCAATACTAAGATTTGTGAACATACAACTGTTCAAAAGAAACTAATCCATACATAGATGTTAATACAAATTATTTGATATTTTTATTTCTTGTGAAACAAGAAATTTTGATGCCTGTTTCCCTGTCAATCATGAGATTTTAATTAATCCCTCCATCTCCAGCTTTCCCTGCCTCCCATTGTCTTCACCAGTTGTCCATCGATGATGCTGCGTTAAGTTCTCCATTGTTTCCAAACCCTCGTTTCTCACACAAATTCCTTTTCTCGCTTCTTAAATCTTTTTTGTATCCTCCTTTTTTTTGCTCTTCAAATTCACCCTCTCCAACCATCACCACACCTCTATCTTCTTTCCCCAGTTTTGTCTTTTCTCTCTTCTACTCAACAGTGTTTCCTTCCACAGAGTCCTCTTATGTTCAAGGACCAGATGCAGCAGGATGTCATCATGGTGTTAAAGTTTCCATCCAATTCGCCTGTAACGCATGTGGCTGCCAACACCCTGCCCCATCTGACTATACCAGCTGTGGTCACCGTCACCTGCAGCCGACTATTTGCCGTCAATCGATGGAACAACACTGTCGGTGAGCGGAAACAATGTCACATAGGAGGTGATAGAAATTCAAACACAGACATATGATCTTGGAGCAAAAAACCCCCCAAAACTATTGTGGCACACCCACATGTGATAACTACCACAACAGCAGTCCTGTAAAATCACTTCATCACACAGTCACACACAAAACCTGCCTGCTGCTCAATTGAGCTGTTGCAAGCTGTCTATGAGAGGGCCTAGCACCTTCCAGGTAAGCTGACTATGAGTGTTTCCACATGTTCCTTTTTCAGACATGTGTGAACAACATTACCACTGAGCCCCTCCCTATGAATGAGCCCACCTCAGGGTCAACGGGTCAAAGCAATGGTTACAAGGAAATTAGGCCACAACTGCACCACATTCTCCTCACACATTCCCATCTGTTACTGCGCAAAATATGTAGCACCAGGACCAAAGAGTACGCAGCGTGATGTTGTCCCTAATGAACACAGCTGCATCGCCCAGACCATCCTGTTGAAGACAAAGGAAATGTCTCACTTTTTGAAATAATAGTGATAACTAGGATTTTTTAGCTCGGATGAAATTAGAATGAAAATTGTATTGAGATATTTGCTCTTATGAATAAAATATTGTTTGATTTTGGATGTGACTAGCCTAGTAAATCATGAACCTACTCATTGTTGTATTTTGGGAAAATATGAATAAACTTGTCAATGAAAGGAGAAACAATGTCTTTGTGACGGTGAATGATTATGAATTTGTTAAAAAAACAGATGCATTTATGCTTACCCGAATACAGGTCTCCGAGGAGCACCAGGCTATTCTCTGGAACAGGCTCATCACCTCCCTATAGAGATGGATTCTCTGGTTGGTGAGTGAGCTTAAGCAAAAAAACACTGCTTCATTCTAAAAAAAGGGCATGCATTTGTGTCCTTTATAACTATTTTAGCAGAAGAAGCTATGCCTAAGGTATTGTACTGTGTTTCCTTTCATTATTTCCTTTCAGCCAACAATACTGGCAGCAACAAGCGCCAGATCACAGACCTAGTGGACCAAAGCATCCAAATCACCACACACTGTTTTGTGGTGACAGCTGACAACCGCTACATCCTGGTGTGTGGCTTCTGGGACAAGAGCTTCCGAGTGTACTCCTCTGAGACAGGTAGGTTATAGTGTAAACTCTGTTTCCTACAGAGCCGAAGCGCTGATGTGTGGAGGACTGAGTACCATGACAGTAATGATACAGTATTGGTGCAACTGTCTCCTGACACACTGTGTAGAGAAACTGATAGATACACACCTTTGCAATGAATTATTAACTGCTATGAGAACAACATGCTGTCTCTGTATCTCATTAAACATTGGATAGTATTCAGCTGGGACCACTTAACATGGTTTCACAATAAATTGTAGGAATCCTTAAATCTTCATATTATTATTTCTATTGTGGATATTTTGATCTGTACAAGCTTCACAATCCTTTGTCCTAAACAGCAATAATGATTTTATTGAGAATTAAGCTGATGGTTGATCTGTGAACATGTTTGTAGATGACTCATTTTTGCATATTTCCCAAAGAAAATGTATCAGCACAAAACATTTCTCATCTTTATTCTCTGAAGGAAAGCTGACCCAGATCATTTTTGGCCACTGGGATGTGGTGACATGTCTTGCCCGATCAGAGTCTTATATCGGAGGCGATTGCTACATTGTTTCTGGGTCTAGGGATGCTACCCTGCTGCTTTGGTACTGGAGTGGGCGGCACCATATCATTGGAGACAACCCCAACAACGGTGAGTATCATTGTTTTAAGGGTTTGTAACTGGGGAGATGGGCAAGACAAAGCAATAAACCCCCCCTGTCTTATTGAATTCATACTGGTTTGTTGTGTTGAATTAAAGAAGATGCTGTCTGTTCACAGACGCTGTGAATGGGCAGACTGTTAACAAAATAAATGGAAAACCAAATACTGTTTATTGAATAGAACAGAATACAATACAATAGAATGGGATGGGATGGAATAGAAAAGAATAGAACAGGATGGGACAGGGTAGATTAGAATAGAATAGTATAGAAAAGAATAAAATGGGATGGGATGGAACGGAAAGGAGCAGAATAGCATAGAATGGGAATGGATGAGAACGGATTGGAATAGAATAGAATAAAATGGGATGGAACGGAAAGAAGCAGAATAGCATAGAACGGGAATGATGAGAACGGAATGGAATAGAATAGAATAAAATGTGACGGAATGGAATAGAACAGAATAGAATATAATGGGATTGGATGGAATAGAAAAGAATAGAACAGGACAGGACAGGGTAGATTAGAATAGAATAGTATAGAAAAGAATAAAATGGGATGGGATGGAACGGAATGGAAAGGAGCAGAATACTGTAGAATGGGAATGGATGGTACGGAATGGAATGGAATAGAATAGAATAGAAATTGAATAGACTAGAATAAATTGGGATGTGATAGAAAAAAAACAAATAGATTGGGACTAAACAGAATAGAAAGGAATAGAATAGAATAGAATAGAATAGAATAGAATAGAATAGAATAGAATAGAATAGAATAGAATAGAATAGAATAGAAAGGAATGGAATATAGTAAAATATTAAAAATAGAATAGAAAAGCACAGAATAGAACAGCAAAGAAAACAGAACATAATAGAATAGAATGGAATTTAAATATGAACTGTCTATCAGTGGAGGCACCAGCAGAAAAAATAAAAGTAAAAGAAAGAATTTAAATTCACACGAGGTATTAAGTATGTTAACAAACAAAATAAAAAACTACTAATTATGGACCATTATACAATAGGAGAATAATTACAGCCTGGTTCGAAAGAAAAAGCAACTGAGTGGCGTAATCTAAAAAAAGAAAAAAGTCACAAAACATGCATATATATGTATGAATAAAAAACAGACTTTTTACAATAATTAAAAAAATAGAGCTAACAAAGCTGGGATGTTAACTCCTATGAAGTTTATTCAGGACAATAATGGTTACAACTCTGTGCTTTTAAGATGCAGCACTTGTGGGAGACATTGTCCAATAGTAAAGTCACTATAAAGAGACATGTATATTTGATTAAAAAAAAATACACAAGCTAAACAATCTCCTTCTGCAGATTTTATGCATAAACATCCAAACAGATATGAAATGCAATTTAACAAAGAACTTAACAATAATCCAACCAAAATGCTTCAACATATTTACCTGGAGTTTTTTAAATCCATACAGGAATCTCTATAACGTAACTAAAGCAAGTGAACAAATCTAAAATGTCTATATTACTAACTTCTCATAGTCCTCCTCCACTGATCATTTCTGATCCGTGTTGCTGCTTTAGACAGTCCAACAAGTTTTAGCCTTTAATTGGCTGGTGAGCAGACAGGTACAGTAGGGTGCAGAGCAGATTTTAATGCACAGACTGGGAAAGCTTTTAATCTTTTCTAAAGCTACATTTATGACTTGGTACGTTTTGAAGGTTAAAATACACCCGCTTTACTTTCACTAGCTACTGCACAATGCATTTTAATGACAATCGAACAGTACTTGGAATAGATTGAATGGCTCTAAAACAGATAAACTATTAGGAATTTGCTGCATGACTGTACTGTTTATGATTATTGTTTGTTTTATATTTTATGTTCTCCAAAACTACATGCTGCCATGGTGCCAAGATGCTATTTCTACACCAATGCCAAGGTTTTATATATGCACCCTAATTTTACAGTAATGTCACCTCTTACCATCAGTGAAATATGAAATAATCAGCAAAGACATATTTCAGTTTTTAACAGTGAATTTTCACTCAAGTAAAAGGAAACTTGTTACACGTGCTTATAACATTTCTAGCCTCAATACGCAAACAAAAAAAATTTAACATAATGAGGGCAAAAACATTTTTAATTTATTTTTCTAACCCAGGAGATGTGGTTAATGTATCTTCAATTACAGTGTGGTGCAAAAGTCAACTTTATATTATTTACTTGTGAGAGATAGTTATACACTGAACGTCGTGCATAAACATTAAGTAGAAGGAGAATGATGCATGGTTTAAGGCAATTTAATTATGGTTTAAAAATTTTTACAAATAAGAACCTGAAAAGCATTTTTTAAATTTTCCAGCTTTGGTTTCCTGAAATAAAATCCATCGTAACGGTCTTTAAAAGTTCCTTCATTAGTAAATAGAATCCAGTACTCTGTTTATTTTGATCTCTACAAAAAATACCACTACAATATTTTGAAGGCCTCAGATGTTTATTAGGAAATATTAATGACCAAAGACAGTAGTTTGGTTAAGGATAAGGAGAAAACTTAATGGTGAGCATACAGGTTGGCTAAGCGCTACTGCAAAACCACATTCTGAGATTTTGTATTTCCCAAAAAAAAAAGTTACTAAGCCTTTGTAAATTGCATTTGATCTCACGTCTCCACTACTGTGTGTTGGCTAATTACATTTTAGTTGTATGTATTGAGGTTTGTTGCTTCAGGTGCTATTAAATGTATTTTGGAGGATTTTCTTTTTCCAGGTGGATCATCAAAATAAGTGGTCCTCATAATTCTCAACCATTCTGGTGATATGTTTACGTAAGGCCGTCCTAAGTGCTCCTCCCCATTTTCACTTACCGGTGGTGAGTCTGACATATTTGAAAAAAAGGGAAAACTTCTTTTGGAAAGTAAGCTTGTATGAGCCATGCAAACAGTAACTTTTAAACAATGTGTGCACGAGGAGAAATGGGCTCAAGCATGCTCTCAATACATTAAATAGGCGTTCCCTCTTGGAGGAAGTCAAGGGTTGTGCATGTGCATCTTTTTAAGCGGAGAAGCCGGGTCTTTTCCAAAATTCGTGGAAATCTTCCATTATACCTTTAACATTTTTGTAACACATTTTTAAATGTTTCATCAAATGTGTGTTTTGTCTTCTGTGTACCTCATCATTCATTAAAGTGATCTCAGAGATCGGCATAGCTGTGTAACTGTTAATCTCGATTTACTCAACACTGGAGAGTGGGAAAACTATGATTTACAATTTTATGTCATCAATATATGTTGTGTGGAAAATATGCCAGCTCAGTTGCATTTTTAACCTTTATTTAGTTAGTGGAACAATGTGTGTATGCTTTGAATTCTTGTGTTTTCAATTGTGAAAGATTTAACTAGCTTTAGATTAGTTGCGAGCATCCTTTAATTAACTTCACTGAGGCTTTGACAGTTAATTAAGAATTTCAGCTTGAATGCCTCCAATTAGCAAGGGGCAACATCACTTGTGTTACTGCGGTTGGAAGAGAATATTCCCCTGATATTCACACCAAAGTGTTTGCAATAAAGCCTTAGTGGACAAAAGGAAGAAAATATAGCGAACATAGCAAAGCTGATGAACAGGGATTGGGAGATGGTTTAGACTCGTCCACAAAGAAGCTTAGAGGTCAGATCAGCATTTATAAAAAACAGACAACACAACCTAAAAGATGGCATATGTTCTAAATGTGCTGTCATTAAAAAATAAATAAAAATTCAAGCTAAATCAAGGTTCAGGGTTTCACCCTCTGCCATCCACGATGGTAAAAAGATATTTGCTCCAGGTTCATTATGGTGGATGAATACACTAGTCCCAAGGGCTACCACAAGAATGGATGGATTCAAAGCCCACTGATTGAATCTTTTGATGAGCAGGTGAGCTTGCTTTTACTCCCAGGGGTCTTTTTCTGACACTTGTCCTATTCAGTTCACGCACAGCTATGAGTCCTGGGACTGACAATGCAGCCCAGGTCCTGGTCTCTAAGGTACGAGGCTGCATCGATCACGCTGCAGCTGTGCAGACACATATCGAGGTAGTGGAGGATAATGATTATCTTTTAATACCTCAGCATTATCTACCTCAACACTACTTAGAATGTTGTATCATTGGCAAATATAGAAACACCACTTAAAACCAACGCAGAAAAACATGTGTTTGAAAGTTAGGATGAAAACATATTTAACGAGTGAAAGTTATGACTTTATTTAGCTCGTCCATTGGTGGAAAAAGCAAAAGCAACCCAGCTCGTTATTGTCACCATTTTCTTTGCACAAGATAAGTATTCTCTACAAACTTGAATGACTTTAGCTGCAATAGTAAAAATCTTTTTCCTCAGCTTATTTAGCAGAGTTATTCAGTTCAGTGCCCAGCAAAAATATTCCAATATGATTTAAATCTGCAGTCAGACCAAGCATTTGCTTTGTTTTTCAGCCATTCTTTTGCGTTGTTGCTGCGTTCAGGATCATGCTCCTGTTGCTAAATGAAATTAACCCGGTATCTATTTATGTGGCAGATGTGCCAAGAGTTGACTCTAGAAAACTAACATACAGAGAAGTTCATGGTTAGCTTAGGGTGAGTGCAAGTCCTTGTGAATGGACCCAAATCATCACCTATTTACCAACACGATTGACTGTTAGTACAGGATGGATGTGCTAAAGACTGTGCTTGTCAAATATGACTCTGGCAAATATTTTATTTTTTTTTTTTATACAGATTTCTATTAATTTGAACACCTAACTCATGGTGCCATGGTCTTTTCAATTAAGAGTACAGTAGTAACCATTGAAAATTTCCACACTTTCCTTGATGAGCCCTTGGCTGGTCCCCTAAGATTCCTTTTTTAAACATCAATCTTTTTACCAAAATATTCTGTCATGATTTGTGGAAATTAAGATCTAAAGAGAAGTGTCATCTCCTGGTCAGACCCTGTAATTAAGTATAAGTCAGAGTAAAAAAAAAAAGCATGCCTGCCTGGGAAGGAGGAGGGGGTCACACCGATGGATGGAAGTTGGCTGCCATTCGGCTGGCGTTTGACTGGGAAGGGCTCCTTGAATGGCTGCTACTGTATATTGCATCCTGGAAACCCTTCCAAAAAGGCAGCATTGTTCATTGTTTTAATAGCGCTGTCATTAACTTCTAATTGGAGGCAGTGGAGCATTAGATGGAGCTCCTAGTTGTTTTTTGACCCATGTTGTGTTGGGGCTACTGCCTGTTTTAAGCGCTCTTTGGGCAAGAGGTGGAACACACCCAGAACAGATTACCAGTCCATCTCAGGGAAAATACACACACGAGTGCACAGTCACAGTCATAAGGGTAATTTAGATTTATTAGACTGACATTTTATGCAGCTGAGGAAGGAATCCAGAGCTTTATGCTAAAACATGGCTGGTTTGGCATAAGGGCATCCAACTTTTATGCTCGTCACCAATATCTTTCCATTTTTACATACTCTGAACCATTTTCCAGTGATGTAAACAGTTTTTTCTGATGACTTATTTGTAATTTAACTTTTTCTCACATTTACATTTTCATTTCAAGTTGCTAATTACTAATGAATCGATGATCAGGTTATTTTTAAAGAGATTACTTTCCAGTGTTGCAAGATCTCAGGGTCAGTGGCTCCAGGTGCCACGAATCACCCCTCTGTAACCTCTCCCCTAGCAGTCATCAATCAAGAGCCACATGGCAGGGAATCAAATGGCTTGGCAGCTATCTCTGCATTTACATAACAATTCAAAAGGACTGTCCTATCATATGCATGTCACAATTAAAGTGTTTTAAATTCATGTTTATTGGTTAAGAAAAGCTTTGTGGATAAATGATTTAAACCTAGTTTTATACAAACATATTAATCAAGCAAATTGTGCTTTTTATTAAACTATATCGATTGACTTTAATGATAGTGTGCATGTCTCATACCTTAGGTGACTATCCCGCACCACGAGCAGTTCTGACTGGTCATGAACAGGAAGTTGTATGTGTGTCGGTCTGTGCAGAGCTGGGACTTGTCATCAGTGGAGCAAAAGGTCAGCGAGCTTCTTTGTTCATGTAGACGTCGTCAGGATAAAGCAAGTTACCAGAAAGGCTTTAAATGATATTTAAAGGCAAAAAGGTCAATTTAAAAGGACCAGGAGTAAATACAGCTGATTAACCTCAATGCAGGGTCCTTATACAGCATTTGTGCTTGCAGAGGGTCCATGTCTGGTCCACACCATAACCGGGGACCTGCTGCGGGCCCTAGAAGGACCAGAAAACTACCAGTGCCCACGGCTCATCTCAGTGTCCAGTGAGGGTCACTGCATCATCTGTTATGAGAGAGGCCACTTCTGCAACTTCAGCATAAATGGAAAACTGCTGGCACAGATGGAGGTCAATGACACCATCAGGGTAAAAACAAAGCTGCCATTAGTATACTCAATAACATATACACATATATGCAATCAATTGACATCTTATGTAAAATAATTTATGGAGACATGCCGTTATTTCTGCATAGCCCTTTTACATTTTTAAAATGGCCAACAGGAAATGAATATAAAAAAGAAAACTAAGCATATGACCTCTGTTATTTGAGGACTCAATGCAAAAAAAAGGAAAATAAAATCTAATTTAGTTGCAGAAAAAAACTGAATGAGGTTTTTTTTTTTGAAAGCTGAAAGTGATGCATTAAGCTTTTCTGTATCCCTCCTGAAGGCAATACTCCTAAGCAGTGATGGACACAACCTTGTGACAGGTGGAGACAATGGCGTGGTGAAAGTATGGCAAGCTTGTGACTTCAGACAACTTTACATCTACCCTGGCTGTGATGCAGGCATCCGTGCCATGGATCTATCACATGATCAAAGGTCAGGCTGGGGCCGTTTTAAGATCGTATTTTACCTTAGTTTTATGGTAAACAGGCTAAAATCCCATTATCAATCCTGCATATCACCCTTCAGAGCTGTGTGTACTTGCCCCCCCCCCCAATACAATGAGACCCATCATTATTTGTTTTATATTTAAATATTGAGTGTTACTAAACCTAATAAAAATACTGCTTTCCTTAGTGTTGATCCACCATTTCATTTGCACACAAAAATTGAACTGCAATCAGATTTTGCAATTTTTCATAGTCACATTTCACATTAAAAATGATCAAACCAATGAATAAAACAGAACAAGGAAAAGTTTTGGAAAATCATAAAAAGCAGCAATGCGAAACACTAAGAAAAAAACTTTAGCTTATACTAAGATCCACTCAGCTCTTTGCAGAATTTTTCTAGAAATCTTGTTTCCCCAGAAATCCAAAAAACTTTGAAACCATTTTTACTTTGTTTTCCAAAACATATGAACGGTGTTGACACCACAAAATCTGTTATAGATTTTCATACAGATGTGGATCCTTGTTCACCACTTTGCTTTTTAGGAAATAAAATCCCTCCCTCTTCATCTTTTTTTTTTGCTTTCACTGAGACTGATGTTTTGACTCTCTTGCTACAACAAAAAAATGAAGCCTCTAAGTTTTTGATCTTATTGTTCTTGGAAGTGTTTCTAAAAAAAAAAAAATTTAAAAATTACTTTTAAACTAGTTTTTATCCTCTCGAGTTCTTGAGGGCAGATCATATGTATTATGCGGTACAACCCCAATTAGTGTTAAGATCACATGATTTGAAAGAAAATAACTGCAGGACATTTGCCCTTTTAATTATTGAAATTCCCTTATTTAATCACATCTTTATACATTATTACAAAAGTAATGTGTAGCCGCTAGATTTACAAATAACCTTTCTGCATAGACTGTTCACTGTGCTCGAACATTTAGAGCCTTTGGGGTCGAGCAGTGTGAGGCTTCCCTGATAAATCACTGGCTTTAGTAACCTCCAGCCAGATATGGCCGCAAAGTGAGACTTGGCAAATTACTGGGTTATAGCTTAAGCTGATGGCTCATTATTTCTAAAGGCGTCTCTCCATTTACTATTATATAGATTTCAGCTTCTCATGCACTTAATGGTAGTCATCACACAGGTTTGTCAAAATTAACAAACATTTCCTTTCTCTGTTTTAGGACATTGATCACTGGCATGGCTTCTGGCAGCATTGTGGCATTTAACATAGATTTCAATAGATGGCACTACGAGCATCAAAACAGGTACTGACCAGATGAAAATTTCCAGCATAAGGACTGTTTGAATGATTGATCAATTAAAAACCTGCCAACCTGTGAGAGGACTGCACATAAAAGGATCCAAAATGAGGAGTGGGATGTGTCAGCAGGAGAACCTCAGAAACCTTGTCTTTTTGTCTTCATCTGACCTCAGAGGCAACCACAGTGTGATGCATCTGCAGCTGTACAATCTGGACACATTGTTTTATCATGGTACCTAAGCACCAGCTAAAGTCCCCTCCAGCTGAGTTAAGGGGAACTGTTCTCAATAATAAGGAACGGAGGTAAAATACGCACACAAATGTATACATGTTCCCTTTTAAACTATTGGGGAAAAAAAAAAAAGCATATCACCTGTTCACACCTTTCAGATATTTGGAACATGTTTCAAGAAAAAACTAAATCCTGGCAGTGTAAAATTGTAAACCTAAAATAAAAAAATAAAAACTGTGGGGAAGGCCAATTTAATAAAATGCTATCATGCAATATTTGTTGGAAACATGGATAAAGAAGCCGTTTGCTCCCAAGCAGAGGTTAAGTGTATGTTTGTGAAAAGCCTAAATGTTCATATTTGTTGTTCGTCAATATGGAATGGTGAGTTTTAATGTAATCTTAGTCCTTTGTGATAAATGTTTTTGATATGCAACAACACTTAAATGTCACATTGCATTATTTATAATTTTTCTGTTACCATAAGTTTGATTATTGTATGCATTACAAAGCATTTTTCTGTAAATGGAGCAAGAGGATTATAAGCCAGTTTTGGTTGACAGTATCTCTTACAGTTTGTAGTAAAAAAGTATAATTTTGTAAACATGTCAATAGTACGTTAGGAATCAATTATTCAAAACCATTGTTTTTGTTGTACCATAAGTATGTACATTCATAAATTGCACTTACTGTCAATTTATGCTCTCATAAGCAATATTTTATTTGTATCTAAAGAGGATTAAGGAATTTAGTATTCAACACCCTTTATTGGTAAAGCAGATAAAATGTGTTTATTTCAGAATGATGATCAAAGCTATTGAAGCATTTCTATGTGTTGTTCATCGATTAGATGAACAAAAATATGCAAATGTTTTTATAAACAGGTCCAAAATAAAAGCATTCTACCTAAAGCTATAATTTTGCATACCAAGATATTCAGAGCACACTGGGTTCATTTCACTTTTATGTATAACAAATTCTTTCCAATTTTGGTTTTAAAGGAATCCTTTTTATTTATAAGAGCAATTCTAGATTTTATACCGTTTTAATTAGCCATACAGTGTAATTTGAATTATTCAGAGATTTAAAAAATAACCAAGTTAATTGGACCCAAATCGGGCATTATAAAGACTCCAAATATTTAAGCTTGTAATGCATTAATATAAGCTTTAACTTTTTTCATATGTTTAAAAGCAGGGAATCCATAGTACACCAAGTGAATAAGGTTGAATTCTTCTTGTAAGTTTCAGAGTTTAGCAATACTGCCACCTGCTGTTTGAACATGGATCTACCAAACTCCATTAACAGAGACAAACACATTTTATTTAAGGATTTTTGTTTCAACAGAACAGTTTAAATGCTTTTATTTGATGCTACAACTTTTATCTTGTCCCATTGTCATTCAATATGTCTTATTACAGCTTTATAGGGTATAAATGGGGGGGTGGGGGGGCATTCACAATCTCAGTGTTGACCAACACATTCCAGTGGCAAGTCAAATGGTACCTAAACATATTTAGGGCCAGAACACCTAATACACCAATAGTAAAAAAAAAAAAAAAAAAAAAAAAAAAAAAAAACATTTGCCTAAAATTCATTCATTGTGCTTTTATATAATCAGAAAAGCCCTTTACCCATTTTTATAGTTACATGGTATACTGTACATTCCAATATTTGTCAGTATGCATTTTAAATATCGTTACCACAGACAGTTAACCTATTTATAAAGAATTCCAATTGCAGATTCAAGACGGTTTTTCAGAGTAAAAGACCAGCTCGATAGTATGCATTGTGGTATAGTATGAAAGAAACACATGCACGTAAGAGCCTGAAAAAACACTCCAAAGAACAATCCCAATTTCAGTGTTTTGTCTGAACAAATTAATGAAGTATTAGGAAAACATACAGTGGGTCTTGGAAGTCAAAAGTATTTGCATAAATCATTAAAACAGATTACTGGAAGCACTACTGAATTAACTTTAGTGTGTGAGAAATAGTTCATAGTTGCACCAGTGAACTCCACCTGATAGCATGTCAGTTGTCTACCAGAAACTGTCGTTTCAGCATACCGATATTATACATTTGCACTTTAAACATTCATACCATCTGTGCAAAAAGACGATGCCATAAAAAGGTGCACTTTTCAACTTACTATACAGTGCAAAATGATCTATACCACCACCATTACTGAAACCCTTATACTGTAAGAATTTGCTTGATGATTAATACAATAGATTAATCATCAAGCAAATTCGTAAATATAGATTTACCTTAAACAACCCAATTTCTTTTGGAGGGCAACGAACGGGTCCTTTTTTTTCTTTTCTTCATAAAGTCAATAAATTATTTAATGATCTAATTGTGGGATTTTTCAAGTATCAGAAGTTCTGCACCACATCAATACAATACATCAAGCCAATATTTAAGGAATGGAACACATTTAAATTTAAGGTAAATGGGTAAACATTTTATGTAAAAAAAAAAAATAATTATACCAGATAAGGAAATTGTTCAGAAAGTACAGTTTAAATCCTACGATCCAGTACTGCAGTACTCTGTAGTGACCATGGGAGGGCCCCAGCAGACTAGTCCAAATGGTGACGTGAGCAAAAATGGATAGTTTGCCAGGTGGCCTTTAAGAAAATATTTAAGGTAGGCCATTAGGTTAACAAATTTGGTTTTTAATCCCAAAAGCCATTTTCTAATACCCATCTTACTCTTGTTTATTCACTCACTGAGCCAATCATTCCCTCAAAATAAAACCAGTAATTGGTTCCACTAGAAAATTCATGCATTGCACTTTAAGCATTGAAAAACTATTCATTGTAGTGTATGTGTTTTTTTTTAGCACCAATGGAAAAAAAATAAAGACTGGTAAAATACTTTGCTACAGACAACAGTTTGAAAGGAGAGTCAGATTACACTAAATGAGCCAGATAAGAGAAATGCAAACTGCAGTGTATCCTTAGAGGTAATAACACATTCAAAATGTATATTTATAGAAATGTATTGTTTACCATTTGAAATCTGCCTCATGCTTCCAGGCTGTAATAGTTTTCATTGGCTAGTCCAGAAAACGGGTACAAATCAATTAAAGGCTCTGAGAATAATCCTCAGACTCAGGGAAGAGGTTAGCCCTCTGCGAGGTGGCACCACTGCTGGGAAACTGTTGGTTTGCTTCCTTCACATCCTGGTGGCGTCTTCGTTGGAAAACTTGCTTCTCTTTATCAAGTGGCGTGGTCTGAAGAGGGGGTGAAAAAAAACAACTACAGATTAGGTTTTTCACAGGAGAAGAGATGTTTACACCAAGTCTCCAATTTAAGATCCAAAGGGAACATGCAAGAAATAAAAAGCAAACTGTGATGGAGTGATACAATACTTCACCTCCAGAGATGTTTTTTTTGCCATTCTGTCAAACTTAAATGTGTATTTATTAATAGATTTTAAGCCTAAAATTATTTAATCCCAATAGCTGAAAGTGATTTAATTCACTGTGGTGGGGAAAAAAACTAAACTGGATTAGCCCTACATGTGGGAGAGTAAGATACTTTATCATGCTTCCATCTCACTACCTACACCAGGGTACTTCAGATTCTGAAAGAAATAAATTCTTAAATTGAACCTGAAATAAATCAGAGTAGCTTAAAAGAAAAAAAAAACAGACAAGAAATCATCTCATATAGAGAATGTTCAGGTTTAGAAAGTAACTTGCATCACACTAACAGTCATTTACTTTATCCAAAACCAAACCATGGAACAACCAGAACTACACCATCTTTACTAAAATACTGATCATCTCCTATTTAAATCAGTACATCAACAACAACATTAAGGCTATTGGCAGTCATATGGCCTAGACAAACCATCTAAATGATAAAACCAAAAATGTCGCTCTTGAAGAAAACCAGAACATACGTTTTGGATCATTGTAAAGCTACATAAACTCTACCAGTGACTCATTAAATGTTTAAAACCACCTTTTAGATGAGCCACCTTCCTTAGTTACATGGGTTATCTTAGATTTATAAAAAAAATTTGTATGGTGACCTGGGACATCAAGTGTGGCCTTAATACAAAAACACAGAATAATTATGAAAAAAAAAACCTTTTGTGGCACTTTGTGAAACTAACAAAAAAAAAGGAACATTTAAAACATGTCAGCATTTTTCAATCATTAGACTTAAAGGAATAGTACACCCAAAACATGATTAGCCTTCATTTTCTACTCACCCCCATGCTGAACAACACTCTGGAGTACTTTTTTGATATCTCAAATGCATCTGGAGATCTGGGAGGCTTCTTGCTGTCTGCTGACATTCAAATAATGGAGGTCTATGGTGACCGAGACAGAAAGGTCCATAAAAGTCCACAAAAAACATGTCAATATTCCTCCATACTGCTCATCCAATGTATTCCAAGTGTCCTGAGTGGGTAGCATCCAGAATTTACTCGAAACGAAGTCATTTAGAATGTTTTTAGAGCATAAACAGTAGTGTATAGGATTTCCTGATCTCCAGATGCATTTGAGATATCAAAAAAGTACTCCAGAGTGTTGTTCAGCATGGGGGTGAGTAGAAAATGAAGGCTAATCCTGTTTTGGGTGTACTATTCCTTTAATTTCTTGCATCATAAAGATAACTTGGTGTATTGAAAGACAATATCACAAAACCACACAACAAAAGGAACAGCTGCAGCACAATCAGCCCAAATAAGATGAGGTTATATACTGATGACATACGGAACGGATTATAGATGGACGACGGGTCGAATCTCAAAGGAATGAAAAATGGAGACTGCCAGCACTTTGCCATGGAAGCACTCACTGCACTTTAGCACTTTGTTGTTCATACCTTATCCAACACAATCCTGGATTCTGGCTGTGATCCAAAGACCCTGACTTCTGGATGGTTAAGTCCTGGTCCCGCAAAGCAGAGGAAGATGAACTCAGTGGATCACCTTGAACTCAAAGGAGTTACTGACCAAATTGTCAGAAAGGTGCCCAACTTTACCCATTAAAGTTGCTATTGCACTGAAAGCATTAAATGTCAACCATCAGCTAAATCGGTTTTATTTTAGGATTTTATATATTATAATTGACAAATTGCTGCTTTGTTCACTGCATAAAGTTTTCCCCATCATAGAATGTTGAGAATTCATCAAGCTCAGTAGTTTTTAATCTTGTACATGTATTTACTATAACATTCATGTGCAGGATATCCAAACAAGAGTGCTGACAGTCTAGCTAGAAGGGCTTACACAGGACATGCATGACTAAGATGGATGCTAACCTCTATATAATAATAATGCTAAGAAATTGGGTTATCTGACAGACTCTGCATTTCATGGCATTTCAGTGGTAGGAAGAAACAAGTTACTGCAAAGGGGAAAATGCTATAATCTTCAAAAGAAATGTTTATACTAAATAAAAAAGTTGGTAAAAGTAGAATGGAGAAGTTAAGACAAAAAAACTAAAGCAGAAACGCATCAAGTGAACAGTACGTTTATATTTTTCAGATAAAATATAAATGGGTTTAAAGTACAAAAACAGAACAAAATCCATTAATTTATAAAGACTTGTAACAAGTTCGCTGGATTTCACCTACAAGTGGAGCTCTGCTAAATACAATGGAGCTGGATAATTATTAATTATTATTTAATTTATTGTTAAATTATTTAAAAGGCCAGTTTTTACAAGAAAAAAAAAACAAAAATGACAAAAATAGTGCAGTTAGGAAAAACATGCTACCATTGGGGCTTAAGTTGAATTCTTAATGTTTTTCCTTTCAAAGATTAAGCAAGTAGATCACAATAGCAACTGAAAGAGGGAAAAAAAAAAAAAAAGTTTTCTTGCTAAAAATGGAATTTCATGCAAAGTTAGTGTGTGATTGAGTTATAATCAGAGCTTACTCTAATTACTGAGACTCCTGCTGCAGTGCTGGCGAGTTTGGGTCCATAATTAAAATGTTTCTTGATTTTCCCAGCGACAGAGAGCTGGTGCCCCTTGTCTGACAGACATTCACCCTGGAAATCACAGAATCATGCTTAACAGTCTAATTTATCAAGCAGCTGTAAAACAGACTTCTTCAGTTGTATATATTTGCAGTGAGTTACTGAACTTACATTGACCCAGGGGTGATCCAGCACTTGTACAGCTGTGTATCTCTGATCCACCACGACCTGCAGCATGCTAGTGATCAGGGCCTAAGTATAAGTGCGTTATCAATGAGTAACACACACAATAAAAAATCTGGTCCAACAGATTTTGAAGCATAATTATAGTGTAAAAGAACCTCCAGACAACCTTGGCAAGCTCGGACACATTGTCCCAGTATGGTGCTGGGAACTCAAGATGGCCTTTTAAAATCTCTTCAAAGAGAGAAATCTGGTCTTCACCACTGCTGTTTAAAAAGAAAAAAAGAATGTTAAAAATTGTAATATTAAAAAGCATACAGTATAACAGTACTGTATGCTTGATACATTGCCAATTTAAACTAGAGAGCTTAGACGGTACATTATAAGGCATCATGTACAGCAGGACATACCCACGGAAAGGAGGAAAACCACAGACCAGTATGTAAGTGATGACACCAGCTGCCCAGATATCAACCTTGAGGCCATAACTGAAGTGAAAAAATGAAATGGTGGGTACTGTAAAAGGGGCTGAACAGCTCTCAGAAAAAAATATATATATAAACAGCATGTTAAGTATTGAATTAGTCACCAATCTTGGACATAAATTCTAAAGGTAATTAAATTAAATCTTAACCAGGTGTTGGTAGCAACCTAAATCCATACATAAAAACTAGTTGCAGGCATTGCCCAGGTGTGATTTTGTTCCAAACTTTTACAGCCTTTAAATCTTGAAAGTTCAATGGGCTTCCACTACGATTTGATTGGATTCTAGCAGCTTAATTTCCTTTCTCTGAAGCCAGAAAGGGTTTTCTTTTCCTCCTGAAATGTCACTTGTTTTAGCATCACACTGGTTTGGCAGATTTTTCTTAATGTCAAGGTACAACTTTTGCAATTCATCCTTTAATAATTAAAGGATTCCATATGCAGAAAAACAGACTCGCACCATATGCCCAGCTCCAAAAATCACTGTCTGTATGGCATTTTTGATATGATGTGCAGTACCTTTAGTCGCCTAAACATATTGTTCATTGTGGCATACGAGGAGCTCAACTTATCTTTTACTTCGTTTTGGTTTATTTCCATGTATGAATTTCCTGGGCTGTCACAAATACCTGGTGAATATTTCACATCAATAAAACCTTTATAAATATGTTTACTATGAAAAATGTTGACATGTTCCATTCTTATTTTAGCCATTTTATACAGCCACGAACATTCAACCTTACCCCGTTTCAGCAATGATCTCTGGTGCTACATAGGTTGGAGTTCCACAAACGGCATAGAGAGGCCCACTGACAACAGTAGCCAAGCCAAAGTCGCCCAGTTTCAGAGATTTACTACCATCACTATGTTCATAAACCTGTGAAAAGAGGACAAAACGGTGAGAAAAGTAAAACTGCTGAGGGAAAAAACACCTGATTAGACATTTAAGTGAGACGAGTCATTAACTAAGGTTTTCCCTAAATAAAAACCAATCTGGCTGACGTGACTAAATTATTTCTGTAAAATGCCTTGAGATGACGTGTTGTGAATTGGCACCTTATAAATAAATTAAATTGAATTTGAATGTGTCCCTCTTTTTGATGTTTCATGACAATTGCAGTTATTTAGTCCCATGATTTCCACAATAATTCTGCATCATTGCTAGTTGGGAAACATACTTCAATTCCTAATGATGATAAAAATAAAAAGAATTATTAAATAGGAAAAAACAATAGGTCAGAGCTGTCTTACTTGGAGACGCAAAAATTGACTTGACTTTTATAAAGTGGTCCTATTTTTAAGATAATTTTTTTTTTTTTTTCATTTGGAAATCAAGATCCAAAGAGTATGGCAGGTGCCAACTCTCAAGCTTTCACAGCTGTTGATATTTAAAGTCATCTTTTTAAAATACAAGAACTTTTCATTAGGCTAATATTTTTGGATTTAAAAATCTTCAACTCTACTTGAAATCTGTCATTCCAAGAAATTCTATAATGTAATGATATTTTAATATATTCTATAGAATTCCAGTAAATTATATCCACATTAACTTTAATTTATAAGATACTTATATTGACAAAAGCAATACAGGTGCTGGTCATAAAATTAGAATATCATGAAAAAGTAGATTGATTTCAGTAATTCCATTTAAAAAGTGAAACTTGTATATTATATTCATACATTACATACAAACTCATATATTTCAGATGTTTATTTTGTTTAATTTTGATGATTACAAATGACAACAAATGAAAATCTCAAATTCATCATATCAGAAAATTAGAATATTACTGAAGACCAATAAAAACAAAGGATTTATAGAAATGTTGGCCAACTGAAAAGTATGAACATGAAAAGTATGAGCATGTACAGCACTCAGTATTTAGTTGGGCCTCCTTTGGCCTGTATTACTGCAGCAATGCGGCGTGGCATGGAGTCGATCAGTCTGTGGCACTGCTCAGGTGTTATGATAGCCCAGGTTGCTCTAATAGTGGCTTTTAGCTCTTCTGAATTGTTGGGTCTGGTGTATTGCATCTTCTTCACAATACCCCATAGATTTTCTATGGGGTTAAGGTCAGGAGAGTTTGCTGGCCAATTAAGAACAGGGATACCATGGTCCTTCAACCAGGTACTGGTAGCTTTGGCACTGTGTGCAGGTGCCAAGTCCTGTTGGAAAATGAAATCTGCATCTCCAAAAAGTTGGTCAGCTGCAGGAAGCATTAAGTGCTCTAAAACTTCCTGGTATGTGGCTGCGTTGACCCTGGACCTCAGAAAACACAATGGGCCAACACCAGCAGATGACATGGCACCCCAAACCATCACTGACTGTGGAAACTTTACACTGGACTTCAAGCAACGTGGATGAAGTGCCTCTCTTCTTTTCCTCCAGACTCTGGGACCTTGATTTCCAAAGGAAATGCAAAATTTACTTTCATCAGAGAACATGACTTTGGACCACTCACCAGCAGTCCAGTCCTGTTTCTCTTTAGCCCAGGCAAGACGCTTCTGACGCTGTCTGTGGTTCAAGAGTGGCTTGACACAAGGAATGCGACAGCAGAAACCCATGTCTTTCATACGTCTGTGTGCGGTGGTTCTTGAAGCACTCACTCCAGCTGCAGTCCACTCTTTGTGAATCTCCCCCACATTTTTGAATGGGTTTTGTTTCACAATCCTCTCCAGGGTGCGGTTATCTCTCTTGCTTGTACACTTTTTTCGACCACATCTTTTCCTTCCCTTCGCCTCTCTATTAATGTGCTTGGACACTGAGCTCTGTGAACAGCCAGCCTCTTTAGCGATGACCTTTTGTGTCTTGCCCTCCTTGTGCAAGGTGTCGATGGTCGTCTTTTGGACAACTGTCAAGTCAGCAGTCTTCCCCATGATTGTGTAGCCTATAGAACTAGACTGAAAGACCATTTAAAGGCTTTTGCAGGTGGTTTGAGTTAATTAGCTGATTAGAGTGTGGCACCAGGGGCCATCAATTTTGAACCTTTTCACAATATTCTAATTTTCTGATATGATGAATTTGAGATTTTCATTTGTTGTCATTTGTAATCATCAAAATTAAACAAAATAAACATCTGAAATATATGAGTTTGTATGTAATGTATGAATATAATATACAAGTTTCACTTTTTAAATGGAATTACTGAAATCAATCTACTTTTTCATGATATTCTAATTTTATGACCAGCACCTGTAATGTCTTTTCTAGGTACCCATCATTCAAATATTCGGATACTGTGCTATAATTAAACAATTATCTGTAAAGCATCTGTGAAGGTTTACATAAATATAGTCTGTCAAAATAAATTTTGTTTAAACTCTGTTTACGTTTTTATGTCATAATTTAAATGTTTGTCACTTTCTTTTAAACTAGTTTGGTTTTTAATATACCGGTAATGTAACTTCAAGGCCATTCTGGTGAATGGATATAACATGCAAGTAGCTCATTATATTGGACTTCCTGCACTGATTTTAGAGACATTACTATTTTGTAACATCAACCTTTTGATATTAACTCCTAATGAAAATTTCACTAAACAAGGAGTTAATCCTGGGTTAATACAAGTTCATCATTTTAAGGTATAACTTTGTTCTCAAGAGTACCATTGACTTATTCGACATGTTCTTTGCATGTTGCCCTTTAATGCTACAGATAGTCATCCTCTGCTAATAAAGACTTGTTGGTGAGTATAAAAAAAATGGATGGAGGGGTGTAAGTATTTAGAGAGACTGTCGAAACACTTACCAAGAGATTCTCTGGTTTTATGTCTCGATGCACAATATTAAGACTGTGAAGGTATTTGATGGCGCTTGCCAGGTTGAACAACATACAGCTGGCATCACGCTCTGTGTATCTGTTTGAGGACATAATGGCGTCAAAGAGATCTCCCCCCTGGACAAAAAAAATAATAATGTTGAGATGCAGAGGAAATAATTACTTCTAGTCCTAAGGGCCTGTTTTAACGTTGACTTTTTCCATTCAAAATAATTCTATGTCAATCATATATAAATAAAGCCCTTGGGGAAAATTGCTTTCAAAACAACTAAGACATTTGAAAATCTACACCAACAAACTGAGTGCAGTGTACCTTCACCAGCTCCATTACAAGATAGAGGTCACAGCGGGTGTCAATCTCTTCGATTAAAAGGACAATGTTTGGATGTTTGACACGTCTGAGGATGGCCACTTCACTCTGTATCATGTGCTCCTGAAAGTTGCCCAAGATTGAAATGCAATGAATAAAACAGCAATTTCAGGAATATGCTTAATCCCCCAAAGACACACACACACACCATTGTAAACCTATTAAAAACAAATTAGCCCAAATTCTCTGGTTTGAAACTGGATTTTAGAAAAGTCCAAGGCATGCTTACCTTTCCCTTACATTTTTCTTTGCTGATAATTTTCAAAGCGTACTCCCTTCCAGTTGTCCTTTCCACACATTCTCGAACCACAGCAAAGTTTCCGTCCCCTAAAATCCTTCCAACTTTGTACCGGTCTATTATGGAGGTGGGAATTGTGGAGCTCCCATCAACTAGTTCAGCTGGATTAAAAAAACATATCTACGATTTACAAAACAAGACACTGTGGCCCATGTGGATTCTTTGTTTCTTTTAATCTAATCACCTTCACTGCTGGGACCATCACCTTCATCCACTGAGCTGCATACCTTAGTGGAGGCTAATGAGAGTGAAGAGCCACTGTGCTGGGATCCCTAGGAAAAAAGAAAATCCAATAGTTCATGTGCTAAAAAAATAAAGCTGAAACAGTTAAATGTTCAGAAGATCAAAGCTTTCAGGATTTCATTTATATCTCGAAATAATATAAAAAAATCACAACATAACTAGGTGTGGACATCCAAAATACTACATGAAAGCCAAACCCAAAGGAATTAATAGAAGTAATATGCTTGCACGATTTTAGGACATTAATAGCCACAGTACCACCAATGTAAGCTGCAATAATGATATATGAATAATCCTCCCCATCTTCCCATTCCAAAACAGTATCCAGCCCCTTGCTGTATGTGTTGGCATTTCAGCCTTAAAAGTATTCTATACATGTATAGAAAGCATGAATGCTCAACAGCCTAGATATTGTCAAACAAGTATTGTATCCATGCAGGCTCTTGTGGTTTGGCCAAAGCAGGAAATCTGAAGAAATATTCTTTGATAACTTTGTTTTTTTCCTTCCCTTTTGTCAAAGGGTAAGTTTCTAAAAGCTTGCATGTAGAAAAAGATTTTCAAACACCAATATTATATTTTAATAAAAATCTAATACACCCTCCCTTTGTAATTTCAAAAGATTGTCAATCATTTAGGTGACCAACATAAAGCCATAGTGTTGTAGTATAATAAAATATAATACTTTAGTGGTTGAACAAACTAATGAAAGGTAAATTACAAGACTATCCATCTTCTCCATCCTGTAACTTGGGGGGGAAAAAAATTGTCTTTTAACACAAGGCTTCTGTAAAACTTAGTTTTAGGCATATAACTAGTGACTATGCAAGCCTAGTTGCAGTACATTTTCATTGTTTTCTCTTTTCTCAGGTGTCTGAGCAGAACTAAAGAGCTGTCTTTCTAACCATGGAATATCAGGAATGACATCTCAAATGAATATTTCTTACTTTAGTGAAGAGTAAAACAGACTAATTAGAGTGTGGTTTTAAGTAAAGTGGGACTTTCAACTACCAATGCTTTGGATAATCACTGCATTGGACTTTATCAAAACAGGTCCTGTTTAGAGACAAAAAGGACTGACAGTCCTGCGTGCAGAGAAATCATGCAAGTCGGAATCCTCTATAATGCAAGAATTTTAGTTTTTCTACAAAAACTGTGACAACCTTTCACACTTTACTGATTAAATTTATCATGTTCATTATAGCTCTGCAACAAATCGCTTCACAAATTCCATTCCACTTCCATTTTCCATGGCCTCTCCGAACTCCTCCCAGACCAGAGTTTTTGCCTCTGCAATCACACAAGCTGCAGCATGCTTGGCCTGCTAATACCTCTCAGCTGACTGCAGGGTCCAACTAGCTAACAAGGACAGGTAGGTTTCCTTCAGCTTGACGCCATCCCTTACTTCCGGCCGCCACGACCGGGTTCGGGGATTGCCACCACGACAGGCACCAGAGACCTTACGGCACTAGCGACAATGGAGGAGGAAAACATGGACCACTCCGAGTCCATGTCTCCAATCTCCCTCAGGATCTGGAAGAAACACTGGAGGTGTGACTTAAGACTGCACTAACAGAGGGATCCACCAGATTTTTCCAACAGATCCTCACAACATGCTTAGGCCCACCAGGTCTGACTGGCTTCCTCCCCTGCCAGCGGACCCAGCTCACCACCAGGTGGTGATCAGTTGACAGCACAGCCTCTCTCTTCACCCGAGTGTCAGAGACACGCGACCAGAGATCAGATGACACAACTACATAGTCCAACATCGACCTCTGGCATAGGGTGCCCTGGTGCCACATGCACTTATGGAAATCCTTGTGCTCGAACATGGTGCTTGTTATGGACAAACTGATTAGCACAAAAGTGAAATAACAGAACACAATTGGGGAGGACATTCCTACCAATCATGTGTAGGGACACGACCCTCTCATTCACCGGGGCTTCAGACATATAAATATGGTGTAGACAATTATAAATTTATAAAACAAAAATGATTTAACAGCCCAGGAGCTGTAGGTCTACTTGTACTCTACAAACATCAATTTTATTACCTGTCGTCTTCGGAGGCTGGCTGGGCTGGTTAAAATAGGGCTCGGAGACTTTCCAGAACGAGGCGTAGAAAGCGTACTGCCTGCAGTGCCATTTGCTGAGAACAAAAGAACAAAATAAAGAAGTTAGCAAAGGAAAAAATAAAAATTGCCATCTGAATTTTAGTCAGCACACATACCTGATCCAGCAGGTGAGGGAGATTTGCTTCTAAGGGACATTCCAGCAGTTCTTGGGGAAGAGCGACCATGCACCGAGGGCAGTCGACCGTATGATTGTGATTTTGTCACTCTGCATTCTGGTAAGGATCAAACCAATCAAAGCATGCAGTGTGATAAAAATCCTTAAAAAAATGTATTCTATTCACAAGCCTAAATAGTATGCCTAAAAAAGGTTTGTGAAAAGAAAGAGAACCACTTGGCTGAATCACTTATTTGGGAATCAAATTCAACAGTTATAGTATGCAAGTTGAAGGCATATTTAGCCTCAAATTTTTCTAGGTTCACTCACCGCTCTCATCCAAATTGAAGTCATCTTGATAGCGGAACTTTTCAGGACCACAAGCAATGAAAATGTCATCTTCTGCAAAAAAGTCCTGAAGGCTTGTGACCTGTGGAAAAGGATACAAAACAGGATTCCTAAAAACCCTTCAAAGAGAATACTCATACGGTCATTTCATGCCAACTAAACAAAGTTGCCTGTTTATTAACAGAAAATATCTTTGACTTAAGATGCTTCATAACAATGACATGAATTGTTTGATACAACTGAAACACATTGAACATGCAAAGAACTAGGTCCTCACACCCACCCACACCATGCGTTGACTACCACTGATTTTCAGTCATTTTAAACCCTTTCTATGCCCCAACCCTAATCATTACCAATGCCTTTGTCATCTTTAGCCAACTGAAACCTCAGCTCCATACCTAACCATTAGCAAAATCCCTTGTGGGGACAAGCAAAATGTCCTCAATTTACCCAAAAACTGGTCCTCATTGTGAAGGGGAAATTGGAACTTGTTTTGCACTTATAAATTCTGGTTTCTATACAAGTGCAAAACCATAAAGACCATGGAAAGCGTATTAATCAATAGTTAACACATATGGCAAATGTTTAAATCCCATCATACATTTATTTTTCCCCCCACGTGTTAACAGTGTCCCAAATGATTACACTGTGGAACTAGAATTTAAAAATTTGGGTTTTGTCTGCTGGCCCACCAGTATATAAAAAAAAAAAAAAAAAAAAAAAAAAAAAAAAAAAAAAAAAAAAAAAAAAAAAAAAAACACTGTGGCCGCTTTTGTATTACTGTTGACTTACAGACTTACTGTATTGACTTTCCAATCACTGTTTTGTAATTCATGGCATACTAATTTGAATTTCAAGTTATTTCAGCAACAGATAAGGAGTAATTTCTTTCTTTATGCATTTTTTAATTATGGCAGGATACGTCTTCCATACCACTGAATTAAATTGAGGCATTGAGGTAATGAATCCAACTGTTGTGAAACAATGTTGCATGACTATGTCTAAAATAAAACTTTAGTTTGGATCATATTCCTGAACCACCATATCCACCCGACTCGCCAGCGACTGATGTGCAGGTGAGTGTAGAACCTTGAATAAATATGATTGATAATTTTACAGTAAACATGTATACAGAGCCCAGCCGGAAGGTGCCACATTGTCTAAATATTAACCCTGCACAAATATAGTCTCTTAAAAAAAAAAAACGTATTTACATCAACTCCCTGTCTTATAACGAATTGGGAAAAGGGGAAGTGGCGTATGTCTTAAAGCATAAATCACTTCAAGTCTGCATTTTTTTTTTTTATGTGGCAGGGTTGCCGTCATCCTCAAAGTTGCTTAGTGCCGGTGAAAGCGATACAGACCCCCCCAGGCCATGACAGAGGCATCTAGTTGTAAGTCGATATATAATCACCAAAATAAAGCACCCCTTCCCTAACCACTTGTCCAGGTATCAGTTTATATTAAGAAAACGCATATCAAAACAAGAAAACCATTTTAACAATCCGAGAGAAAAAAAAGTTTTTTTTAAAAGCCAATGTCAACATGTACAGTAAATACACAACCCAAAAAAAATAAATAAAACCACTACATTCTGCTCACCATCTAATTAGGCTCCATAAAACCTTTATCCAGTCAGGATCAGACATGTAAGCTATTGGTTTACCAAAGGTTAAAGAACCATGAAAACTGCCCTTTTGATGACAGTGGGTGGTTAGTTGGCCATCTGTTGTCACAACATAACAGCAAGCATTGAATAAAAAGCAAAGAATAGCACAGATGATACAAAACCTCTTGTTTCTTAGGCCATAAAAGACACTTTAAGTTTTAAGGTTTATTTAGATTTATGATTTTTAAAGTGCAAGAAAATAAAAAAGCATATTTTTTTGCGCATCCCCACTGGCAGTATGAATTCAGCCACATCTTGCTAGTAACAGGTTGGATTCCCTTTTACCTTCGGAACTATATCAATTCTTATTGGTAAAGATTTAAAACTATATCAGAAACATTCCTTTCACATCATTGCCACTCTGCAGCAGAGACCGTTTCCTAGCAACCACCCCATAAAACCAGTCATGCCAGACAGTGTTACAGTCAAACGCTAACAGATAGGACACGATATTTGAAGTGAGTTTCAAAGCACTTACTATTTCCGTGAGATACTTAGTCAGCTATTTATGCAGCTGAAATGAAAAGGATGCAAAAACTACATCGCCAAAAGAATTCTCACACCATATGAACTTGTGTGAAAACACATTCTTAATCCATAGGGCTTAATATGATGTGGGTCTGCCCTTTGCAGCCATTTCAGCTTAAACTATTATGACAAGGCTGTCCACAATGTTTAGGAGTGTGTTCATAGGAACTGGCCAATTTTTCCAGAAATGCATTTGAGACAACAGACCAGTGTTTGATAAGATGGTCCAACTACTCCAAGTTTGGGGGGAGTGCTGTCCTAGTTCTTAGAACAGTACGATTGTGCTCTGAAAAGGATGCAGTACCCAGTTCGATCTCCACAGCCTGCACTCTGGGTCCCTGAGCAAGATCCTTAACCCCACACTGTTCCATGGACGCCACACAATACCAGCCCACTGCTCCCCAAGGGGATGGGTTAAATGCAGAGAGTTAATTTCATTGTTTTGTACTTGTGACAGTGTAATGAAAAAGTTGAATTATATTCCAAGTCATTTAAAACATGGTCCATTTGTATAAAGTCAAGACTGAGCAGGCAAGTCCAGCTTACCCACGTGGAGCTCTCACCCATGGCTTAGAGAAATGCAATTTGAGCACTAGAAAATGCTCAAGTTGTGAAAGGTCCAATCTGAAATACACTTCAATGTTAATAGCAACCAGAGCTCAAATTCCCCTCTCCAAACATTGGCACATTTAGGTCAGGGAAATGTTCTCCTGGCAACCACAGAACCAACATTTTTACATAGGATTGCCAGATGGAGAAGCACCATGTTATTGTTCAGAATATTCACCTCCCCTGCTCTAGAGTTCAGTGACCGTCTGCATCCCAGACTTTGATGATAAACTTTGTGATATATTGTTTGAAAGCACTAGCTTGGTCATGGAAACCTATACCATGATACTCTCGAACCACTGTTCTTGATCTACATCTGCTGCTCCATAAGTGTACTTGACCCAAAACCCTGCTGCCAAGTTATCTTTTTCGAATGATTAAACTTTTTTTTTTTTTTAATAATGCAGCCAACAATCAGAACAATTTAGCAGCATAGGTGGCATCCAAACAGTAGAACTCTGGAGTTCACTGAAGTCCTTAGAGGAACCCATTATTCCACACGTGTTTGTAGACAGTCTGCATGCCTAGGTGCCTTCTTTCATACATCTCTGCCATTGGAGGGAATCGATACACCTTGACCTAATTATTTGGATGTGCGACAAAATAGTTTTGGCAATACAGTCAAGCAGTTTGTTAAAACCTGCTTTTCTCTCGAACGCTATAATTTCAGTGTAATTAAATGTATTCTAGTGTTTGGGTATCATCTGGTTGCCCGATTGATGTAAAACAAATTCATGTTGATTACAACTGTTTTAAGTCCTATCCTGGAAAAAAAGAAAACTTCAAGCAGGTTAATAACAAAGCTTTTAATCTCAAATAAGATTACATGATCCCACCTAATAGTGTTCTGTTGGTAGGAATATGGGATGGAGTCCTAGAAACCCATTTCTGGTAATACATTTAGCAAGTATTCCCAGGTGATTTTTAGCGTACTGCAGTATGAAAGAAACTGCAAGAGAGACTACTTTAAAAAAAAAAAAAGGAGTAAAATACTGTTTCAATGTGCTGTGCTGAACCCAACTCTGGAAGAAGGCTCATTAGGAAATTAGAGTGGGTCAAGTCTGTCCCCACATCGTCTATGCATCGTCAATACCCATTTCCTTTGGATCAAAAAGGAAAGCAGGGCTAACTAATGTACACAGACCATTTATCACCATATGAGCACTTAAACTTTAAAAGTGGAGAAACAAAGCAGTAGATTCAAGTTATCTGCAAAGCAGAGCACTTATACTTTAAACCTTCTACTCCGACTTTATACATATAAAACATTCATAGCCAACATACTGTTGCCTGGGACTACTGTAAAGAAATGCTGAGACTGAAGTTTATCAAATAAAGGTTTTGGATCCTTCTCATGACAAGGTCATTGAAAGTTTCATAAATGACTGAATCAAATTGAAATGAGTCTAATCATTCTGAAAGACATTCTTCATGAAGCTATTAAGAGAAATATTTTAATTTCCACAATATGTATGAGAGCACCAAAAATAGGTTCAGACATAACCCATTACCATCCTGTTATCTTTGGAAACAAGGAGAAAAATGTGAATTTTAACACCTACCATTTTACCATCAACAGTATAGAGCCTTTTGACAACTCCAGAGTCCAACTTGACGGCGTCTGTGATGTCACTCATGACCTGCTCGAAGGAGTGTGCCGTCTTCTTATTGAGCAAAATCCGAACAGCTTTTCGTGGTTTTACTCCACTGCGGACAATGGTCACCAGCTTGGGTTTTATGAAGTCTTTGCTCTCCCTGGTTTCCGGGGATCCAGCCATGGCACTGCCGAGGGAAGAAGGCTCACGGACAGCACCTGCAGCCCTGGCTCCAACTGTCCAGTTGGGATTTACATTCTTTGTGTAGTCTAGCTTCTTATAAGGCTCTATGGATGCACAGACATAGCTTTCTCCTGCAGAAAATCAAGATTTCAAAACAGATTAGAAAATCAATATAAATTACAGTATTTTAGTAAAATTATAAGCACTTAGGGGCAAAGCTCACCTCCCACCAATTGGTCAATGCTGGTAATCTTGGTTGCCCCATCAACAGTATATATGGTCCTCACACCTTGGGGCAAGTTGACATTATCTGACAGAGACCTTGTGAGATCTGCAAGAAGAGCATCTAAAGACCTAAATCTCTCTTGAGATATGGCGTAAACAATCCCTTTGAAGTAACGATCACCGTTGCGGTAGAAACGAATCTTCTTGGCCTTCTTTTCTGAGCTCAGGGCTTGCAGTGTCCTGGTTCTGTACAGGCTGCAGTGAGCGCTGTGAGTGGGGCTAGGGAGTCCATTCCCTCTAGACCCTCTTCGGGTGTATCTCTGAGCCTTATCCCGCTCATCAAAGTGCTCCAGCTCCATGATGTTTTAGTAGGCTCTAGAATTAAAAAAGAAAGCATGTTAATTAATAAGATCATTAATCAGAATCCAGGAAACACCCACATCAAATTAACACTGCTCTGCATCAGGGTAGTCAATTAACCTGGCCACCTGATTTATACAAGCTCTAATGCTGCATCTGTTTCTGGTAAACACATAAAGAAGCATGTCACACCCATATAATGATCCATTATGTCTCATAATTAAATTATGTCCAAATTTAATACAAGATTCCTGGAAGCTATTGACAGGCAACATATGACGGTCAAAGATATTTTGAAAGAAAAAATAAAAAGCTAAATGGCAATTAAATATTTTGTTTTTCTATTTTCTTACAATTTTAGTGCAACATCTTACCTCGAAGGTGAGGACAGAGGTAGAGAAAAAAAAAAAAGATGTCTGTGCAGGAGTCTTAAATAATCTTATTAATGTGATGCCGTGGTTTAAGCATGCGTCCCTTTGTTGCCCTATGATTGTGCTTGGTCGTCCTGCGGTGAGTCTCCTCTGTTTGTGCTCACATGCAGACTGGAGGCAGGGCAGCCTGTATCCTCCCCCCTCCTCTACTCCATTGCGGTGATCAGCAGGGCGCGCGCACGTTATGACGGAGCGCAAAAACGCAGCATGCGCGCGCACGTGAGCCATGCAGGCAGCATACCTGCCTCTTCTCCATTGTTTAAATAGTTATCACAGTTGAAATTATGTTTTTTTTTTACATTTTGGACAACTTTAAAGTGGCCTGCCCCTTCAGAAAAACAGTTAAATTAATGTTTAAGTTAATTTTAAATTTATTTAGCTTTAGTGTGTATCATTTCTCATAAAAATCTAAACCGTTTATATTTTTTAATCTCTGAATAAACTTTTTCACAAATACATTTTAGAAACGTTTGACTTTATCGCTAATAAACATGTCTTAACAGGACAAAAAGGGAACAAGAATAGGTAGTTCATAAAATAGCATCTTGCACACAAACACCTCTAGCTAATGACTACAGATAGGATAACCTAACTGTCCATATTTTTATTTAGCATATTTTCTGGTAAATACATAAAGCTTTTCCATTCCTGATAGCCTAAAGGATAATTTTGAATTCCTTACCAGAAAACAGATTTAGTTCCAGCATCAGACTCACCATGCTCCACAAATCATGCTTCCATGTTCATGTTAGGGAGCATCTCACACAGGTGGGGATGATTAGAGTAATTAATTGCATCAGAAGGATTTCCTGCACCTGAAAGGCACCTGATTGCTGACTCCTCAGCTCTGCGAGAATGACCTTCTAATGGGTAATTTTGACCTTTACTTAATTCATTAAAAAAAAAAGAAGAAAAAAAGCAATAGCAGAGGGGCAAAGATAATTTTTGATCTGACTCCAGTTTTATCAACAGTATTGGGTTAGTTCAACTGATGCCAACATGTACATTAGTATTTGGCTTTTGTTCAACAGCCATGCTAAATTTGAAAAGGTTAACCTGGAGAAAGGTAGCTGATCAGGCTAAAATCAACAAAGTCATAAAGTAAAAATATTTAAAAAGTGCCTTTTAGTTTCAAAACCTACAATATATATATACATATATTTCTGTACTATTCCTCTTACTTTTAGTACAGCACAGATGGGAATATCAATTTGTGAGGTTTACAAGTTTATCCAGTTATATTAAGGGTTAAGCTTGAATAGGATGTTAATAGTGTTTAAAGAGGTTAAATAAATCTCTGTTAAATGACCTGAAGAAATGCTTGTATGCACAACTAAGAATTCGGGTACAGTGTCTCATAATCATTCCTTTATTTGTTGAGAAGATTAGTTTATTTTAAACACATTAAAAAGGAAACCATCTATGTTTATCAAATTAAAACTTAAGTTCGCTGCTCAATCCTTTGTACAAATGTATATCTCTAAACACGAATGACATAGGTGTCAAATTTTAATAAATATTTTCCAATTGTTTTTCCTATTTTTAAAGTAGACTAAAGTCTTTTAACAAAAATGAAAGTTTAATACTTAAATAGCTTTAATACTATTTCAATAGCTTTTGTCAAGGTATAATTTTTATTAATTTGTGAAATTAAACTATTGCCTAAGTAGTATTTTGACTTCACTGGGCAAGATGAATACTATTATTGATTAATCTACATGTTTCTTTTTAATTAAATAAATATGCCTCTTATGTACTGGAGGTTTCTACCTTTTGTCAATTATCAAAACTCCAAGCAGCTCTTACTGTTCTGATTTTTGTGGATGGATGGATGGATGAACAGCTTGTACAGATAAGATCAACTTTATCAATCTAACAGTGGAGAAATGTACATGTTACATTGGCTCAATAGTCTAAAGAAGGTGCCAAAAGGAGGAAAAGGTGCATTGGGTATATACAGTATATACAGTTCGTCCACATAGTCTTTGGCAAAAGACACCAAAGAATATATTTCATTACTCGAGGTAAAGTTTTTCTATATGTGTTGTATTTAATCAGATGTTTTCTTTCAGCCTTTGTCACTGGACAACTTAACAGAGAAGCTGCTGGAAAAACTCTGATGGATCAAACATTGGTTCAAAGTGGAAACCTCGCCACAGTGCATTTCAGGCCAATACTGCTGGACAAATCGACCGTACCACGGGGACAAATGCTGCCAGTGTGCCAAGAGCAATTTCTGTCGGACTCATTTAAAATCATGGAAGACAACTGCATAAACAAACAATCTGCATTTAGAGGTATCACTTCAAGTTCCTTTACACAGTCAGGTTATAGTTGCATGCTACCAGAGATGGGACAGGTCCCATCTTTAAGCCAAATGCCTTGTGATGGGACTTCAGGCCAAATTGATCCTGATGCAGATAAATTTGATCAAAACAATGTCCCACAAGAATTAAACCATGCTTTAAGGAATGTTAATTCCTTAAGAGGACATGGTGGGGCAATCTCCATTGATCAAAATGAAAGGACAGGAGAGAATTTAACTCCAGTGTCTCAAAACCAAACTTCAGTTCTGCATTCCAGTTATTCGACACCTGAAGAAAGAACTAATCCACAGGGAGAAGTTCCTTATAAGTCAATAGCTCTGGATGCTACTAGTCACTTTGATGCAGTCAGTCCTCAGTGGCTTGATTTGTTTCTGGATGGACGGGGTAACTTGTGCTTTCCTGATGCTAATCTTGAAGATTCTTTAATTTCACCTGAACCAGGATGTTTTTAATCAGTAGATTGGAAAGGCTATCTTATTTCCATTTTTTTTTTTTTTTTGTTGAATCCAACTAATGCACTTTTTCTTTTGCTAGGGCACAGAACATCCCTAATATTCAGTATATATGCTGTACAGCAAACAAAATGTTAGCTGGATGTTTCTGTAAAGCTTAATATCCATAATTATCTCCAAATGTTTGTTTCCCAAGTTTTTTTTTTTTTTAAGTTATTTATAAAACTAAAATTGGGTAGCAGTGAACTACTTGTTTTTGTTTTTAAAAAAAAAAAAACATCTTGTAATTTTCTTTTTGTTGTAATAAAAAGCATCATGACACCTAGAATCAGCCCACTCCATATTGTCACTGGCTTTTGAGTTCTTTACATTTTTTTACCCACTCTATAGGAGAAGTATGCAGTCTCCAGGTAGGAGTATAGGGGAGTATGGGAGAACATCGGAAATGAAAACCATGAAACGCAGCATAGCAGTTACTGTATTAAAGATTTTAATAATCTCCTGGCAGCCTGAGGTTAGACAATAGAGGGAGAGAAATTAAGATGATTTCAAAGGGAAAAATGGAACTAAATGAGTACAGTACCAAATTTGGCATCACACAAATTAATTTTATTTTTTTGTTTGGTTCACCTCTCACAGAGAAAAAAAAAAAAAAACCTTTATTAAAATTTTCAAGACAGTTCTTTGGATAAGTTTCACAAAAACAGGCAGTATTACAGCTAGTGGGTTAAAATAAAAAGACCTGAATAATTGGTAGAATCAGACCTCCCTACTTTCAGGTGAGACGATAGGGTTTTAATCTCTGCAGTATAAAGAAGGAATGCTCTTTACGGAAGATTAGACAAATTACGGAAATACTTCACAGCATGTTGGGCTTTTGAAATGTTTAGAGGCAAAAAAAATAAATCAAACTTCACAGACAGGAAAAATAAGTGATGGAAAAAAAAAACAAATATTTAATCTGAAACCATAATTTGTTAGGTGGAATTTCTCTCTCTCCATATATATATATATATATATATATATATATATATATATATATATATATATATATATATGAGAAGTGATTCTGTTAAATTAAATATCTCATCCGCAGTTCTAGCCACCTGCTGTATATTACAAACATGTTAAAGTGCTTGAAATGATAGCAATCTATAGACTATGCATGTTTAAGTAGCTATCTAGAAAATATAGAGCCTGCTCTTATAAATAATGAATATTAAATATAGAGTTCTTTGATTAGTAAATAAGTTTTAAGGCATTGTTGAGAAGATAAGGCAGGATACCAGCAGCTATTTTGTCAGTTTTTCCACTTCCTTGCCATTCTGTGGTTTTTCCTGAATCTTGTAGTCTTCCAAAATGGCCTTTGCCGTTTGCTTTCCAGTTCTTTTAACCACAGCTTTGATCCCAAGGTTGTCGATATTAAAGGCAGTAATGCCAACGTTGATGGCAGAATTGACGGCGTGGTCCGTGGCCTGTCCTGCCGCACTGCCGTACCTGGCAGCAAAGTCAGATCAGGTGAGGTCATAGCAAGAGGTAAGAGAATTAATTAGTGTAATGTGAAAGGATTGTCAAAATGCCATGCAGGATTTCTACTATATCTATAAATTAGACCCATGCAAATTATTAATCTGAAAAACAATTCAACTAAATTTGGAGTTTAATATAAATGTTAAATAAAATTAGGCAAATCTCATCCTGCAAAAATAACCATAGATTAAAAACAAAATCATTTCTGGTGAAAAAAAAATAGCAAAATAAAATTGTGTACTCAAACTTTACAACCCCTCAAAAAAATGTCAAATTATCTGAATTTCTAAGCATACGATCATTCAACTCCAATTCAAAGTTTAAAAGAGGACAGAGTTGGGCTGATATCAGGAAAGCAACTTTTTGAAGCCAATTATTATAAGGTAAAGGGAGGAAAGTGAAGTGATTCAGAAAAGGACTGAGTGGGTTTTGCAAAACCCAAAATCATTGGGAGGAGAAAACAGGCAAAATTTCTCAGTAATTCGTTTTGAAACAAGGCAGCTGTGTATAGTTAGGAAGAATGATCCTTCTCATTAGGTGTGTCAAAGTTCTTTTGTTGACCTCTATATCTGTAAAGTAAATTGAAGGGGAATACAAGTGAGTGAATATTTGATTTTGCTTCTGCAGTTCAAAAGGTCATCTGCAGCATACCAAGAGAAAATGCTATTAAGCTGTGATAGTGGTGCAGCAAATACCATAGCTAACAAAACTTACTTGTGTTTAATGGTGGTGACTGTTTCTGCCGCAACATTTGTGGTGATGTCCTTAGCAGCAGATTCCAGACCATGCCACACAGCCGCAAATCCTAGTCAAATATACAATTTATATTGGCACTCTAAATGACGCTTTTCTTGTATTTGTAAATCACTAATTCAGGCAGAAAGAAACCTATCTTGGTCAGGCACAAATGAATTAACCATTGGGATTATTATAGTTAAAATTTGGTTTAAAAAATGACAGCCACAATGCTGCAACACACCCAACTCAAGTATTAGCTCATTAGCAAAGCTCTGCATAGCTAGACTGTATGTTACCAAGACAGCAACTACATAATACATTCAAGATTTTGTCTGAGATAAAGGAAAATAAATGTTTTTGGAGAGTTTTATATGAAAGCTAAAACTCTTCAGCACACCTTGCACTCCACTGGCAGCCACCACCATCGCTCCATCGATGTTTGAGCGGCCATCTTTGTCTTTCTTCATGGACTCGGGAATTAGCTTGCTCCCGTGTTTTTTCACATGAGGAGCCAACTCTCGACCCACGTGCCCAGCTACGGTACACACACCATCCACTGCAAAGAGAGGCAACCACTCAATTAGCGGTTCGCCACACGTGATCAGCACAAGGTGCTGAGCAAATACGTGTTATTCACCTAGAAATTGGCTGACTTTAACGGCTCCTCCTGTCGCTTGCTTGGCCACATGGAGGCTTTTGGTTACAGTGGGGCTGACGTCAGTGGGTTTGTCTTCTGGAGTGATGTGTTCCCTGAGCTTAGATGCTCCTTTTTGAATAGCCTTACCAGTGTACTCAGCACCTTTGACCAACCCCCAGCTTAACCAGGATGCACCTAATAAGGTCAGAGGGGGTGAGCTTAGATAGCAGAGATATACTTCTGATCAGGGCAATTTAGTAGTAATAAAGTATTTAGATGTTGTTCACATCCAACCTTACCAGTTAAGATCCCACTTGCCACTTTTTCACTCCATTCAGGCAAAGTTTTCTCCTCCTCGCTCTCTGCTGGTGCCGTCTGATCAGCGGCAGGCGCAGTCTCTTCGGGTGCAGAAATGGGAACCTTCTGGCTGAGATTAACTGCATCTGCAGCTTCCTCTGGGTCCTGACCAAACAAGCACATTAATTAGTGAGCAACTGAAATATAACAAACGACTAGGATTAGTTTCCAGTCCGATTCACTGGAAAGACAAAAATCTGGCTTCCGGTTCATGCTGGAGGCAAAACAAAAAAACACAATAGTGCTTCTCATTCTGGGCTCATCACAAAGCGCCATCTGTTTACCCAGAACAGTCTGCTGTTTTTTTTTTTTTTGAAAGCCGTGCAAAGTTTGAGCTGAAAATCTCCAATCTTCTGCTTGAAGCAAAAATAGAAAGAACAAAGCTTACTCTCTGATAGGGTACAACATCCATCAGAGAAGACATCTACCCTGGCTGCATTCATGGAAAGTGACCTGGTCTGGCATTACTCCGAAGCAGCATCGTTCCCTCCACCAGGACGGAACTGACATTTGTCTTTCAGCTGAGGCCCTGAGGTTGTTCAAAGTGCTGCAGATAAGAGCATTATACCTGATTAAATCTCCTCACCTGCCTGCATCAAATCCCCACAATGCTGAGGCAGAGGTAACACAGGGAGGGACGCCAGATCAGAAGTAAGTAGAAGCAGGAGCTTCATGCCAGATTTATATGATTGATAAAAAAGTTGGATATTCTCTTTAGTCAGAAGTGTTTACCTATCCTGTATACAGCAAAAACTATTAGAAAAATCCAAATATTAATTGATTTCAGGTGTACAATATCTTTATGTGATAACTAACAAGTAATGCATATCTGTAAAACAAAACATGTATTCATTTTTACACCTAAAAATCAAAGTGTGGCATGCATTTGTATTCCTTTAAATCCATACCCCTAAATAAGACCCAGGGCCTCCAATTATCATCAGAAGCTGTGACCTCATTAGTAAATATAGTCTAACCTGTGTGTTACTCCATCCGAGTATGATTGCAGCTCTTAGTGAAAGTCTGAAGGGTTTATTAGAGAAGATCAGGGACCAAATGGCGTCACGAAGACAGAAGAACATAGCAGGTCAGAGATACAGCTGTTAAGAAGTTTTTAAAGCTATATTACTATGTTATTACCATTATTTTGGAAATACTGATATCTAATGAAAGCACTCTTCAACCCTTAACCAGTATGCCACAGAGTAGCCATGAAGGCGACTGTAAGCCCTTCCTTACTCAGGGGAAGATAGAGGGATTCACCTCTCAGAGAAAATTTGTTTATCATGGTGGCCGCTATGGAAAAACGACTTTATGAATTATGCAAATTTCTAATTAAAAAAGTGCATTTTATGGTTTGACACAACTCTTGAGTTCTGATTTGCATGAAAAAACTATATACAATACTATTACTGGACATTACCCTGAACTAGAGATGCAACCATATGATACCTGGATCAGATATTGGTGATTTTATGTCCAGTGCACTTTACGTTGTACTGTTATTTCTTTTTATTGCTTAATATCGTTTTTTAATAAGTTACACCTGTATTTTAATATTATTGGATATTGGCTGATACACTCAGCCCAGGTATCTGTACACACTGAACACCCATCCCAACCTTGAAGCATGGTGGTGGGAGCAGGGCCGGCGATTGCTACAGGTGCTGGTCATAAAATTAGAATATCATGAAAAGGTAGATTGATTTCAGTAATTCCATTTAAAAAGTGAAACTTGTATATTATATTCATACATTACATACAAACTCATATATTTCAGATGTTTATTTTGTTTAATTTTGATGATTACAAATGACAACAAATGAAAATCTCAAATTCATCATATCAGAAAATTAGAATATTACTGAAGACCAATAAAAACAAAGGATTTATAGAAATGTTGGCCAACTGAAAAGTATGAAAATGAAAAGTATGAGCATGTACAGCACTCAGTATTTAGTTGGGCCTCCTTTGGCCTGTATTACTGCAGCAATGCGGCGTGGCATGGAGTCGATCAGTCTGTGGCACTGCTCAGGTGTTATGATAGCCCAGGTTGCTCTAATAGTGGCTTTTAGCTCTTCTGAATTGTTGGGTCTGGTGTATTGCATCTTCTTCTTCACAATACCCCATAGATTTTCTATGGGGTTAAGGTCAGGAGAGTTTGCTGGCCAATTAAGAACAGGGATACCATGGTCCTTCAACCAGGTACTGGTAGCTTTGGCACTGTGTGCAGGTGCCAAGTCCTGTTGGAAAATGAAATCTGCATCTCCAAAAAGTTGGTCAGCTGCAGGAAGCATGAAGTGCTCTAAAACTTCCTGGTATGTGGCTGCGTTGACCCTGGACCTCAGAAAACACAATGGACCAACACCAGCAGATGACATGGCACCCCAAACCATCACTGACTGTGGAAACTTTACACTGGACTTCAAGCAACGTGGATGAAGTGCTTCTCTTCTTTTCCTATAGACTCTGGGACCTTGATTTCCAAAGGAAATGCAAAATTTACTTTCATCAGAGAACATGACTTTGGACCACTCACCAGCAGTCCAGTCCTGTTTCTCTTTAGCCCAGGCAAGACGCTTCTGACGCTGTCTGTGGTTCAAGAGTGGCTTGACACAAGGAATGCGACAGCAGAAACCCATGTCTTTCATACGTCTGTGTGTGGTGGTTCTTGAAGCACTCACTCCAGCTGCAGTCCACTCTTTGTGAATCTCCCCCACATTTTTGAATGGGTTTTGTTTCACAATCCTCTCCAGGGTGCGGTTATCTCTCTTGCTTGTACACTTTTTTCGACCACATCTTTTCCTTCCCTTCGCCTCTCTATTAATGTGCTTGGACACTGAGCTCTGTGAACAGCCAGCCTCTTTAGCGATGACCTTTTGTGTCTTGCCCTCTTTGTGCAAGGTGTCGATGGTCGTCTTTTGGACAACTGTCAAGTCAGCAGTCTTCCCCATGATTGTGTAGCCTATAGAACTAGACTGAAAGACCATTTAAAGGCTTTTGCAGGTGGTTTGAGTTAATTAGCTGATTAGAGTGTGGCACCAGGGGCCATCAATTTTGAACCTTTTCACAATATTCTAATTTTCTGATATGATGAATTTGAGATTTTCATTTGTTGTCATTTGTAATCATCAAAATTAAACAAAATAAACATCTGAAATATATGAGTTTGTATGTAATGTATGAATATAATATACAAGTTTCACTTTTTAAATGGAATTACTGAAATCAATCTACTTTTTCATGATATTCTAATTTTATGACCAGCACCTGTATAGCCGAGCTAGGCAATTGCCTAGGGCGACAAATGTGTTGGGGGCGCCCTCTAGCGTCGCCCTTAGGCTTATGTAACCTGCACAAGAAACCCGTATTTCCACCCGTATTTTATTTTGGCGGGTCAAACTGACAGCACCCTTTAAGTTCTGGGTCACAGGTGACTTGGATATGAATCGCTGTTGCTGCTGTCTCTGTGGCTAGCTGCTCGTCTCGGCGTCTTCTAAACTTATAGAAGAATACGGCTGGATCGAGGCTTACTAAAACGGCCGAAGGATTAAATTGGGTGTTTTCTGCCGACCGCTCGACGGTGAGTCGTTTAATTTATGTATTTTGTTTTTCTTTAGAAATAGAAGTGCGGTGGCGACACGCCCACTTAGTCTGTGCATTAATGACTGAAAAGTTTATTTATTGATTTAAAAGGTCATTTTCTTTTGTTAATTTTGTGGCTGAATAGATTATATATTGTTAAAATATTAAATAGGCCTTTTGATTTTTGTAGATTCGTCCTTTTAGGACAGTTTTAGTTACTTTTTATTAATTTTTGCTAACGGCCTATGGAACTCTGGGCTTGGTCATTTTTTTGTGGAGTTGCGCAACGAAATAAGAGAGAGAAAAAAACAATTGTTTATTGAAATGATATGGAAGTCAATTAAGTTTAATTGACTGCGTCAATTAAACTTAGATATAATTTGAAAGTGCACTTTAATTTGATCTGTACTGGTAACTTTAATTTGGTCTGTACCAGTAACTTTAATAAGGTTAGTTAACTTAATTAGTTAGTTAACTTTAATAAGGCTAACCCTTTGATTTGAATCTGAATGTAACTTCAAATTTGATCGCGATCTTTAATTTGAAATTCATTTGAAAAATTCATGAGAAACACTTTATGGAATGTAGTTATTTATTTATTTTTTTGTAATTGTTGAATGTTTATTTATTTTGGATAACAGTTTAACAATGTTTAAACATGACAGCTAATTTGTTTTATTTTTATTTATGACCTTGTTTAGGTCAGGTTTTTTCTCCACCCCCTGTGTCACGTCAGGATGGCGAGCTACCGGATCACCGCAGCTTCGCGGTAGGATTTAAATGAACCAAGCTATTTTTTCATTCTGGACCTATTTGCCCTGGGTCATGGACAAACAAAACCCAAAACAATCAATCAGATATTGATTGATGGACTGTTGATCACCCTGGATTCATGAATGGACCAAAATAGAAACTCTTGGGTGACATCAGGGTTTATTGTTTTTGTTGCGCAAAACTCAATCTCGCCTAGGGCAACCAAAGGGCTAGAACCGGCCCTGGGTGGGAGCATCATGTTCTGGAAATGCTTTCCATGAGCACAGACGGGAAAGCTGAGAGCCCATTGGAGGCGGGTTGAGTTAAAACCAGGGCAATTCAGGAAGAATCCATATAAGAAACTACAAAAGATGTAAGACAGGGGTGGTGATTTAAAGGAATACAATGCTAAAAATACAAGCCTGAGCCGCAGCAAAATGAGAAAGAGCTGGAACCTTTATTACTTTTATAGAGCACTCCATTCCACCTGATGAACTTTATATTTAAAAAATGAGCAGAAATTTCTCTGTGTGTGTGTAAAACTAGTTTAGACAACCTAGACAAGTATTGGCTAAGGCAAGTAAATACACATTTTTTTTTGGTAAGATTCCAGGGAAAAAAGGGATCCAACTGTTTTAATGTGTGTTTTTGTTCAACTGCAACAAATCCTTCTGCAAGGACCAGTCCATCTGAGGGAGTACATTGTTAGGAGGCCAGTTAGATAGAGAAGATGTATTATGGATCAACAATGGCAAGTAAAGCTCAAATTAAAGGAGAAATGTTGATATAAATAAAGTGATGATTTTATTTTTTTATTCTTGTTGCACTGCAGAGCACTCCAAGTCCAGGATTTGCTAAAACATACAAATATTACCACTGAGAAGCAGATTTAGAATAATAGGGCTTGCTATGATAGACATCTAAAAAAGCACCGTCATCTGATTTGGACAGGGTTTGTGGAAAAATAAAAACATTGAATAAGTGTTGTTTTGATGCAGAAACACCAACCTGAACCCTAAGATCTGTCATCTGGGATAACAGGTCTTTAAACAAGTCTCTGTCTTCTGCAGGGAGCTCAGAGGACAACACCACCCCGACGTAGTAACCCGGAGTTGGAGCCATCATGTCCGGAAACATGAAAACCCCGGTGTTACATAGCAGCGCCGGAGAGTCCACAGACATGAGAGGATAAAGCCAGTCACACACCTGGCAGGGAACAAAGGACAGTTAGGAAAACACCTTTTAATGGCATACAAAAATTAATGGATTAAATAAATCTACATGGAAGGAGAAGGAAATATTTTAATTTTTTTTTAGGGCTTCAAATCAAACTATTTAAATAGAGGAGCTAAACAATAAGGCCAACAGAAGACACTGCTGTCTTCTGACTGCTGCGTGTCTAACAAGATTACAGGACATACCAGGTTAAACAGGGTTTATTATTACTCTCACTCATGTGAACCACTGATGTCATCCAGTGGGGCAGAATACCTTGGAAATTACCCAGTGAGGACTAGAATTTGAGCCTCATGACCCAGCAGGGGGGGGGGAGCAAAAACAGTTTAACTTCACTTTTCCAACATACAGGACAGGATCTGATCTCAGTTTGACAAACTTCATTGGTTTGTTCACACAGTTTATTGGTTTCTTTTTATTGCAGGTTGTGCAGTTTACAAAGAGCCTCCATGTTATTTACAAATCAATTTAGTGGATCACGGAAACCTTTAACCAAGAAAACCAATTATGTTGGCCCCATGGATCCAGGTGCTGCTGTTCCGATTGATAAAAAAAGTAAATTCAGCCCTGAACTGCTGATCAAACTATAATTAAAATAAGTTTGCTTGGGTACATTTATATTGCAGCTGAACCTTCTAAAATGCATTAAGTTTTTCTATCATAGAAGCAGCAGGTCCCAGTTAATGAGTAGGACCAACAAAGGTCTAATCCTGTTCTGGATGACATCAGTCAATGGGATTAGGACATTCACATGACTTTGTGCTCAGGACATGGGATACTGATCATTAACAAACTTAGCTCCTCCTATTATGAGAAGAAAAAGGTGAAAGGTCAGAAGACAGACGAAAATCAGACAATGACTCAGCAGAGTTGTGATTTGTTTTGCACCTATTGCATCAGACACTCATGAAGATGGTCTACAATTACAGGTTTTATCACCTGAGTGTTACTATCCTACCTGCAGAAACGCTGGCGGCCTATTGGGCATCCTATCAGAGAGGTCACCGGTAAACTTCACCAGACGCAGGTAACCAGGGTAGGATGGAGCGCTTACTTGCCCATCAGGTGTGACAAAGAATATCTGAACACCATTAGGGATGTAGAGCAGCTCCTCCCCGTCTTCACCCATACTCTGGGTGGAAGATGTGGAGGTAGAAGTACGACTGTAAAAGTCATCCCCGACCAGCGACATCTCCCCTGACTCCGTCCCATAAGAAATGGAGACATGACCATTAGCAGCCTGAGGGGAGTAAGCTGGGGGCTGGTCAGCTGGGCTGTTGCTTGCAGCAATGCCTCCTACTGCTCCTGTGGCTGGTGGGGTTTGCTTTCCATCGGTGTTCAGCTGTGGGTAGAGAGGCACATGGACAGCGGCAGGACTCTGTGTGGGTGCAGATGTGAGGTCAGAGCTGGTCTCCAGCACAGCAAGGCGTGTGGTGATGTTGTTCAGGGTCTCCTGCATCTTCTGCTGCATCTGTCTGGCCGCTTCCCAGGAATTACCAACACACTCTGCTCCCTGAGAAGGCACACTGATCCCCCTGAGGAGATGCTGTCGACCTTTTCTGTAGAACTCCAGAGCCTGCAACTTTTCCCCAGCTTCATCTGCTGACAGTCCTTGGTTGATGCACTCAAAAGCTCTTTCATAGCCATCTTTGATCACTTGGAGCCTGGCATTGTCGAATGCATCTTGTTTAGCTTTCTCCATTCCCCCTGGCACAAGAAGATTCAGACATCTAAGCAGCGTAAATAATCGATCAAACCGAAATTATTGATTAAAAAACTGAAAAGCTCCCACTTTGAGAAGATGTGCTAACTTAAGGGTTACAGCTTGACATCACTTAACTAGATCTGAAATAAAACATTTAAATGTATCTACGTATATTACGTATTGATCTGCATATCATTAGCATATCAAATTACTAATCCTGATGGTTACACACAACAGCTAGCATCTCTCTATCAATAAGGTCGGCTGTTACGCATGGATTCCAGCCTGTCAGCACAGAAACCATCTCAATAACAAAAGCTTTGACTGTTATCTGAACTGTCAACGTGACGTCTAAAGCTAATGTTTCCGAGCGACTTTAAAAGCATTCAAATATTCTTACCGTCGCGCGTCAAATATCAAATAGCAGTTAGATAATTTCTATTTAACGTGTATTACAGGTATTAAAAAGAGTTAATTTCAAGTAAAGGTCGGGTAGGTTCCGCTGTTTGACGACTCCCAACCGTTAAAAGTGATATTTTGATGTCGCAACAGATACTCGTGACCCTTCGAAACAAAACTGCTATGACGGAACTGACCATTAACAATACAAGAGTTGTTAGCGTCTCAGGGCTTTTATTATGAAAGCCCTGAGACGGGAAGTAGTTGTATTCTATTACTTTCACAATTGTGATCACTAGAGGGCAGCAAAGATTACCCTACATTAATCGCCACTTTAAAAAAACAAACAAAAAAAAAACTTTATTGAGATTTACGAGAACAGAACGCGGCCTTACATCAAGTTGTGTGACGATTAAAAAAAATAAATTAAAAATAACTAAACTTAATTATGACCCACTAAAAAAAAGCCAGGAGTATAATGAAATATCATTTTTTTAGAAGGAAAGTTACTTTTAAAAGAGATAACATAAATTTAGATAGAGTTGATTCTGTGAAGTTTGATAAAAGTGGTTATTGGATAGAATCTGTGCATCATTTTAAATAAAATATGATTGACGTTATTGGCCAGAAAAACTTGTAACTGCCAAACTTTACTCCAGTAAATGCCAATGACAATACTGGACCTGTAGGAGTGAGACATGCTGGTTGGCCTTCTGTAATTAGTTGTCCTATAATGGTTTTATTCTTTATCTGTTTTTAAAGAAGATTTACTTTAATGAATGCATAATTCCATTAGAAAAATGTATGTGGGCTTACTGTAAGTTGTACTCAAAAATTGGGGAATGTGCAAACAGAATTTATGAAAAGTTTATTTATTTAAGGGAAAAATTGCCATTCAACATTTCTGTCTCATACGCAAACACATGTACAACAAATGCATACACATAAATGCACTTTTAAACAATTAATTTATATAAAGATGGTGGAATTTCACTAACTGGACTGTAAAGGATGCTGCTGGTGCCTTGCTATTAAATTATTAACTTTTACAGATAGAACTTTCAAAATAAAGGTCTGAGCCACAATTGAGAGGAAATAAACTTACCATTTGAGGTCAAAACACTAAAAATACAAATTACATTGATGTGAAGTTCAGCTATCGCTGGAAAAGTTATTATTATTCTTATACAATGCACTTGCTTGCTAACCTATCATGGCCTCGTGTGACCGTGACACTATGGCCTCTGGAGTCAGTCCCCTCAGGGATTGGGCCCATTTGGGGGTCAGGCTCTAGGTGCTCTTGTCTGCCCCTCTCTGGAGGGTGCGCCTCTTTATTGATCCTGGGCCCTGTAGGATGAGTCTGGGGCCGCCCACACCTGCTATTTAGCACATTTTCCTTCTGAAGAAGCTTTGTAAATCCTTTGTACATGAGCATGTGCATTCAAACACACCATGGAAATTTGGTTACAGGTGTTCATTGATACACACAGGTTTTGCCTTTCACACATATGGATGTGCAAGGGATACCAGCTGTTTAGGAAGCTTTTTGATGATTACATCTGTTGTCTGTAGTCCTCTTTTTGCTGTTGTTATGTTTTCTGTCCCTCTTGTCTTATACGGGTGTGGAAGCAGACTTCTAGGAGTTACTGTTTGTCTTCTGTGTTGTTTATTTTTGCTCTTTTGTTTTATTCTCTCTCTTTATATGCTCTCTTCCCTATCTCTTTATCTCTCCTCTTAGTTCTTATCCCCTCTTTCTTTTGCACCTCCCTTTCATTCTCTGTGTCTGTTGTATTCAGTTTTCACCCTAAATAAGTTTCAGTAAACTTCCATATACAGTAGAAGTACCAAGCAGAACCTTATGGCAACAGTCATAATTGTCATAAAGCAAATCTGTCTATAATGTAGCTCAAGGGCATCTTTTCCCGCTGCTATTTTGGCAAAACAGGACACAAAATTAAACAAACAAAACAAACAATTGTGCACTTGCTTGACAAAATTAAGCAAACATTTGATAAAACTAAATAATTAATTAAATCTCTGAACCAAATAGACAGAAAATGTTAACTGTTTAAAATAATAATAGAAATCATAATAATAATAGTTAGCTGTTTGCAGTTTAGATATTTATGTCAAAGAATTTTGCATTAGGCCACAAATGAGATGTTAGGGGAAATAAAATAGGCCTCTAAGTCTTACTGCCCTCTTGTGGTCATCATCATAACTGCAGCACAACCTATTTATTCTAATGAGAAACAAGTTTCTATTGTACCTTACAAAATTTGCAGGGAGACCTAATACAAATTTGAGAATGTTGAAAAACTAGCTAGCTAATAGGATTTTTAGAATCTCACATTTTATTCTTAATTATCTGATTTGATGACCTTAGATAAAAATGTATTCATAAACACATATGCTGTTTTTTTTTTTCTTTTAAGACCAATTTTAGGTCTTTTTTTAATGATTTGTTGAATTGAGTATATCTGACAGCAATACAAATTTCGTGTCGCTAGCTACAGTACATGGCCTACTTATATTCTCTCTAAGCATCAATAAATAAAAAAAAATATTGTTTCACCAACACAAATGTAAATTTTCTTGGCTGTCACTTTATATTTTTACCATTTTTTTTAACTTACTTATACCAAAACTGCTAAGATTTTTTTTCTCCTTTCTGTTTATTTTTTGTGGACTTACAGCTTAACACTGATTTTGTTCTTTTCACAGTCTTTTGTGTACATGTTATGTCCATCTGCTTGTTTTTCCCACCGATCTTTGTGAACATCTCATTATATATGTTATTCAGTAATAAACACTAACCATACAAACCATTTAATTTGCTTCCCTGTTACAAAATATTGTGTGAATTTATCACACAAAAAAGAAAGAAATAATTAATAGAAAAATGAATAATATTTTGAACTTTCTTGAACACTTTATATAATAGCAAGAGATGCTGACTATTTTATTTTCAAGTGTTTATCAGAATTCAGGATGTGAGCACTTTAATATACAAAATGAACTTTTTAGCTTCACTGACCACTCATAGTTAACACAGGCTGAAATTCACTTATCAAAACATCAATGTGTTTTAAGCCACAGCTAAAATTTCAAAAAATATATATAATTATAATTTTGCTCCATTCAATATTCTGCATGCAAATTATTGAACGGGGTCACACTTCTATGTTTTTTGGTTTCACCACCACAGTAATTGTAATGTGTTGTATGTTTAAGATGAAATGTTGATTGAAGCTTTAAAGGTAAAAGATGTAGACTGCTTTCAAGACCTGCAGAGGGGGCTAGATCCTATTTCAAGTAAATCAAGAAAAAAGAGAAGATATCTCTCAGGACTGGACCACATAATGTTGATAATCCGAGTAAAACAAAACGTTTTTAAATAGTACTCATATCAATTCATAATTAGTCAATGAATGAAAAAAAAAAGGAATGTCCAGTATTTTCTAAATGTGCCGCTGATAATCATTAAAGGACCTTTTCATTAGCAGCTGGACATTAAAACCAATAGGGCCTAAAAAAAGTCTGAATATTTAACAAAATAAATGTTAGAAGTAATTGTTTCAACCCCTGCTTTGTTCTTTTCCCCGTCACCAGATTTTTCTGTAATAGCCGCTTTGAGCCTGAAGACAGACATGTGATAACCATCAGTCTCATCTTGCCTTCACTTTGACAGATTTCCAGCATTCATCATACACAAATACCACAGTGCTGGGACTGGACATGCTCTTCACACATGTGGAGATGATAGAGTGGGACTTTAGCCCACTTCTATATCCTGTTTAACACCTCAGGCTCATTTCCTTTTTCTTCATTAAAGAAATCACAAAATCTTTCACAGATTGAAAGTATTTTCTAAATCCTAGAAAAAAAACACCAATGAATCCCTTATTTTATTGTATTATCTTAACATCACTGTTCTGGTTTAAACAGAAGAAGAGTTAAATGTGTACAATTAAATACTCTAAAAAGTGTAGTTGCTACGTAGAGTCATTAAATGTGATTTGAAGAGCCTGGTGAGTTTTCATTTATCGTTCAATCACTTAAATGTTAGGGGACTATTGTGTAATAAGTCATATTGTGCAGGATGTAGTAGTCTACATAACCTGGACATGTCTCCCTGTTTTTGATCGTTTTAGCAGATGATGCTGCATAAAGGAAGCTGTAAATTTACAACTTTTTGTCTTATGGTGAGTTAAACAATGGCTAATGTGTGTAACTACAACAAGCTGGTTATACATGTCCTGTACCTCACAGTTAGTTACCATCTGAGCACCACATGTCCAGCTCAGCCTTTTGAGACTCTAATATCTTTACAAGAGAATATACAGCTGGTCATTACCAGTATTTTTTTCTTTCTTTCTTATTTCCTTCATCCTTTTTTTTACTCTTCGTGCTTGCCCAATATTTTGAAGGTTAAAAAAGAAAAGTGCAATCGGGACAATGAAGATATTAAGGAACCTTTGACCTGAAATTCTTTCCGTTGATTAATGTTCATTGAAATGGCAGCCTTTTGTTTTCCCTATCAAACACTTACTGCATAGTAAATAATCTGAAACGGGGACAGCATGCTTACATTTTAAGTAAACTGGATTTGAGTATCCCAGCTACTGCAAGACGTGATGAAACCCGACAAGGAATAAGGAGCAGCAACACAGCCAACATTTAAATGATAAGCAGGTGGTGTACTGCTGGAGTTATAGTTGTTCATCAGGGCTTTAAATGTTGAACTTTTTTTTTAACTATACAGGGTAAAATTACAGATGAAGACCTTATGAAAGGCTATAATGTTTGTAATTTACTTTAGGAAGAATTTATGCATAAACCAAATATGAGCCTGTAATGAAAGTGAAGTTCTTATTTTTACAAGCTGCTCTTAGGATTCCATCCTTAAAACCGCTATTAGCTTTAATAATGTCCATTTAAAAACCCCAAAAGGAGTTCATAAAAGTGCTCCCCTTTCGCTGACTCCGCTTTCCCACTTAACGAGACCTCGTTTCAGTATCTTTACAAATCAAATATTTAACAAGAAACACTTTTCTTGCTTTGTGATCAGTTTTTGGGCTTTTTTTATTGTACCTTTCTTTAAGCAGGAGGGTTAGGCATCCAAAATAATATAGAAAATCTTCTTTATTTTTATTTTCTTTACATTCAGGCCTAAAGTTCGTTTCCTAGCATGTCTTACTCTACTCTGGATGAATATCATATGGTCATCTTCGAGAAAAAACCTGAAATGATTGATGGCCACTCTGGCAAATGATACAGCTTTCTGTTTTGACCTTTCCTTGAAACTAAAGTAGAGTGTAGGTCAGAAGAAAATGAGAAGAGTACAGCAAGAACCATCAGCTATGTAAACTAGCGCCAGCTTGGGTGCAACAAATCAAAAGCTGCAATTTCATCCAGCCTTGTTTAAAACTCAGCATGGGTAAAGTCAAATGCCATCAGACATGAAAGAGACCCTATAGGTTCAAAGAAGGCTGATATGCAGCTTTAATGTGTATTAAGCTTCACATGTTCACCCCTATAATTCGTCTTGTGTAATGTGTTTACAGTGCCTTGGACAAAATATCAACTAAGCTCACATTATATTAAGCGGGCCATGTCAGAGAAGTTATTACCTTTAAGAAGACAGTCTGTTCCCATATGCTGAAAACAAGGACAAGCCGTAAGTACATTCATTTTCTCTGCAACAAAACACAGAAAAAAAAGTATGGGTGAATATTTGTAGGTGAACACCCCCCCAGCCCCACCTATTGTTTCCTTATAAAATGTTAGAAGTAAAGAAACATCCAATACAGATGTGTCCCTTTAACAGACTCTGCGATGCGTATAATCTAAAGACGCAGCAAATTCTGGTGCAGTCATGTGAGTTAAGTTTTACAGCCAGACACATTAAATCACTTTCCACACATTTCTCCACCAAGGCCAAAGCTGATTCAGATTCTCTTCATTTTTCTCTCTCTGTTTTATTGCTGTAGCCTATATCTGACTGAAGGGAGATAGTGAGAGGAAGAGGCTTTTATTTCCAAAACCACACAGCAGCAAACTGGATAAGTTTGATTAAAAAAACTCAAAGGTAAAGGAAATTGGAACAAATATGTTTAGAAAACTTGATCAATGGTTAGCCAATGAGGAGAATTTAGAATCTGTGTGATGTGAGTAATTAAAGATGGGAACTGAAAAAAAAACAAAACTTGAGTTGTGTCCTGATTCGGATGCAGGAGAAGAAAAAGCACAAGACCCCAAATCAGATTACCTCTCAGCAGGTTTGTAATGATTCTAATAAAATTAAAAAATTTGCCTTTTTGCTGTTTTTTTTATTTATTTTGATTTCGATAGATCGTGTTCAGCTCTGTGTGGGGCAGACGGGAGTGAAGAGAGACTGACTACCATGCCTAAAACACTGTTCAAGCCAGAACCACCTCTGCTGTTACTCTGTCAGATGCAACGAAGAGCAAAAGCAGATGAGAGTTGGAACAGATCTGCATATCTCTAGGGCTCGGTTTACAACAAGCGGTGTGGACCACTAAGCTGAGTTGTGAAGCATTTCAATAGAAAAAGCTGCTCTTTTTTATTGCAAAAATGCATCGTTGTTTCAAATCATTACATAAATTACACAAAGCTGGATTTAAAAAAGAGCTAAAAACTGGATCGCAGCGCCTAACCCTTCTGACCTTCTGATATATGGAGCCTGAGGGATCCTGTTAAAAAATTCCAAAAAGCTGCAGAGTTTTGAGCTGCAATTTCAAGGCAGAACAGTCTTCCTACAAAAAGACAAAAAATCATTTATCTTTCACAGAGTAAAATTATTTTGAAGCCAAATAGAGTCAAATGATCAAGTAAATTTGAAGCAGTTCCCTGTTAAAAAAAATCACCATATATATTTAGATAAATCAATAATCACGTGATGTTCTTTGAAGGGAGGAACCCATTCTTTTGACATGATAGACCTTCAGCTCTTTACCTTCATTAAAACATCTTATCGAGGCCATGCCAGCTGGCAACAACAGTTTTTCCTTGATGCGAGGACAGAGATGCACACAAACAGAAAAGGAGTTGGACAGGAGCACCTGCAGGGAGAAACAACAAAACGCTGAATTACAGCCCGCACTAATGACAAACACATGCACAAAGGAGTTTAGAGCAATATCTCTGTGCTGGAGATGCATATTTTCAGCACCTGACAGCCTGTATTTCAAGGGCTTTACCTTTGAATAACCAAGAGAAGAAAATGGTTGGCATCTGTGCTAAACCAAGGTTTGTTATCTATTAACTCTGCACCTAACATCTGCAGCTACACTTTTTGGGATTCAGACATCGCAATAAAGCTGCTTCTTTCCATTTGCTCCTGTTCTTGTTTACGTGTTCAAATACTTTTTTATGTTTTGGCTGTATTTTGCTCAACTACTAAACTGCATTTATGTGGTTGATAAACACTCTCATGCAAAGCCACACATTTTCTGTGCAATAAAGGTTCCTTAGATAAATTTAGATCGGATGCGCCACCCTGTTGATTCTTTAATCTTTTATATTACGCTGGGGTTCTTATAAAAAGGCAAAAATACCCTTTTTTCTTTCTCTTTTACAAATAGGGGCTTTGTTATGACAAAAAAAAAAAAAATCTATAGCCCTATATTGATCTATCTACTTTGGCTTTACCAATATAATGCACCAGATCTTGCATGAAACAAATGAACCCAGTTACTGTTAAAAAGTTAAAAAAGTTTTCAGGATGAGCCATTCTAATGGCAAAGCCAGGCATGGAAGATTCAAAAACACTTACAAAGATCAGTGCAGCAGTTTCCCAAGACAATAAAATATCACTGGCAGGAAAGCGTAGGAGGAAGGCCAAAGATACTCGGTCTGCTACATCAACACAAATACAGCCAGCAGCTGATCTAAGAGACAGAAATCAGAAACATCGTGAGTATTTTACCAGAATTATTCTTCTAAGGTAAAGATCTACTTTAATCTGTGTTTAATATTCTTAAAAAGCTAGTAAAAAGCAGTCAATGTTTGCAAATACATACATTTGCAGGTAAGTATTGAAAAACCTATCTTGATTTAGGGCGTTTCCTATTTGATCATTCTCAGTTATATAAAATTTTATTGTTTAATCACCGAAAGGTTTAATATTTACTTGCATTCTTTACCCAAAGTGAAGCCAACAGGCTAATGCAGTCTTGTGTTCTTTGTCCTGACAGATCATGACATACAGGCCTTTTGGCTAAACGGGTGGAAGATGTGTTCGACATGTCGGAACAGACAGAGGAATTTATCAGCTGCATTGAGGTGTGGCTGTGCTATATTGTCTTATCTCAAGGTGATGATTGAAAGAATTGCTTTTACATCACAGATTGTATAACAAAAACAGTAATGTAATCATTTCATATGTTCGTGTAACATTATTCCCATTATGATGACCATCTATGTTAGTCTAAGGGTCACTTTGCTATTTTATGGTGCAGAAAAATCAAATGTTTTGGTTTAACATTCAGAATATGAGTCACTCAAAAGGTCTTATAAAACTAGAGCATCCTCTAAATATAACCCTGTCCTTGGTGAACTTCTTGTTCTTGCCCTCAAGCCAAAAATGTACCTTTTTGTGTTACTTCAGGTGAATTCTAAATCTTTACTAGAAAGAAGATAGTATGTGCAACCTTTGACATGACCCTTGTCTGTTGAAACCAATTCATAAAGATGAAATGTTTCTTTGTGTTCTTTTTAAATGTGAGTTTAAGGCATGTACATACAGGTGGGATTTAAAGACATCCCAGCTGATTTAACACCTCTGTGTTCAAACAAACTACTGTAGAAAATCAGCACCAGCTATGGAATTTTGAATGCCTTATGCAAACAAAGGTTTTTAAAAAGTTAAGCTGTTTTATTTATCAATGTGATGGAAATGTTGAATTTCCAAGAACTTGAATGCACTTTACTGTAGAGAAACTATTAACATCCCTTGTTGCATTTGATCATCCAGGCAAAGGAAAAGATCGGCTCAATTTGAAACCATAGTTCAGGATGGTGCAAAGTAAGGATTTCAGCCACTTTGAACTTTGCATGGTTGTCAGATGCCAGATGGGCTGCTATGAAAATTTCGAAACTGCTTATTCTCGTGGGTGGGTCATAAACCCATATCTCTAGTTTATAGAGAATGGTTCAAATCAGAGGTCAGAGGAGAATGGCAGATTAGTTTGAGATGATAAAGGAAGCAGTAGCCAAAATAATCACTTATTATAAAATAATCACACATTTAAACTCTACAGTGAATCGCTTTTCTGAGCATACAGCACTTTTAATCTTGATATGCAAATGTATTAGTATCAATAATACTGCAGCTTAAAGCTGGAAATTAAATAATAATAATAAAATATGGACAACAACATATTAGTGTGAAGAACATAAAAATCTATTTCGTACTGTTTTGTAACATTGCTGTTGTTGGTTGTGTAACAGTGGGAAATATTTTACAGCTACGTTTTTGACGCCTGAATGGTACTTTACCCTTTTGCCACTGTCTAAGTTTTATTTTCATTTTTGTACGTGTATTCCTCCTTTGATGGCTACTTCTGTCAGAATAATGCACCATGACACAAATCTCAAACCGTTTCAAATTGGTTTCTTACTTGCATTTCTCTTGGCTTCGCAGTTACCAGACCTCTGTAATGGAGAACTTGTGGCATGATGTCAAGTCTACATATTCATCATGGATTTGTAGTTGATAATCCACTAAAAACTCTTCTGCTATCTTCTCACCATGGATCAAAATCTCTGATGAACTCTGATAAAAACCATACTAAAGGACTAAAGGGGGGTCGAACTTAAAGGCATAGAGGACAATCTTTTTTTGGAGAGGGCGGATCTTTTAAAAAAAATTCACAAAAATCATCAATAAAGTTTAATAAAGTTTACCCAAGTGGCCAAAAACTGTTGATCAGATTTGCATTCAAATCCTGTTTTTCTTTCTAAGACAATGATGATAAAAAAAGGAAAAGTTGTTTTTTTGTGTAATGTTGAACTTAAGGTCTCTGTTATTACATAAGGTATGTTTTTCTACATTATTTAATGTATTTGATGCACTTTATAATGCTGGATTTTTCATATTTTTCTTTGAAGATTCTACCTTGATTTATTTAAATCTCTTAATCATCAAGGTTATAGAGCGTTGAAAATTTAGTCATGGGCTGGTAACATTTTTTTTTCATTGACATAAAATGTGTGAAGCATAGTTAAACCTTATTTACCAGTTTTGGAGAAAATCACTTAGATAAATCTGCTTACTAAAATTACAGAGCAAAAAGATCTCCTTCTTTGTGAGCAGCTACAAAGAACTCTTAACCATTTACCATTTTTCAACAAACTGAGATGATGACATGTTTTGTGCAGCGTAAGCCAACATGTCAGTACAGAAGTGTTTTTATAGTTTAACCTACACTATATTGCCAAAAGTATTTGCTCACCTGCCTTGACTCACATATGAGCTTAAGTGACATCCCGTTCCTAATCCATAGGGTTCAATATGACGTCGGTCCACCCTTTGCAGCTAGAACAGCTTCAACTCTTCTGGGAAGGCTGTCCACAAGGTTTAGGAGTGTGTTTATGGGAATTTTTGACCATTCTTCCAGAAGCGCATTTGTGAGGTCGCACACTGATGTTGGACGAGAAGGCCTGGCTCTCAGTCTCCGCTCTAATTCATCCCAAAGGTGTTCTATCGGGTTGAGGTCAGGACTCTGTGCAGGCCAGTCAAGTTCATCCACACCAGACTCTGTCATCCATGTCTTTATGGACCTTGCTTTGTGCACTGGTGCACAGTCATGTTGGAAGAGGAAGGGGCCAGCTCCAAACTGTTCCCACAAAGTTGGGAGCATGGAATTGTCCAAAATGTCTTGGTATGCTGAAGCATTCAGAGTTCCTTTCACTGGAACTAAGGGGCCAAGCCCAGCTCCTGAAAAACAACCTCACACCATAATCCCCCCTCCACCAAACTTTACACTTGGCACAATGCAGTCAGACAAGTACCGTTCTCCTGGCAACCGCCAAACCCAGACCCGTCCATCAGATTGCCAGATGGAGAAGCGCGATTCGTCACTCCAGAGAACGCGTCTCCACTGCTCTAGAGTCCAGTGGCGGCGTGCTTTACACCACCGCATCCGACGCTTTGCATTGCACTTGGTGATGTATGGCTTGGATGCAGCTGCTCGACCATGGAAACCCATTCCATGAAGCTCTCTGCGCACTGTTCTTGAGCTAATCTGAAGGCCACATGAAGTTTGGAGGTCTGTAGTGATTGACTGCAGAAAGTTGGCGACCTCTTCGCACTATGCGCGTCAGCATCCGCTGACCCCGCTCCGTCAGTTTACGTGGCCTACCTCTTCGTGGCTGAGTTGCTGTCGTTCCCAAACACTTCCATTTTCTTATAATACAGCTGACAGTTGACTGTGGAATATTTAGGAGCGAGGAAATTTCACGACTGGATTTGTTGCACAGGTGGCATCCTATCACAGTTCCACGCTGGAATTCACTGAGCTCCTGAGAGCGACCCATTCTTTCACAAATGTTTGTAAAAACAGTCTGCATGCCTAGGTGCTTGAATTTATACACCTGTGGCCATGGAAGTGATTGGAACACCTGATTCCAATAATTTGGATGGGTGAGCAAATACTTTTGGCAATATAGTGTATATCCAACAAACGTAAAGAGAGAAGTAATGGCTGTTATTATAGGGTGTGTATTTGATGTCCATGAAACTCTGTACACACGGGTCAAGTGAAGGTTAACCTGTCACCATCTCTGAAAGCCTTTCTTTGCCAAAGGGGACATTTTAGAAATTCACAGAGCTGCTAATTGTTCAAACTTTGATGTATTGTGAAAAGCATCAGGGTAGAGAAAATTTATATTTTACAAAATAAGACAAAGGATTCTGTAATATAACTGGTATATTTTAAGACTCACGTGAAATTGAAGTGCACTTAGCTTTTGCTTGGAATCACTTTTAAATAAATAATAATGTTAACATAGTATAGTACTATTAGTCAAAAATATAATATTTTTTTAGATTAAAATGTTTACTTTCCCCTCTCTGTTTTTTTCCTGGTTATCTTAAATATGCTTGAGTTCTTTCGCCTTTTGGTTAAATATAGATTTTTATTTTTTGCACAGTTACAATATTTAGGGTTTTGGAAATAAACAGAAGGAAATATACCAAACTCTGTTTTTGGAAACCACTGGTTATGGAGGAGGGAAGCAAGGAAAAAGTTGGCTGGAGATCTGGACAACAAAAGAACAGGAAATCCCATCTATGTGGGTTATGACTCTGTGAAAATGATAGAACGGGGGACTGGGAGTTCTACTGGCCATCGTTGAACTCATCTTGAGGGAAAACTAGGATGCTTTCCCTTCACTTATGAGCCCAGCAGCAGAATCAGAGCTCTGCAATTCAACTTCTGTAGAAGGACAGAGAACAAACTCAGAGTGACTAAATTAGTAAACCTTCACTTTTAGCTTTAGTTCATTAGATTAAATTTGAAGGTGAAATGTGTAAAATGTATCCGATTAAAGGTTTTTTTAATTGCTGGATTAAAAATAAATAAAGTAGTGTTTTACATTCTTTTTTCATAGAATAAATCATGTTGTAATGTTATAATTGCTTTGAATTCTTGCAGCAGGAGTTAAGAAAACAAATGTCACACTCTTTTATGGGATTTTCTTTTTAAATGTTCATTTGCAAATAAAATGATAAATGGCTCTTGGATTGTTTTTTTCAAAACCCAAAATTCTTCTGGTTGAATAAAACAGAAGAATGCATTTAGACATTCAGTCTGAGGTTTCCAACATCTTGATTTTAGAAAGGCTCATTCTCAGCCAGTTTTCCATTTATAAGGTGAATTACATTATTGACCTCCTGACTACTAACCCAACTGAGATATTTCATAAGGCATCTGCTTAGTTATTTTGCTGCATTCCCCATGTGAACAATAAACACTTTGCTTATACTTTTGAGGGTGCTAAGAATTGTCTAAATTCACTTTAAGCAGTGCACTGCACTCTTTAAAACTCTGGCACAAATCTTTCATGTGAACTAAGGCATGATATTAGCCCCAAGCAAATACCTTAATGCCTTTTGCAAATAAGGCTAAGTTAACATTCTGTTAAAACATGGTAAGATCTGAACTACTGCAGGGTAAAAAAAAATGGCACATTGCATGCTGAGTCCCTGGGAAGGACATAAATTGGGAAAAAAGGTGTCCTACTGTCCTTGACCTGATGTCTTTTTCATTGTTTGCATGATAGGACTGAGAAGAAATTGTGTTAGCAAGGTGAACTGGGTCTATTTCCTGTTAAAGCTGATTGAAGAAACACAAGTATTAAATGTCACTGATGCTAGAAAGCTTTTGGATAAAAATCCAATAGATTTTGATGACTCTGACTCCAAACACGTCTTAATCCTTTTCATAAAACAAGAAACAGTCGTTTTTGTCTCATTTTAGTTTTGAGGACATACAGTAGTGACACTGAGGAACTTTTTGCTATGGAGTATGTTCACCATAGAAGTCTGTGATTTCCAATGGATGAAGGACACGTTTGATTTTTACAGTAAGCAGTTTCTATGATGAAAAATGCTAAGAGTTAAACTGATATATAACAGCTACAGTATGCATTTGCTTCAGGATATCATTGCTTTTATGAGGCTTCATCATGACACAGTGTTTTCAGTGACATTATCAAATTTCTAAAATCTGGATGCTCGGCCAGCACACACAGGGAATACCAAAGCAGTTAACATGTAATTTTTAGTGAATATTTAAATATAAGTAAATATTTATAAATATATACGATAAATAAATATAAATACATAGGTATATATGTATAAGACGTTTTCAGTCAAGCATCTTGGATAGTCAATAAATTAGATTTGAATTTTCATTGGCTGTGGACTAAGGGCTTCTCCCTTACTGCTCCAGCATGATACTTGTTTACTAACCTTCTGTGGAACTAAATTCCCTAAAGAGCTGGAATTAAGCTAAATTTTAAATATATAAATAAAAAAGCAAAGCAAAAAATCTGTTGTACATGTCATTAGAGCAGAGCTAAAAAAACAGGATGTGATGGAGAGGATTTGCAAGTACAGTACAGCAGTACTTGGAAATAACAAAGCAGAAAGAATCAGCAATAATCTCAAGTACCCGCTTTTCTCCTTGTCTTCAAAAGATGATTCTAAGAGTTATTAGCAGCGATTTCGTCCTAATATCCCGCAGATTTTGAGCAAAGTTTTAAAATGTTAAAGAAAATACAAATAAAAAGTGTTTCCATCCATTGGATCGAGTGTAGTACTGTACAATTTCGTAAGCTACGCATTCAGGATTCTGGCAGCTGAAACAGCTCATGTTCGCTATATTTGAACTTCTTTGACAAATTTTTTCGAAGACAACAAAAACCAAGCGAGTGTTAAAGACTTATTTGCTAAATTTAGGGAGTTGGTTAAAATTTTGCTGTTTCTATGTGATACTTAAAAATGTGCCAAGAAACGTTGATGGAAACACATCTAATAAGACTTCTGCACTCCTTAAGACATGTGGGGGGAATTTTGTAAAACATTGAAGCCATGTGCTCTGTGCCAGGAAAATAAACAAAACAAAATTGATCACCATAGTGCTGTCTTAGCAGCGCATGCAGAGCATACAGCTAGCCATGCAAGATGAACACATGAAATATATTCACCTAAAATATTACAGTTCAAGGAGTTTATTCCACAGCTGACTGCGTTCCTAAAACCAGAGCAGGGAGAAAAATGAACAAAGTTTGTCCACTTGAAGCTTTCACTTCCAGATGCAGGATATTATGAGAGCAGAGGGAAATAGCTTCCTGAACACAACCTGTTTTTTTCTGTATCCAAACTAAAATAAGTCGAGGGACATTGTTTGCAGACATTTAGAAATTAGCCCTGCAGGACTTGCGGGGCCTTGCATATACCCTAAGAGACCAGTTAAAAATGACTCCTGAGACTGTGGACAGCTCATCAGCACACCATCTGATAGACACAGCTGCCTTATGTTGTGTTCAGAAAATTATGAGAAAGAGAATTAGTTTTAAATGGTATTGCAAGACTTTAAAAATCCTGTTGAGAGGAGTGACTAGTCGGTTTTAATTTCACTATTAATGAAATTACTTAACAGGTGTTTAAACCTCTTCTTTTGGAAAAGAAAGCCTGAAATATCAAAGTAGGTTATTGAAAAAAACGCGACAATTCCTAAATTCCAAAGTCAGAGAGGTAAATAAAAAAATAAAAAAAACTGCAAAGAGTTAAAGCCTTATGATGTCATGCAAGCTGTCCTGCAAGCTGAGGCTTATATAATGTTTCACAGTATTTGGGTTGGCCCAGATAATGAAAGATGTTAAATCTGAGTGTGATATACGACTGAAGAGGAGGAGAATATTGTATCCTCAGGTGTCTTTCCATCAGGAGGTGTCTGCAGTCAGATAATAAATCAAAATAAGTTGTCAGGTCCAAGGAAATGCTGCATGTGTTTAGAAAAGCCACAACAAGAATACAAGTAGTGTTCTAGTGTAATGTTGTTTATGTGCAGCTGCTTTGCATATTTTTAACCACCAAAGCCTGCAGCTTGCAAAATGTCTTTATTATGAAAATAATAGAGCTTCTTGGATTTGTTTGAGAAACTTTTATGGAAGTGGCTGCAGGTTGTAAATCATGAAAACTCAGGTGAAATCAATAAAACCACCGTAGGAAAAATATCTATAAGGAAAAGAACTTTAAGGTCAATCAAAGCATGAAGCAGTGCAGGTTCTGTGTCCCTTTGACAAAACACTTCAAAGTGGCTATTTCTAGGATCCTGTAAATGAGAGATTCTTAAAATAGAAGGCATTGCAGTCACATTAGCATTTCGATCTTAAAAACTCACACAAAGAGAAAAGATAATTAGGAGAAAGTTTTTGATACATTTACTTTGTGTTTGGCGCTCAGACCTTGGCAGGAAACATAGGGCCGGATCTATCAAAGGTTTGCGTGTATAAAAACGTGAGCTATTTCACTGCGCACGCTAAAAAATGTACAAACTGATCTATCAACAGCGTGCTAAAAGGATTTGGTCTTTAAAACGTGCTAAATAGCGCCTCTTATCCATTTAGTACTTTTTTTGCAATGAATATGCAATATGGGGCGTTTACACGCAAAAGTGAGTCTTGTGGGAGGAGAGCATGTAAATATATTAATTTAGCACTCGCAAAGTGATTTATCAAACCTGAAAGCAATTTTGGTAACGGTATCTGACTCTATATTTAACACGTTTCAAAAGAAGGTGCAAATGGTCTGTATGTGTAATTGCGCAAACATGGCAGCGGTTATTGTCGCAAGAAGGAGACATCGAAATGAAGCAAGGAGACGCAGAGAACGCATTTTTTCACTCCGTGTGAATATTTTTGGAATGAACGAGGAAACGATCATCAAAACATATCGTTTATCCAGCATTGCCATTTTGGAGCTGTTGGTGGAACTCCGAATGGATTTGAAGCCAGCCACAAGGAGGACCCACGCAATACCAGATATCACTAAACTCCTTGCAACATTGGATCTCCCAATCTAGTTTTTCAGAAGTGCTGTCTGACGTTCTAAATGCCATGTCGCCCTGATGCCCTAACGGAGAAACCAGACCTCCCCCCTGCGCCTGCGGAGCAACATGCCAATGCTGCGGGGGTGCGTAATCACATCCACAGTCACTTCTTGTGAGCCATTTAGTATGTGCAATTCTCTGCAGGCCAATACAAAACACCAATTTTGTTTTTTTTTGTTTTTTTACTGCAGTGAAGTAGAAATTCAGCCACATACCACCTTAGGGAATAAAGGTTGCCAAAGTTTTTTCTATATATATATATATATATATATACCAGCGCTCTCCCCCATCCTCCTCCATGACTGAGGTACCCTGAGCATGGTACCGTCCTGCCACACTGCTCCCTTGGGGCGCCATTGAGGGCTGCCCCCTTGCACGGGTGAGGCATAAATGCAATTTCATGGTGTGCAGTGTTCACTTGTGTGTGCTGTGTCACAATGACAATGGGAGTTGGAGGAGTTTCCCAAAGGGCTTTCACTTCACTTCACTTTCATATATATATATATATATATATATATATATATACATATATATATATATATATTCTTTTTTTTTTTTGGGGGGGGGGGGGTCACTGTAAGATTTAAATTTCTTAATGCACTAGTTTGTACAAACTACTTTGCCGCAAACCACAAAACGCGCAAAACCATCATTTAAATAGGGCGTCTCCAACAGTTTGGCACCTGCCACCAGTTACGCAATCTCTCTTGTTAAATCACCCGCAAACCATGGTTCAGCCCCTCGCGCAAAATTCCAGTTTGCGAGCGCAAATTACTGCACGCAAAATTGGATCTTGATAAATCTGGCCCATAGTGCTTAATTTTGATAGATATGCATGAACAGGAGCAAAGAATAGGGCTGTTTCCCCCCAGGCCTGAAACTGGTGGTGGAGTGGAGATAGATGAAGTTGGTCAGTCTGTAGACTGCTGGTTAGGGAGATTAGCTGAGCTTTATGGGGACATCCAGTGTGTAGCAGGAAGAAGCCTGCCCTAATTTCCAGAACACCTGGTCCCCTAATTACCAAAGATTGCTGGAGAGTATAAAGGGAAACTCTCTCACCTGGTTGCTTATGCTGGCATTTGGTCACACACCGTAGGGAAGGTCACTTGGAAAGCATGCAGGTCTTAAGCTCTAACATCAGTAAGTAATGTTTCTCCTTCTGCATAAGACCTACAAATTTAGTGTTTGGTTTGACTTCTTTAAATCTAGAAACCACTGGAAGCCTGCTGCTTTGTACAGGGGTGTGGCTGTAATTCACCCTCCCCAGTGCAGTTGTCACATAAAACGGATATGTATTTTTTTATTGCACCCACACAGCTCCATAACGCAAAAATAACAATTACTTATATATAGAACATATTGGAAAGCTGATCCTCCTGCTGTGGGCCGGAAAGGTTCCTCTGATTTGAGGTGAAGTCATCTAGCTCTGGTAGGTGACAATGGTTTCATCTGGCTTACATCTTCTGTAAATCACCTAACCTTTTGATTTAATTCCAGCTCTGACACTGCTGCAGCTCGATGGAGACCCTGCTGTTTTGTTTCCCTGTTTTTCTTCAATTTTTTTTGTATAGCTTATCTGGTTCATTGGTTTGTATTTCCTTTTGAACATTCTATTTTGTGTGGCCCCCAGTTTTGTTGCAGGTAGCAACCAGGGGTTCTTTTAGTCTATTCTATTAAAGCATTGATTTTAATTGGTTATGTTGGAGATTACCTCATTTTAGTCTTTGGCCAAGTTTAAATGGTAATATTTGTTTTTTTGTATTTGCTGGTTTAACCCCACCCTTTTGTCTCCAGGCTGAGTGCTGACAACAGTGGGAGGGGCCTCCTGGGAGACTGGAACTGTGTGTTGTGCGAGGGGCCGTTGGGATTTTTTTTTTTTCTATCAAGATTGAACGCCTGCTCACAAGTGTTAGGGGTGATTTATTTTGAATTTATACATTTATTTTAGGAACCAGTTCCCATTTGGACCGCCCTTCCCCTGCTGGTAGGCCTCAGTACTGTACACCCCCTTCTTATTGTGTTTCATTGTTTTGACTGTTTTTTTAGAAGTACAATAAAATGTAACTAATTTTCTTGGAAAAGTCTTGTTCTCTTTGGTCATGAACCTTGAGCCTACTGGTAGTCTATTTCCTTGGGTGCAATTCCCAAGGTGGTGTTGTTGACAACTTGTAGTTCCACTGCTCCTCACAGCAGGGTATCAGACTCCTACAGTACCTTAGTGTTGCCACAAGTGGATTGCATGAGCTGATAGTAGAGCTTCACTCAGGGACCTGGAAGATGGAAGTCCAGTTGGATAACACAGGTTAAGAGTACCTGTCCACAATGATGAAGCATGGAGCGAAGCGACAGTGGAGAGGGAAAAACTCTCCACTGGGAAGGAACCTCTGGCAGAACCAGGCTCAATATGGCAGTCTTCTGCCGCACCGGTTAAGATGAGACAGGGAACGCAGTGAGTCTGGGAGCAATGACACTCTAATGAAGCTTTAGCTATGATGGTGGAGGGGCTGGAGGTGGGTTTAAACGATGCCATCTGAATGAAGTTGCAAAGCAATCAGCAGATACAGATTAAAATGTAAGGATATAGATTGATGTATGTCAAAGGGAAGAGGTAATTTACAGGTGCTGGTCATAAAATTAGAATATCATGAAAAAGTAGATTGATTTCAGTAATTCCATTTAAAAAGTGAAACTTGTATATTATATTCATACATTACATACAAACTCATATATTTCAGATGTTTATTTTGTTTAATTTTGATGATTACAAATGACAACAAATGAAAATCTCAAATTCATCATATCAGAAAATTAGAATATTGTGAAAAGGTTCAAAATTGATGGCCCCTGGTGCCACACTCTAATCAGCTAATTAACTCAAACCACCTGCAAAAGCCTTTAAATGGTCTTTCAGTCTAGTTCTATAGGCTACACAATCATGGGGAAGACTGCTGACTTGACAGTTGTCCAAAAGACGACCATCGACACCTTGCACAAGGAGGGCAAGACACAAAAGGTCATCGCTAAAGAGGCTGGCTGTTCACAGAGCTCAGTGTCCAAGCACATTAATAGAGAGGCGAAGGGAAGGAAAAGATGTGGTCGAAAAAAGTGTACAAGCAAGAGAGATAACCGCACCCTGGAGAGGATTGTGAAACAAAACCCCTTCAAAAATGTGGGGGAGATTCACAAAGAGTGGACTGCAGCTGGAGTGAGTGCTTCAAGAACCACCACACACAGACGTATGAAAGACATGGGTTTCTGCTGTCGCATTCCTTGTGTCAAGCCACTCTTGAACCACAGACAGCGTCAGAAGCGTCTAAAGAGAAACAGGACTGGACTGCTGGTGAGTGGTCCAAAGTCATGTTCTCTGATGAAAGTAAATTTTGCATTTCCTTTGGAAATCAAGGTTCCAGAGTCTGGAGGAAAAGAAGAGAGGCACTTCATCCACGTTGCTTGAAGTCCAGTGTAAAGTTTCCACAGTCAGTGATGGTTTGGGGTGCCATGTCATCTGCTGGTGTTGGTCCATTGTGTTTTCTGAGGTCCAGGGTCAACGCAGCCACATACCAGGAAGTTTTAGAGCACTTCATGCTTCCTGCAGCTGACCAACTTTTTGGAGATGCAGATTTCATTTTCCAACAGGACTTGGCACCTGCACACAGTGCCAAAGCTACCAGTACCTGGTTGAAGGACCATGGTATCCCTGTTCTTAATTGGCCAGCAAACTCTCCTGACCTTAACCCCATAGAAAATCTATGGGGTATTGTGAAGAAGAAAATGCAATACACCAGACCCAACAATTCAGAAGAGCTAAAAGCCACTATTAGAGCAACCTGGGCTATCATAACACCTGAGCAGTGCCACAGACTGATCGACTCCATGCCACGCCGCATTGCTGCAGTAATACAGGCCAAAGGAGGCCCAACTAAATACTGAGTGCTGTACATGCTCATACTTTTCATGTTCATACTTTTCAGTTGGCCAACATTTCTATAAATCCTTTGTTTTTATTGGTCTTCAGTAATATTCTAATTTTCTGATATGATGAATTTGAGATTTTCATTTGTTGTCATTTGTAATCATCAAAATTAAACAAAATAAACATCTGAAATATATGAGTTTGTATGTAATGTATGAATATAATATACAAGTTTCACTTTTTAAATGGAATTACTGAAATCAATCTACTTTTTCATGATATTCTAATTTTATGACCAGCACCTGTATATGCAAACTGTCATGATCGATTTTACGAATCTGACCCACATGCAGAGACACCACTCAGAACACGGGAAAAGTTTAACAGGTTAATTGAGGCAAGAGTACAGGGGTTGGATCTGGAACTCGGTGAGCTGGTGAACCAGAAGTTTGAGGGGGGGCCTTGTCAGTCCTTGAATCCAATCTGTGTGGGATAATCCAGAGAATGGTGAACACGTTGGCGGGTAGACAAACGTTGGACCCGGAGGAGTAATGGAGCGGACTTTCACGGGAACTTGAACGGATCATGTGGAGGTTTTCCCGTGCTCAGTGTGAACTCAGATTTTCCTTCCAGGGGGAAGGAAGCTTTTTCCTTCCAGGTATCCAGTTAAACAGGAAGTCTTCCCAAAACTGGCAAACACACTGGTATCGAGGAAGTGACAGCCCACTGCTCACTCCACCTCCTTTTCTCCACCACCTCCTGGTGGTGGAGAAAAGGAAATACACAAACAGACCAAACAAACTGGATTCCTAACACAAACCCAACCAAAAATGCATTGTATAAATCAACATTTTCCGAAGTATATAGAGTAAAAACACAATAGAAAGTATGTATTATCGAATAGACTGAATAATACCTCACTGTATCAGATTTCATCGTCTTGTATAGTTCCATCTTTTTTTTTTTTATTAACAAGGGCTGCTAAATGTAAAACTTAGCAGGCCTTGTTAAAAAAATAACGAGGCCTGCTAAGTTTTACACAGTAACAAGGGCCAGTAAGTTTTGTCTTTAGCAGCCCACTGGCATATGCTGGCCCCTGTCGTCTCCCAGGAACTGGCATATGCCAGTTGGGAAACGGCTTATGCCAGTTGGAAACTGGTGTATATACCAATTGAAAAACGGCATATGCCAGTTGGGAAGCGGAGCGAAGATTCGACTCCACAGAGTTCCTCCCCTATGGAAAGACTACAATTTTACACATGTTGAAGTTATTTGTTTTCACCAGAAAAACAAATTACTTCCTTTCTGATGTTTTACATGACCTCCGAGAAAAATATTAAAGCTAAGATTCTACAAAATAATAAGAAAAATGTAGGGGCTTACACTTTGTTTACAAATCATGTACTAGTATTGATTTTTGATCCTAAAACTCCAAATAATGTGATTTTAAGCCAACTGGATGATCTACAGTCACATCGTTCAACAGAGACACTAACACGATAAATCTCAACACAAACTAACCCTTATAAATAAAATTCACATGCCAGGATCATGATGCTCAGAGTTTCAAGGTCACTGGGCTTTATTTAATGTACTTTTATCTTCCACCGGGTCCCATCGGGGTGGTCTCCTTTCATCCTTTATGTTTGTTTTAAAACACTAATTACCTGAGGAAATGCACATCGGAGCTTTCTATCTTTCTTGGCAATCATCTGAGATGGAGATTGGATTAAGGAGATTCTTACGGGTTCTGAAATCATTCTACCATTTACAGAGTAGTTCATATTAACTTGATCAAATATTATTTATTTGTGGTTTGAAGCCAATAATTTCACTTTACCAGGAATTAAAAATAACCCTTACCATACAAAAATCAACTAAAACAAGTTTCCAAGTAAACATCTATTTCAAGTCAAAGTTTATAGTGTCACTTGCAGTTTATCCTTTCACATACTGTAACCCACATTAATGTGATCTCATTTTGTGACTAATTTAAAATCGGTGTGGACATTACTGCAACACCGTGAGCAAGGTTGCAGTTACAACTAATGCAGTCTCCTCAGTTTCAGAATATATTTGTTATGATGGGCAGGCAGTGTAGTCATTAAGTGAAATATCATAGATATCATATTGGGATAATTTTAAGAACTCTGAGGCATTTTAGGGTCTTTAGCTTGTTAAAAAACAATACCAGGATGCAACTATTTATGAGTTTAAAAACCGGTATAGTTCTACGTTATCAGGAATTATAAATCCTGTGTCTGTGGTCAACAAATATAGTTGGACCAAAAAAATAAAAAAAATTTAACATTTTTGTCACTACGTTATGATTTTTTTCCAAATTAACTTATAGTTTTATTCTGTATGAATGTAGTTTCTTCAATGGTCTGAAGATAACAAACATCCATCCATTTTCTAACACGCTCATCCTGAGTGGGGTCGCGAGGGGTGCGGGTGCCCATCTCCACCAGTCAATGGGGGAGAGACGGGGTACACCATGGACAGGTCCATCGCAGTGCAACACAGAGACAACCATTCACACACTCACATCTAGGGGACTATAGAGAAGCCAATTAACCTAACAGTCATGTTTTTGGACTGTGGGAGGAAGCCGGAGTACCCGGAAAAAAACCATGCATGCTAAGGGAGAACATGCAATCTCCATGCAGAAAGACCCCAGGCTGGGAGTTGAATCCAGAACCTTCTTGCTGCAAGGGAGCAGTGCTACCCTCTGCGCCACTGAGCAGCCATATTTTTTTATAAATCAAAATTATACTTTCGACCATCTATTTAATTTAATTTATGAAAAAGTAATACATTTAAGTGTAATTAATTACAGTGTTTTTTTTTTTACGTTGATCTAAAGTATCTTTCTTTTAGTGTGCTCTCACAAATAAATTGTATGAATAATGAAAAATCTGAATAACTAATATGTTTTCTTGATAATGTAAAGCATGGAAAACGCGTAATATAATGTGTTAAGTTCTCCATAGAATAGTTGGAAATGTTTACAACTATACAAAATAAAGACATCCCTATCACCTATAACTGTCAGTATCTTTAAGTAGTGAGCAAAATCCAATTTTATGTTTTTGTAATTGTTTGGTAATGTCTATACATGAAAACTCGTTTGGCACAAAATCATTGTTAGTACATGTCAGCATTTAGGAGCAAGTGATTTACTGTATTTATAAGGCAGTTCCCCATGCAGCCCTACCCCGGATAGTCTGTTTCATAAAGACTTAGGTAACCACAAACCACACAAAGGGTGCAACTACTCTGCTCTCTTAACATTAAATGAACTACTGTTTAATGAAGAGTACATTACATATATATCTATATCTATATATATATATATATATATATATATATATATATATATATATATATATATATATATATATATATATATATATATATATATATATATATATATATATATATATATATATATATATACTGTATATATATATAGATATATATATTGATATATATAGAGATAAAAAAAAATATATATATATCAGATTTCATGCTGAAAACAATTTATCTTAATATTCCATTGCACAGTTCCTTATTTTACTTTAAACATTCACTTACAGTACTTTTTCAAATCATTGTATTTGTGTGTACCAATCCCTTTTATGGTCATAAGGGTATAGAACACCCTCGATATGTAGACTGCTTCTACAAATATTTCTGGATCAACATCTCACTTATAGATCTGCTCAAAAGCAAAACAGAACATACAGTACAGGGTTTTTTTGTTTTTTTTTTTTCAAAAAAAGGTTTCACTGTTGCCTTGCAGCAAGAAAGTCCTGGGTTCTGCTCTAATTCTGTCCTGGTACTCTGCCATCCACCTGCTCCAAAAATTTGACTGTTGGGCAAACTGTCACCTCTTTATATTCTCAGGTGTGAGTGACTGTGTGTATTCATAGTTGTGTATCCTTTGTTTGTATCTATATTGCCCTGTGATGGACTGGTGAGCTGTTCAGGGAATGCTGTAGACTGCTGTAGACTGCTGGGGAGGGAGGGATGGATGGATGGATGGATGGAAAAAAACACAATGGTCCCAGAAATAACTAAAATCTGACAAAAGTAAATAAAAAAATCTGTGAAAAAGGAAAATAAAAGTCAGATATTACTTTTCAAACATGCTTCAACACAAAGATTGTGAAGGATAAACTCATGAAACAGGCCCAGGCAAAAATGATGGTACCTTTAACTAAAAACATTTTGTTGCACAACCTTTTGAGACCTTCACTGGGATCATTGAGGATTTAGGAAAATCCTGCCTTAAAAGTGCAATGCTGCTATACATGTTTGATATATCAGCAGAAAGAAATCCAGTGGATAAGCTTGAATGCCGTGTGTTAAGTGTAAAGTTTGATTTGGACATTAGTTTGTGCCTTCGCTAATATGCTTCTTGAGGTTTGGTTACAAATTCTCCAAACAAATTCCTAAATACTGTGAAAAGCATTTCCAAAGAAGTTGAAGCTCTAGAGGTCGGTATAAAGTTCCTTGGAATTCACATTTCCTCTGACCTCTCATGGAATGAGAACACCCTCCACCTGGTGGAGGCCCAATAGTCTTCTTCCTCTGTAAGGTGAAACCTAATCAGCTTTTACTCAGCAGCTCAAAAACATTTATATGTAGGCTCACTACTAAAAAATTTGCCTTAGTAAGCCCAGCACAGGAGAGTATTGGTTTTCATCTATCAGATCTGGTCTCTCTTTATACTACAGAAATATAAAGACCAGTTGTACTGACACAGATCCCACCCACCCAGGACAAACAGACAGACAGTTTCTTTTCCAAAGCTGTGAAGGCAACCACCCCCCTGTAATAAGACACACATCCCATATCACCTTCACACCGTCCAAAACAATGACAATCACAATAAGGTCACATACATACATCTTTCTGTAAATACTACATTTTGCACCAAGCAAATATGGGTTTCTCCAAGAACAGCGGGTTTAACATATAGCATCTGCCGTTTTCTTTCTTTTTTTTTTTTTTTTTTTACATTTTGCTAACTTTTTGCTTTTATAAAAGAAATGTACAGTTTGTTTAAAATATTTAACAAACAGATGTATTTATACATTTTAAAATAAGACCATTTTCGGTCGTCTTATAGGGATACCATTACAATTTTTTTATACAATTTTGCATCTTTGTTTTTTGTGTGGAGGGAATTCAATTACAGATTTTCAACAGACCAGCGCAAAAAATTGTCCAAAGCATTAAAGAATGTATTTCCATTAAGTAAAAAAAATTTGGTGTAGTTTGTGTTTTTTATGTTTGTGATTTTTGCCGTTGAAATGTTTTCTTTCATTTTACCATCAGTTGTTCAGTTTTGTCTTGGTTTTAATAAATCCAGGAGCCCATAAAAGTAAGTTGAAGAATTCAGCGTGTGAGCCAAATAACACGGGAACTGCGCCAGATCCAAATGTCTGCAAGCATACAAAATTGCTTTGAAATGAGGCCTGCTGTTAAGCAAGACTTTATCATGATGCCAACAACTTAAGTGCTTTTGCTTTTTATCTTAAAATTTTTATCATATGATTATCATACTAAGATTAAAGGGATAATTTGAATGTCATGGTTTTAATATATCAGTTTGCCTTTTGATGTAATCTAAATGTCGGTGCTAATGGAGACGCTTGGTATCCTCCAAATGTAAATTTGGCTTATGATATACGTTTATATGTTAAACTGCATAGAAAATAATTGCCTGTTATGAAACTTTCTTTTATGGAGCCCCACTTGACCCTGTGTTACATCTGTGATGAATATGAACAGAAACTGATAGCCAAAATCTCCTGCAGATCCATCCATGAAAGATTAATCCTATGAAATAAATTAAACCGCTCTTTCCAACAAATAAAACTATTTAGAATTAGGTAGAGATATTTCTTACAAAACATGAGAAAATTAGACATTTGCAAAGAAAAAAGAAAAAAAAAATTTTCAATGAAAGCATTTTATTGCAAGATTTTTGGAAAATAGAAAAGAACATATTTAGACTTAGCCATATTATTTAAAAATGACAGAATCAGCCAACAAAATGTACATGAAACCTTAAACCACATATGGCTAGATATATCAAAGTTACATAGCAGTTGAAGCAATAAAATATAGTTCTTAACACGTTTGTTTTAAGCTGTTTCTCAAAATACCTCATAAACCATCTTTTTCCAAGATTCACATCTTTCAAAGTCATGAAAAAGTTACAAAAATTTGTTTGTTACATAAACTGACCTGATGTTCACTGGAATGACTTTCTAGATTTTTTTAAAATCTGAGAGAAAATTGTTCATTTGAACTGCTAACATTCAACGAACTTAAAGTTTCAATCTATATACAAATAAAGCACCATTAAAATTAAGAGTTTATAAGAACAGTTCTTTGTGGTTAGCAGGTGCTGTCGTCATCAGAAACCGACACTTCAGATCTTCTGTAGGAAACCACTTGCAGCCACCAAGTATAACTTCACCAGGAAGATATCGTCATCCGGCCAGCCTTAGTTCCCCCTCCTCCTGTTTCCAGCTAACAGAGAAGATAAAACAATAAATAAATGCGATCCACATAGAACAGCTTATTGCCTAAATGGGAAATATGATTTGCATTGCAGCTCAGACAACTTTATGGTCTGATCTAAGCTCTTTCCACATGGCAGAACCAGGCTCAGCACAGCAAGAGGTGGGAGTATGACTGCTCCCGCATAAGCTCACCATTTTTGTGAATTATGGACCTGAGACAGACCATACAGGAAAAAAAAGGTGCACAAATTGCAGCTGCACAGACATAGTAAATGTCAGCTTAACGTTTGTGTAAGCAATGTGCAGACAAGCATGTTGAAATGAGCAAGAAGCCACAGCTGACATTAGGAATTGGTTGACTTTTTTTGGAAATACACTCATGTGCTCCTTCACTGTGTGTAACGATAAAAAAGACTGATAGAATCCCTGTGTATGCATGGAAAATGTGATTCAACACTCCCTGCGCTTAAATTAGCTCATGAACTGGAAAGCAAAGGAATCAGCCAACGCACACATCAAAAAGCACCTACCGGTAAACCAGTGCTTTATTCATTATTTCTTTTATTTATGTGGAATAAAGTCAAATAAACTTCATTTATGTGGAAAATACAGAGGTTTACAGTACAGTAGGTTTTATTTTTTGACTTCGATTGTTTTTCCCAGTGAGGTTAGAAGGCAGCCCCAAGGGATCCAAGTAGTTAATCTACTTGGACCAAAACCTCCCCTTGTTGCAATTTGCCAGATTAATAATAATAATAATGGTAATAATAACAACAACAACAATAATAATAATAATTATTATTATTAAACTTTATTGATCTTATATTGAGAAATTTAGCTCTGCATTTAACCAATCCCTTTGGAGAGCAGTGGGCTGCCATTGTGGCGCGCCCAGAGAGCAATCAGGGGTTAAGGGTCTTGTTCAGAGACCCAGAGTGGTAGTCTGTGGGAGTCGGTTTCAAACTCACAACCTCAGGATTCCAAGCTCTATGCACTAACCACTACTTTAAACAGAAAAATTCTAATTAAGTAGAAATACAATACATAAATGAAATTAAATATAACTGCAGATTTAGATCAATTGAACAAATCATTTTATTTGCTTTTGTTTCTGTTTTTTATTTTGCTTTTTTTGTTTTTATTTAGCATGCATTTTTTAAACTAAATGAAATCATTAACAGGGAAATAAGCACTTTGAGTTGATTTCTCAAAATGTCAAACCATTCCGTGAACAAAACCAAGCATGACTGACTGGACAAAGTAAAAACATGATGGAGGTTAAAAATGTGTGACATGGATGCATACACTGAATGAAACTAAAACAAACATCAGCTCAAACATAACATTGTTGAATCCATTTAAACACACTAGTGTTTGAGCTGTAACATTTCTTTATTCTTTTAATTTTTACCTATACCTTTTCTTGGATTAGGTCTTCCTTCTATGAAAGGAAAGCAAATATACACAGTCCATATTAATGATATACTATTTTTCTGAGTTGGTCAGTTTCACAGAATGATAAAACTCACTTTGGATCAGCCTGCGAAGTTGTTCAGAGTCTAGATCAGCATTCCCTTCAATGGTAGTAATTCTTGAGAGGTCAAGTCCTAATGGAAAAAAAATTATTTTTGACTGAACTTACACACTTTGACAAGTCATAAATCTAATGTTTTAAAGCCCTTTATATTCTAATTATCATGTCATTCTAAAGATAAAGGCTGAATATCGCAGTAAATATTCTTTGGTAAGTACTTTAAATGTCACCTACCGTCCACTGCAATGTTTGTGGTGCCTGAACTGACAGAATACTGAGGCCCTAGAAAGAAAATTCATAAGTCATCAGAAGGATGAGTCATGTAAGGCTTTGGACAAAATATCTGAGAGTTAAATCATTACCTGAGACAACCCTGGTGACTTTGGTAAAAGATGGATCCCCTTCAATGACTCTGGTGACTTTGGTAATAGACGGTTCCCCTTCAATGACCCTAGTAACCTTGGTGAAGGTGGGCTGCCCTTCAATAACCCTTGTGAATTTTCTCACTTCAGGAGCTGTAAAAATAAAGAGATTGTTTCATAAAGCTGGTATTATAATAACCTCTGGTCAAAACAATTTCTATTGCTTCTTTAAATGCCATAACATTAAATTACAACGTTTTTCTTACCTAAAACACAAAAACAATAAATACTTACCACAACAAATTCATTATTACTACATATTCTATTATAACTATTATTACAAATAGAAATGCAAAGATCTGGTCATATGTGTTGTAGCTTGAGTGATTTATTTTAAATTACCTCTACATGTTTTAAGGTATATTGTGTGTAATTTTGTTAAGACTGACTTCACTTAGCCCTACTTTAGCCACATGAATGGCTTAAAAAAACTGTACTATAGACTGTATGGGGTTTCCCAATATTCAAAGGTTTTTTACACCCTTTGTAATGACATTCATGGAAAAAAGAACCTACTCCAGCTTCCTCTGTTTCTTTACTTTAGGAGGTTCTTTGCATTGTTTGCTTCAAATGTACCTCACACCTCAGGGATCCTGGATAAGGTGTGCAAAGAGCAGCTGAAATGCCACTAATTCATTTTTGAGCTAATAAAAGAAAATGATTTTTTTTCCTCCAGTTAGAGAGCTTAAAGAACCATAGATTAAATGCAAAAAGTTATAAACTCTTATATCAACAAGTCATACAAATATGAAGAGCAAACATCCTCACTTAAGGGAACTGGAATTTAAAATATGGCTGTTGTTAAATCACTTGGAAAACACTGACAACTTTGGCACATAAAATAATAATTAACATCACAATATAGCATTCTTTAGCAAAGATTATCTTTTGATGGATTACTATCCTCTAAAGAAAAAAAAAACAAAAATAAAGTAAAGGATGTAGCTAGAGGAACACCATAACAAAAGTAGCTTAATTATAATTACTTTGTTGGACAACACGGGTGATGATCCTCTCTAAAAGTAAAAGAAAACATCAATTTAGTTGATAAAAAAAAAAACATTTTGAAAAAGGTTCTGAATAAACAATCTTAATAGTATCACAAATATCATAGCTTACTCATAAATGTAAGTGGTATTTCCTGATAAGTGTATCCTGACACGAACTGTAAAAATATTGAAGAGGAGTTAGAGCAGAGCAGTATGCATTTAATTAATAACATGCATAAAAATGCATGTTATTAATTAAAATGATGCCTTACATTCTGAAGATCATGGTACAAGTTTTATTTCATACAGAAGAAAACATAGCTCCCTGAATAAGTACTAAAGCTTTGATTAAAACCTAATTCACCTTGATTTGGATGTAAGAAATGAGTTTCCTGAGTATCGACAGGAGATCCTGGCTCCCTACAGGGATATCTGGAAGACAGCAGAGGAAGTTAACCACAAATAGACTTTTACTGCAGTTAAAAAAAAAAAAAAACATTTGCATGTCTTGACAGATTTAATAATAGGAGTGAATGTTAATGAAATTCAACATGGAATTCCTACCTTCAGGGTACAGGACTTGGTCGACAAAATGAATAACACCATTTGTGGCCATTTTATCGGTTTCTGGGAGTGCGACAGAATTGACTTGCACAGCATCATCTGCCTGAGAGCAAAAGTTAAACCAGAAAGACAAAAATGTGACTTAACTGACAGCAGTAACATGGATTTCCAGGAACTGGTAGTCGCTTGCTGCAGACTATGGTATCACAATCTAAGATGACTATCTAACATGTAACTGACAATATAACTGCTAAAGATTCAGAAACCAAAACTTTCAATGATTAAACCTTTTTTCTAAAAAACATATTTCCTTTATTAGAATTTTTGATGCTATATGCTTACATATTTTAGTTTGAGGTTGCTTCCCTGGAGAGATTTTAAAAGATTTGTCACGCGAGCCTCCAAACCGCCTCCGATGACAATACCATTACTGAAGTGATATAGAAGAATTGTCCTAAGAGCATTAAGGTTGCCTGAAAAAAACATAACAGCAAAACATGTTTATTAACAAACTTACAAGAATTTGAATTGCCACCATAAGTGCAGAAGAGATAAGAACAGGTAAGGTCATTATGGTAAGAGGCACCTTTCAGCAATCTCACATCTCTTTCAGTCAAAGCAGCAAACGCCTTATCGCTGGGGGCAAACAGAGTAAAGCCTCCCTCCTGTTTGAGCAGGTCTGTCAATTGAGCAGCTTCCATTAGAGACAAAAAGATCCTGCGGCACAAAGAAAGGAAAAAAAATAGGCTGTAACTACAGAGAGTGTATAATTTGCATTAGAAATTTTCCTTTTTTTATGTGTTCTCGGTGAATTTAATGGAAAATAAAAAGTGGTTTGAGAATTACTCTGCATCTTAACCCCAAAGTTTACTTAGTTTTTTTTATCTGTTGGGGAACTTACTTAAAACTTCCGTTTTCAGTCAGAATCTCAAACATAGATTTTTCTGCAGGTTTCAACGTCGTCCTCATGACATGAAGGGCTCCATTGCTCCCTTCTTTGCTGCCTCTTATAAGGCAGGAATTCTCAATACAGACCGCCTAGAGAGAAATCCACTAGTTTAAAGGAAAAGATTGATGTGATGTTTCCAAAAAAATATTGTGATTAATGGAATAATGACATGAAAGATGATGTGTTTGTCTAGTGGTACAGAGTTCTAATTTTCAGGCAGGGTTCTGGAGACGATGACGCACCGTGCGGTAAATGAAGACCCTGAGAATTTTTCCTCCAATGGTCTCCAGCTGCTGGCCATTATACAGTTGTCCAAGGCCAATCTTATTTTTAATGATGTGGTTCTCCAGGATGATCCTGAGGTCCCTTTGATCCATTGCCATCAGTTCCTCTGCAATCGAAAAACATTTATGTAATGCCTGTGCAAGTAGAGTAATTCACAATTGCAAATAATGTTTTGCAGAACGTATTAATTATTACCCCAGCAAAAAACCTGCATGTTACTTCAAATGTGTCATTAAGTAATGCCTTTGATTATCAGTGACTTTAAAGGTTACAGAACCTATAGTATCATGTAAATCAGGATAACTCAGTATACGTTATTTATGTATTAATTTAGTCTAAATTTCCTAAAGTTAATAATTGGTACTCTTATTGCATGTTTAATAGCCTCTTTTGCTTAATCTCGTTAAAGAATAGAATGCTTGGATGACACCCTCCATAAAGTCCTCTCAACTATTTATTTTTACTGCTGATTTACTTTGAATTAAAATCTTTCCGATAAAGATGAAAAATAGCTGAACAGGAAAGTAGCACCACAAGTTCTAATGATGACGAAGTGCTTCCATATTTTACCAAACCCAAAATACCTATACAGGTGCTGGTCATAAAATTAGAATATCATGAAAAAGTAGATTGATTTCAGTAATTCCATTTAAAAAGTGAAACTTGTATATTATATTCATACATTACATACAAACTCATATATTTCAGATGTTTATTTTGTTTAATTTTGATGATTACAAATGACAACAAATGAAAATCTCAAATTCATCATATCAGAAAATTAGAATATTGTGAAAAGGTTCAAAATTGATGGCCCCTGGTGCCACACTCTAATCAGCTAATTAACTCAAACCACCTGCAAAAGCCTTTAAATGGTCTTTCAGTCTAGTTCTATAGGCTACACAATCATGGGGAAGACTGCTGACTTGACAGTTGTCCAAAAGACGACCATCGACACCTTGCACAAGGAGGGCAAGACACAAAAGGTCATCGCTAAAGAGGCTGGCTGTTCACAGAGCTCAGTGTCCAAGCACATTAATAGAGAGGCGAAGGGAAGGAAAAGATGTGGTCGAAAAAAGTGTACAAGCAAGAGAGATAACCGCACCCTGGAGAGGATTGTGAAACAAAACCCATTCAAAAATGTGGGGGAGATTCACAAAGAGTGGACTGCAGCTGGAGTGAGTGCTTCAAGAACCACCACACACAGACGTATGAAAGACATGGGTTTCTGCTGTCGCATTCCTTGTGTCAAGCCACTCTTGAACCACAGACAGCGTCAGAAGCGTCTTGCCTGGGCTAAAGAGAAACAGGACCAAAGTCATGTTCTCTGATGAAAGTAAATTTTGCATTTCCTTTGGAAATCAAGGTCCCAGAGTCTGGAGGAAAAGAAGAGAGGCACTTCATCCACGTTGCTTGAAGTCCAGTGTAAAGTTTCCACAGTCAGTGATGGTTTGGGGTGCCATGTCATCTGCTGGTGTTGGTCCATTGTGTTTTCTGAGGTCCAGGGTCAACGCAGCCACATACCAGGAAGTTTTAGAGCACTTCATGCTTCCTGCAGCTGACCAACTTTTTGGAGATGCAGATTTCATTTTCCAACAGGACTTGGCACCTGCACACAGTGCCAAAGCTACCAGTACCTGGTTGAAGGACCATGGTATCCCTGTTCTTAATTGGCCAGCAAACTCTCCTGACCTTAACCCCATAGAAAATCTATGGGGTATTGTGAAGAAGAAGATGCAATACACCAGACCCAACAATTCAGAAGAGCTAAAAGCCACTATTAGAGCAACCTGGGCTATCATAACACCTGAGCAGTGCCACAGACTGATCGACTCCATGCCACGCCGCATTGCTGCAGTAATACAGGCCAAAGGAGGCCCAACTAAATACTGAGTGCTGTACATGCTCATACTTTTCATGTTCATACTTTTCAGTTGGCCAACATTTCTATAAATCCTTTGTTTTTATTGGTCTTCGGTAATATTCTAATTTTCTGATATGATGAATTTCAGATTTTCATTTGTTGTCATTTGTAATCATCAAAATTAAACAAAATAAACATCTGAAATATATGAGTTTGTATGTAATGTATGAATATAATATACAAGTTTCACTTTTTAAATGGAATTACTGAAATCAATCTACTTTTTCATGATATTCTAATTTTATGACCAGCACCTGTATATCTTTGGTTTTTCAAAAATAAATGATCAATTCTCCTACTTTATGAGCATTTTTATAATATGCCTGCATAAATATGAACAACAATCTAGTAAGAAAAACTTAAAACAGTTAAACTAAATAAGAAGCAGCCAGCTGTATCTTTAGGTCCTCTGAGGACTGCAGATAAGAGACGGCATGCTTGCTATTGCAAGCTGTTTGTGACTCACCAGTAAAGACGTCATTTAGAGGAGCCAACAAGGTGTATTCAGCGTCTGCTCTAATGTCGGCAGAAATGCCCAGCTCGGACATCATGTCACCAAATGTTGATTGGGAACTTCCCAAAAGTTCCATTACCTGCTTAGCTTAAAAGCAAAAAAAATAAATAAAATCAGATGCTTTTAAAATATTAAAAACAGATCAAACATATTTCACACCCAAATAGTCTGCTTAAGTAGGAAGGTTGGGGGACAGATTGGTGATCTAACCTGAGTCTGGAATTAGCACTTGGTCGATAAGGTGAATAACACCGTTGGTAGTGACTATGTCCTTTTTGAGAACCATTTTGACTCCATTAACCGTTAAACTCTCTCCATCGCAGCCAATTTCAATGGTGTTTCCCTCCAGGGTTTCATAAGAAGTTCCAGCCATGATGGCCTCAGAGCACTGGACTGAGTCCAGGATATGGAAACTCAGAAGAGCTGAAAAAAAAACAACAACATATAAAATATTTATTATCTTCAAAGAAAGTAGTAAGACATGAATAGGAGGCATGGACAGTGAATAGTCATGTTAATCTAAACAAATAATCCCCGGGGAGCCTGTAGAACCTTGTGGACCCTTTGCTGAATGTCTTGATCTGTTTAGAATAGTTCTGATCTTATTCATAGAGTTACACGGGACAAGGACAAGGGAACTGTGGCAGCAATATTTTAATTTATTTTACCTAAATTATTAAACCTTTATTAAAACAGCTGCTCTTTGCTACTAAGAGAATTTACAAATCTGATGCCAACATTTTCTTTTTTTTAAACTCACTAAATATTTGAAGAGTTTAAGTCGTGACTACTGTTGTGTTTACTGTGTAAAAGATGACTCAATAATCCCATTTAGAATAAATACAAAGCATTTCGACACACATTTTTACATATGGGACATAAAATGTACCTATTATAGGAAGTTAAAACTAAATACAGTTCTGGTTATAACTTTAAAATATTAAACAAACAAATTTTTACAAATTTGTCTTAGAAAATTGTTTTATATTGGAAAACAATACAGTCAACAATAAGAATATTTGTTTTGAATATTAAAATTTTTAAACAGCATCAAACATATATAGGCTTATACATATATAGTAATAATTAGTGTAATGTCCCTTTTCCAGTTACAACCTCTAGTATTTTTTAGTTTATAAAGGGTTAAGCCTTTGTGGGTCCTAGATATTCCTTGGAGTCAGTCAATCATGATAATGAATTTCCTTTAAATTGAGCAATAGTTTGAGTTAATGGTTGGACACAACCGGGTCTTCCAAGACAACGAAAACCAAACCAAAGAAAAACCAAAGCTGGTTTTGGACAGAATAAAGCAGCCAAGCTTTAAGCTTCCCCAAAAGATTTTCCAAAGCCCTGACCTCAACTCCATGGACATTTTGAGGAATATGCTCTAAAGCAAATTATGTGCCAAGAAACCAAGAACTTGAATTACTTCTAACATTTCCACCATGAGGGCTAGTCAAAAACCCTTCAAATGATGGTTACAAAAGGGCATGTTTGAAAAGTGGATTGAAAAGGCTCATAATTCTTGTTCATCGTGATAATGAAGCTTTTTTTAACCTGTGATGAAAAAATAATTATTTCAAAACCTCATCAAAAGTCTAATGATTGTCCCACAATGGGACACACAATGTAATGATTGTCCCACAATGGGTCCCACAATGGGAAATTATAATAGTTCCCTGTATTTAAAACAGATTTAACATCAAAAGTAAAAGAATTTAATACTCAGTTTAGTTTTAACGAACAATGTTGAGATTTACCTTTGAGGACATCGTCGTCACCCAAAAGTCTCTCCATGGAATCACCATCAATCTTATCAAAAGCGTCATTGGTGGGAGCAAAAAGAGTGTAGTGTCCTGGCTGACCCAGTTTTTCAAGCAGTCCAGCCTTCTCAGCTGCTTCCTATGGTTTCACCAGCAAACTTATTGGTAAACTTCAACATAAAATGAATATAGGAACTATCTTAAATATTTATACTTACAGACAAGGTTGTCAAGTCATCGTTAACCTCAATGTAATCCTGAATAGTGCTTCCAACACTAGTGATGACACGGTCAATGATATGGACGACTCCATTGGTTGCTACCTGGTTACCATAGATAATCCTTGCACAGTTCACAGTCACCACCTGTGGGCAATACACATTTTCACAGTAAACCTCAGATACTTTGTTCAAACACAACAAGACAATGTTGTTTTAGTGCAACTCAATGTAACAAGTACATAACACTACTCACCCCATTGGAATAATGATTAATATAGAGACCGAGATCATTGTACATAGAAGTCAGGGTCAGTCCGTTCTTTAAATCTTTGGTCAGTAGGCGTTTGTTGACCATGTGATAATGCAGTGCATTGTAAAGTTCAATGTTGACATTGCTGACCAGTGCATTCCTTACTGTCTGTAAGATGATGGAAACAAAGTGGGTATAAATAAGACAAGGGACAAAGACGTTACAGATTTTTTAGTTGTTGTTGTTTTTCATGACTCACATCATCTAACAGCTCCCAGGCATCGTTGCTTGGAGCAAAGAAAGTAAAGGATCCTGGTCCCTCAATCTCAGGTCGAAGTTTAGAAATGTCCGCATAATTTTGGGTTGAGGTGGCCTGAACTAGACCCAGACTCCCATACACATGGTCAATAGGAGCAACTGAAAAACAATTAAATAAATCAAGAAAATGTATACATGGTGTGTTTTAATTGAGAACATGTAGTAATAAATGCTTTTACAATGCAGCCAGAATGTTAAATCACTATACCTGCAGGGCAGCCTGGCATGCCATCAAGTTTGATATATCCTGGACAGCACTCATACAGCACAGTCCTGCAGAGAAACGTGTATTACACCTTCTTGGAAATAACTTAGCTCAGTAGCATAACTACTTAGAAACTCCTAATGATTTGTATGTTTTGGATTAGATTGTCCATCTTTCAGAGGAGTTTTTTGTGTTTGCTAATGTAACTCATTATTTTCTGGATTATCTTCACAATGGAATCCAGTCGAGCGCTTTGAGCCAAAACCCTGCCTTGAGGATGATGCTACCATTTCCGTAGTTTTTTCTTGACAGATTCCTTTTCTTTTAAGATAAACAATTAATTTTAAGCTATTACTGGCAATCGGCCAATCTCAAACATGTTAGAATTTTTTTATTTATAATATATTTATGGGTTATTTATTTATAAATTGTGAGACTATTACAATAAACATATATTTAAAAAACAATTAATCACCGTAGATTTATTTTTTGTTCCTCAACTGAGTTTTCTAACACAAAGCTCGACTGATTCAAGTTACTTTAGTGGTTAAGAAGCAATCAGAGCTTCCTCTCATTTGATCCAATGCTGTATCCTTAAGAGAATGGTAAAACTTAATGTGGAATTGCTGGGTTAATATGTAATTTACTGTAACATGTTAAAACATGTTGAAACTGCAGGTTGGATTCCCCAATGGAAAAGCTACTATGTAATGAAGAACATTTCACACTGAGTAACTCGCAGGTATTTAGCAGTAAAAAGACCCTCAAGACATAATACTCCACATGCAGCTATTAAAAATAAGCAATAACATATGCATAAAGAGATGGGGGGTAGGGGGGTCGTAGGGATAGATGTCCAAGATTTTTGGGGGGGCAGAAGTTGATCCCATAGAATAGAAAATCCCTTTATTGTCCCACAATGGGAAAATTCTGGTGTTACAGCAGCAAAAAAGATTATGTAAAAAAGAAAAAATAAGACCAATACAAAGTTTTTTTTTGTTTTAGGAATTAACCACTTGCTATTGGTTCAGGGAAAAGAGACATGCCACAACGATTTAGCAGAAAGTAAATAGGGGCATAAAGTATTCAAATTTAAGAGTTTTCTTTTCCAGGAGGTTGTTTAAAATCCACATTCCATCTGAGCTCCACATGTGTTCTCCAGTTGTTGCAGACATCTGAGACTGGGATTAAATAACCCCTGTGCTTTTACAGTATGCCATGTTAAAGAAGGAATAAATACATATTAGAAAAAACATTTAACAAATCTCTGAAAATGTTCTCTCTGGTAGAGCCCAATAACCAAACAGCAAATTGTTAAAAGTTCAGACTTTATAGGGAGACAGAATATTGAAGTCCACTGTTCTTTGTTTAATCCTCTGCTAATATTCTAAACAGACAAAACGCCCCTGCTTCCAGGTCATGGGTAAGTGCATGTATATAACATCTGTATTTGAATTAAGGTTGAATGGAGTTGCAGGGGTGGCAGTGAGCTCATACAAGCCCCGGTGGGGCAGAGTCAGCAAAACTGGTGTTATATTGCTTTCCCACAGTGAAAGATTGTGTCTGGCATAGAGCCTGGAAACTTCTGACCATCTGCATCTTTATAAAAGTACTGTTCCACTTAATGTCTTGATAACTTCATTGTAAAGCTCCCCTATTTATTGCATATGGTGTTATTGTAATCTAATACTTCATTGTCTGTCAAAGAGCTTGGTAGTTAGATTTTCTTGGAATCAAAATCAGCTTCAGAGGCAGAAATCTACCTTAGGGAAAAGCATAATATTTTTGCTGGCTACATGAGATTTAACCCAGTTGGAGCAATATGAAAAGAATAATTTAAAGCTTACTGCCTGAACTCCTGCTGTTAAAAGCCTAATTTAGTCAAAACAGCTGTACGGTACCACTCAAGGGAGTGGGCTTGTGTTTAGTTGTGTGATAGAAAGTGGAGTTCATCCAGGGTGTCGTTCATGTTATAATTACATCTGAATGACATTTTAAAATAATATATTTATATAGAGAGGAAAGAAAACACTTAAAGACCATTTAAAACATGCTTGGCTTAGTTGCATGCATAAATCCCAATGTGCTGAGCCAGCAGGGGTACCAACAAAAAAGCGTTTTTTGTGACAGTGCTGAATGTGTTTCCATTCATGAATACAGTGACTATTCTGCAGCCACGTCATATCCTGGAATCAGTGGTTCACCGCTGTGGCATTCAACGACCACCGGGCTTCCATCGTTACAAACACCCTATTGAAGTTTATGGGCTAGAGTAGGATTGTAGTGGAGACACAATGTTTTAGGACTGCTTCTATAAATGTGTTTTTCATTCTACACAGCAGTGCAACTTAAAGTAGCATAACAGATGTCTGTTACTGTGGCAACATCCAAGTTTCCATGAAGGCGATAGGAGACATAGGAGAAAATGGAAGAGCAAGCAGAAACGGCAAAAACTGTTGATAAAAAAAAAAAAAAAAAAAAAAACACAGAGCAAAAGCTGCAGGCAACTTTATTTCCTAATCTCATGACATTTCATTAAACTTTTTAACCAACTTACGCTTTCTTTCCGCAGATGGACCCGTGGTACCAATTACGACAAGTGCTAAAGTATTTCTTCTTTGTCCCCATAACTTGCTGAAGTGCACAGACATTGGGTCTGTTCAGATTTGTGAGAGAAGATGTGACAAGGATTAATAATCGTACTAAACAAATGAACGTTGCTTTTGAATTTCATTTATTCAGCTTGACTATGTGGAAAAATAAACTGCTTGGAAAGATGTCAAACTGCCAAATATGACTAAATATTTAGCAACTGGAATAAAGATTTCACTAGGTGTTATGCATATAATGTGACAGTTATGAAACATGTATAATGTTATGTATAATTCATCATGATTATTTTGAGGTTATGTCATTCAGGTGAAATAATATTTAATGTGTTAAAGATTTTTCTAAATATTTTTAAACTCAGTTTCAAGAAAAAAAAAACCTTTCTTGGAGAGAAAAACAAACAAATGTGCAAAGGCGATAAGACATTTTCTCAAAATCTCGAGATTCATGCATGTGCAGTAAAAAAATAAATTGTTATAGGGCAACTATCCAAATAAATCATATCTTAACATTAAAAAAAGCCTTTGATAATCTCTGACTTACCCTTCCTTTCTTGCCCTGATGCGGCTGTGGGAAACTATTTTGTCATAAGCTGAGGAGCTGACATAATCAAAGGTGAAAAGCACAAAGAGTGCAAAGGCAGACAGAAAAAGGAGCTTCATGCTTGAATCCTTGACGCTCCTCCAGCCCAGAGTAAAATGAGTAGACTCTTAGCTGGGGTTTATATAGCCATAGTCTCACCCTCCACTTCAGGAGGATGGTTGAACTTCTGACATGTATTAGCAAACCAAACCTTTCCAAATGCCACATTTATCCTGTCTGTCACTAGGCTGGAACACTTTTTGTATGATAAATTGTGGTCTATAAATCACTAGTACTTTTTTTTTCCTTTTTAAAGAAACAATAATATTTGTAGAACACAATTTTCTAAAAATGAAAAGTGCACACATTGTTTTTTTTTTTTTTTTAGAAATACCCTCGGCAAACTTTTGAAAACCCAAAATAAAATCTTTAAAATATATAAATAAAGCAAGTAAATATATAAAAAATTTGGGTAAGTTTTTATATTTGCATAAAAATTATAAGAATTAAGCTGCAACTAATTTAATACGGTGTAAGAGGGAAAAGCAAACAGAGAATATAGCAGTAGAAAGAAAACAAATAATACTGCACATACAAAATTCTGCAGCTTAAGAAAAAAAAAATAATACTTTAAATATTCAGAAATATTCAGAATGCAGTTTGTTCCCCCTAGTGGCAGAACAGAGTGCAAACACCTTACTTAATCACATGATTAAATTTAGTTTTCATAATCACAAACCTTACATTTCAATGTCTCCATATATTGTTAAAAATAATTTTTAAACACACTTTGTGAAAATAAACATAACTTTCTTTAAGTTTATCATTTATTCATGATTTTTATGTTATTTCAGTTAGAATATAAAAAAATTAATGTGTAATTTCATAATGCCAAAATAATGGGAGAGAATATTTTCAATGTTTATTTATTTTATTTTTTTTAATAAATATTTTATTCAAATTCAGAAATTATTTTCTTATAGTTAGGGTCATTGTCCCCCTGGTGGATCACTAAAGATACCTTACTTTATGGGGTTTGGCAAAAACAAATGTTCTTAGTTATCCCAATTAACCTAAACATGTGCAGACACAATAGACTCTGATTTAATATCAGACAGAGAGGAAATGTTTCGTATTTTTAATAAGGTGAATTTAAATAGTTTTTTTAGTTGTAAACATCATCTCCATCTGTTTTTAGATGGTCTCTCTGGAGACTTTCAACTTAAAAATAAAAGTCTTTTAAAAAGGTAGATTACACAGGAAATTACTGTTTATGAAACAGCTTAAATATATAAAATCCTAGTTTATAGACAGCTTGATCTCATGTGTCAAACATTTAAATATAGTCCCAGGTACTAAAATTATTTTTTATTTCCTTTTTTCCACGTAATGCACTGTGAATAACAGGAAGGTAATCATTTATTTCTAAGTACCACTGCAATAAAAGATTGTAATAAATAAATAGTTGAATTTCTTACATAGTGAGAAACAGAGTAGATATACTCAGGCCTCACTTTACTTTTGTAGTTTCTCTTGTGGAAAGAAGTAAAGAAAAAAACTCAAATTATTTCCTTTTCTGTGTGACTTCATCTATTTTTTTCCCTAGTGTTTAACTGTCATTACACTGTCACAAGTACAGAGCAACAAAATGAACTCTTTGCATTTAACCTATCCCCTTGGGAAACAGTGGGCTGCCATTGTGTGGCGCCCGGGGAGCAGTCTGGGGTAAAGGGTCTTGTTCAGGGATCCAGTGTGGAAGTCTGCGGAAGTGGGGCTGGAACTCAGAGCCTCAGGAATCCAAGCTCTGTGCCCTAACCACTAGGGCTTGGGGAGTGTTGGCCAAGTGGTTAGAGCAGTGTGCTTGTGCTCTGAGAAGGTTGCAAGTTCAATCCCCACAGCCTGCACTCTGGTTTCCTGAGCAAGACCTTTAACCCCACACTGCTCCCTGGGTACCACACAATGGCAGCCCCCTGCTGGTTAAATGCAGAGATTAAAAAATAAAATTTTTGACATGTAACCATCATACCGACATAGATATTAAATTGGCATCAATTTCATCGGAATGTTTACCAGGTGTCTTTGGTATATTCCTCATATGTTAAAGACAAAAATTTACTTGATAATTGACTTGAAAATCAACTAATCAAAGATGATGCAAATATATGACTGAGCACTAGTAGCCTTGCCCGTACATTTCCTGTTTTATTTTTAATTAATGGGTAAAAAAAAAAGTGAAAAATGGCCAACTAACCATAAGAGCCAGCAAGCTATGTATTTCTTCAATCTGATATTTAAAGAAAAACTAATGAAATGCTCTTTAATCATTCAGGAATACCCTTATTTTACAATCCTATCATGCAATTCAACTAAAGAGCAACAAACCAACTTGTTTCTAATTTCAGTCTCACTAGGGATAATTAGACGCACAGCAGTATCTGTGCTCTGGTTTAGAACATTCATTGTCTCAATCAGGGACTTCCATGCTCTGGTTGATGCAGACATAAACACTATTAGCCATAAGAGAAGTTTTTTCCCCCTCAAATCCTAAAAGATGTTTACATTAAAGTTCAAATGAGTGCTAATAAGAGTACCACAACAAATCAAAGACAGCGAGCCTAGAAAGATTAAAACCATGTGTTCAGTGGTAACACTGTTTTTGTTTTACGGGACTGATTTTCTCTAGCATCCAACTATGAGGTGAAGGTTTTTTTTTTTTTTTCTGTTGGTAAAAACAATATAACAATATACAGGACAAAGCATCATAAATATCTTCAACTGAAATACTCCCCACATAGGAGGGTTAGAATTTATTTAAAAACATATAAGCTTGGGTTCATGATGTCTTTTATATACCAAGGTTCAGGCTGTCTATAGTTGTGTGATGTTATGGGATGTGGGGGGTATCTTTGTGTCACACTGGCGGCCCCCTTAATACCAACTGAGCACTATTTATATGCCAAGTTTACCTGAGTATTGCTGTTGACCATGTTCATCCTTTATGGATTACAGTGTACCCATCTTCTATCTTCCTCCAGCAAGATAATTTCACATGTCAAAAGCCAAAACCACCTGTAGGTGATTTCTTGGCTTTAAAAACATTCAGTTGCACCCCAACTATCCCAGAAGTCTCTAAAAGTAAATAACAAATCTTTAGGATGTTGTACAAATTAGGATTTTAATATTTGGCAGCATCTGCATGAAAATATTGCATTAATGTGGACAGAATTTCCAGCAATTTATTCCTTTTCTTTTTCTTTTTGCCAAAAAGATTTAAGGCATGTATACTCGTTAACAATAGCAGTACAATCCCAGGAAATTCTTTCAGCGTGATTAAATGCCTCCTACGATTGTCCAGGAGTCATGTATTTCAATGGTAATTGTATAAAACTGAATAAACAAAACAAAATAGATAATAATAATAAAAGTGACCAAAAATGATTAATTTGAGGATTTTTGAAAGCTAGGTTTGCAGCATTCACTACAGGACCAGCAGGATCTGTACCAGTTCTTTTCCCCACTGCCATCAGACGGTTGAACTGTTGAAACTCTGCATCACACTTAAAAACATCATATTTGCAAGACCAACAAGGCTGATTTTTTTCACAGTCCCTTTATAGAACACAACACAATGTTCTACTGCATTTTGCACCATAATAATACATTTTACACTGCCCTGAACCTTTCCATGCTAATGCATTTTGCACCATTACTTTGAACTGGTTTGCCTTTTCTCCTACACTGTTTACATTCTGATCACTGCTGCACTTTATAAATGGTAATGTTAATTTAATTGTTGTTAGCTGCTCATTCACTGTTGACAAGGTGTATACATCGAAATACATTGAAATTAGTTTTTGTATACACTCCATGTACTTATATAAAATGACAATAAAGTTTGTCTAAGTTGAGGAACTGATTACTGTTAATGCCTGGCGGCATGTTCAATTGCATTTATTGTACTCCCTCAGGTATTACAGGGGTAGAATGCAACTCATTAACTACAAAGTTGCAGTTTTACCAGATATCAACGATGTAGCATCCACTGGTCCCTTGCCATAATAACAAGATTATAAGTCCATGGCCTTGCCATACTGGCTCCCATTCTGCTGTAGAACCAGAAACCTGAAGCTATGCTGCTCACAAAAGACCAGGCTTTGTTGCTTTACCCTGCTCTTGTCATTTTATTTTATTTATTTATTTTGCATTATTTTGGTTTAGACTGCTGCAGATAATAGCTTAATTGACTATTGTTATTGTATCTCACAGAGATAAAACAACTTTTGTAAAAATTTCCTGTGTATTAAGTAAGGCCTACCATTACCTCATGATCACATCATTATATATTTCAATTACAGCCTAAAAGCAGCTGAAATGTATGCATCATAAACCACTAGACGGTCTTTATGACTGCATTTACTATGATTGATGATGAAAAGATGCCACTTCATCAACATACATTATATCTTCACATCTAACACTGTGTGCTTGATGCCCAAGTCTAAATAATGATATGAAATAAATTATCTTGTTATCAAATTGAGGTTGTACTGACAGAAGAGGTGCCCTTTCTGTGATTACTGTAACAAATCACGACAAATAATGGAGAAATATGATTTTTTTTTTTTACAGAATTTAAAGCTCTGAGAGTTTTGTTATATCGTTACATTTAATTCATCCTTGGTTATGAAAGCAAACAGACTTGGTCAAATTGAGGATCGTTCTAGCAGCATTCAAATAACTCCAATGCAACACCAATGAAACAGATTTATGTACAAAAGCAGACCAGGTTAAATCATGTTTTAGATTGATTTTAATCCTGAGTGCTTCTTCTTTTAGGGCGATAATAGCTGAGTACTACAAATATGGTAATGTAAGACAAAAACTATGATTGCAAAATGGTTCTTGTGCCAGTGAGCACAGAATTAAGCTAACATAGTTCAGTTGTGTTAAATTCAAATATACTAACTGTTTTTGAACAAAATCGAATTCACAGATTTTTTCAACCAAACATGTTTTTGAATAAAAAAAGGCAGTTACCATTACATTACATTTGAACTGATTTTATTCATATTTCAAAATGTCTCAGAATACAAGTTTTCAAAGATATGAAATATATTTATTATGCCATTTGCCTGCACAACATAAAACACTGATTACATAGCAAATATTTTGGAAATACTTCCTGAAACAAATCCCAAAATGTTCTTCTCCATTTCAAAATCGTCATTAGCTTAGACAGTTGGGTTTATATACTTTGAGCCAATTATCTGCTGTAGATTATTCAGAATTTCTTGCATAATTATATAAACTAAAATAACAAAATATCAGGTGTGATATTAGTTTTTTTTAGATAGAGACAGCATTTTATATGTTAAAGTGAGAAGATAGCTCAGTGAAGGAGTATAATAAGAAAGGCAGACATATTTCAACAGTTTTGAGTGAGCTGCTTAAAGGAGCTAGAAAAAGTTAACAGTGCAATTCCTGAGCACTAAGTGAGCAATATTGTCACTCATGAATAAAGAAAAATAACATCGTATAAACCAACTACAGACTCTACCTACTGTATTTTTACAGTTAATTGAGCCTGGCTATCTTCAAAATATTAAGATTAGGTAAGCGATTGTTAAAACGAAAAGATTTGCCTCAAATGTCATTCCTCTGTGCATACATTATTTACATTGTTGTAGATTTATTTTTGCACCTTCTTTGGACCATTTGTCACTTCATTAGAAAGTATGGTACAAGAAAGCCTTACTTCCTGAATGTGTGTGTTCACTTTTCTGTGGGACTTCAACATCTTCTCTCCGACTATCTCAGTTTTGTTCCCTAGAGAAGGAGCTTGGTTCATCACATTTTAGGAGGGAGATTTGCTTCTCAGATTCAGGGTTTGACTGCTTTTTGGATATTTCTCTCTCAGTCTTTTCTGTGCTCCACACAACAACAGAACAATTCCTTTTTTCACTTGAGCATGGAGAGTTGGTGGTCTTTGCTGCTTTACTCTGCAGGACGACCGGGGATTTTGGATCCAACATGCTTGGCTCTTTCTGACGTTCATTGGCAGCAGGTTTACGACAATATTTAAAGGAATTTCCAGGATATGCCAATGTTGTGCTTGCAACTGGACTTGTCCCCCCACAGTGAGGCTTACTTTTCAACATTCCCAAAACTTCATAGCGGAAGCTAGAGATATCTTGCTTCAGCTCCTGGTGATTGAAAAAGAAAATAAAGAGAAGAAAACATTTATCATAATCATCCAATATAAATGACTAGGTCAATAACAATTTTGTTGTTATGTGTGTAAATGGTAAATAAATTAGTAACAAAATGTGATTAAGTAGTACAACAACCAGACCAAAATATCATGACATGCATGCACCCTATTTTGTGTGACTGACTCAACTTAAAGGGGCATGTTCAAAACAGTAGCAATATGAAGTTTAAACTCTTAATTGTGTGAAAGCAAGATGTCTAATGGTTAGCCTCTATTTAAGGATAACGGCAGCAAATGTTAAACCATTGGTTATACTGGATTCCTTCCTGAATATGAGACTAAATGTTATAGTTCATTACAGATAGTGTTTAGAAAAGCAGGATAGTTTTATTAAGACATTGATTTCAGAGAGGAAACTTAAAAAAATTAAATATTTTTGTAGCAAAACTGACCTGAAATGCTTTAACCCTGAAACCAGGAAGACAAATAATGTACGGGAACTGTATCATTTATTGCGACACTGACTTGCATTTTACACAAGTATTAGCTTAATTTGAAATATACTAAATTATTTTGCCATGAATATAAAGCACTTAAAAGTAGGGCTTGAAGATATGACCACAACTCATATGAAAATGAATTAATAAATTCAATCAATAAAATTGTTAGAAATCCAGTTTGTGTGGCCTGTTTGTGTGTCTCCGTTTTCCACCACCAGGAGGTACCCTGTCTTCGCTGTCCCTCGATGCACACCTGCGGTTCATTGGATCATTATCTGGAGGAGTATTTGAGCAGTGGACTGTCACTAGTCCACTGCTATTTGGCCTCAACGCCAAAGTGTTTGCCAGTTTTGGGTAAACTAGCCAAGCTGAGTTTAGCTGAGTCTAACCTAGCTTTGTTTCTCTGAGTCTAACAAGTTTTTTGTCTTTGCTCCCCGGCAGGAAGCTTTCCTGTGTTACTGGATTCCTGGACCTTCTCTCCCCTGCAAGGAAGAACAGAGTTACACTGAGCAAGGAAAAACCTCCACATGTTCTGTTCAAGAACCCATCGGAAATCCGAGTGACAGTCCGCTCAATTACTCCTCCGGGTCCAACACTTGTCAACCTGTCCGCCCTCCAACGTGTGCACTATTCTCTGGATTTACCACACAGACTGGATTCAAGGACTAACAAGGTCCCGTTCTTGCAAAATCTAAGTGCTTCCAAGATTCCCACGGTACCTGAACTGACCACTGAACTTCCCTTCTCACTTCCAGTTCCGGGTTACCAGCTCACTGAGTTCCAGATCCAATTCCTGTTTAACCACTTCAATAAACCTGTTAAACTTTTTCCGTGCTCTTTGAGTGGTTTCTCTGCATGTCGGTCAGATTCGTTAAACCAATCTTGACAAAAATATAATTTCAATATCAATATAAACAATATTTATCAACCAAGATCTCAACAGATGCATGTAAAAATGTATGTCAAATACAGTATGTGGCCATGTTCATAAAACTCTTAGAACATTTTAGAAATATTTGCTTTAAAAACAAAACACATAAAACTACATAAAACTGAGTGCCAGTTTAGCTTTTCTCAATAAACCTTCTCCCTGTATCATCTTTTCCTTCTCTCAGCTACAACACATAATCCTCCAATTAATAATACATTCTTGTCCAACTCAAAAGTGACACAAAAGGTGAAACAATTGTAATAACATCAGTAAACATTCGTCAAATTGGTTTCATGCAAACAAAAAATGTCATGGAGGGACAGAAATTTTTTTTATTTTAATTTAACAGAAGACTGCTAAGGATAATATGTTTAAGAGTATGTTTTTTTAAACCTTAATTTTACCAGGAAAGCCTGTTTGAGATTGAAATCTCTTTTTCAAGAGTGACTTTTGCAACACAGCAGCAGAGCAAGCCGGATTCAGCAAACCTAACTGTTAAGACCACGTTGTTCAAAGCATGTTTAAAAAGTTACAATAATGTAACAATAAATTAGATATTTAAAATCCCCAAATCAAATAATACATTGACAGACAGGTGCAGGTCTGTCCAAATCATCCAACATTTTCTTAAAATCATCCAGAAGCTTCTGGTCCAAGCTGCATATAAAAATCCCTTTTTCCCATTTCAGTTCTCTTCCTAAGGAATTAAAATAATAAGAACCGCCGAGAGCAAAGACTGTAAAACCCCTTAATCTTTTGCTGGAGAAGAGTTCAGAGGTAGGACAGAAAATAATGTACATGTAACCAGTCACATGCCAGTATCTCAGCCTTCATAAGGATAATGATCATGTTGATGTTGATATAACACACAATGATAAGTTAGTCACTGGATCAAAGCAAAAATATGCAAAGGAACTTTTGGAGGTCATTTACAGGTACCAGAAATCAGTTGACTAAATGCAGCACAGATAAACCACAATTCTCAGAAGCAAAAACTCTAAACTGTTTATCAATCATGAGAATATCTTTATCTGCATTATTGTTTTTGCTAAACTGCAAGTGTATATTGCTTCCCTAACTTTTTTAAAGTGACAGATTTTTATTTTATTTTTCCAAAATAGAATAGAAGAACATAGAAAAATGCATTTTTTGTCCTAAAGGGCATAAACCAGGAATGATGTATTCTCAATGCAGTTGCAAGTATAGCAGTGAAAGCTCTTATGAAAATATATCAATCACTCACGCACCAAAAATAAAAGTTGTTAAAATTACATTTCTACATACCTTGAAGTTTTCCTCTGTCAATCCTTCTTCAGTTTTGGCATCTCTAATCATTGCCGCAACATAGCGCTTCACAAGGTTCTTTAAAACCTCCTAAAAATGTCATCAGTATTTCAGACAAATTCCTATCCTTATTTTTGAAAGAATTATGATAAAAAAAAATAAAATACAACAAACCTGATATTCATGGTTTAGTCTGACATTTTCTGCTGCTCGCATCTATGAATAAAGAACAAGCAAAAGTAGCAATTATTCCTCTTTGTTGTTTAACTAAAGTGTTTTCTTTACATGCCCTTTGAAAACAAAAGTGCTCATGATACACATTAAGGCATCTTTATAAGTTCCTTGATATATTAGGTTATTAGATCTAGGCCTGATTATTTTTGAGTAAAGATTTTAGGAAGTGTAAACACTCACAATGCTCCTTACCCCCAAAGTCTCAAATGAGTCAAAGGATTTTTTGCTGGATTTCTTGAACAAATTTGTTTGAATCCACTTTAATAAATAATACACTGATTTTGGGCTTGGTATGATATTGAATGGGGATGGTAAAGTCCCGCCTTCTTCAAAATAGCTCATCCATAACTTTGTCCTTGCGAATTTCCACTCTATGTCTGCATGATCCTGAGAAAAAGGAATAAATAATAGTAAGTGGGTGATGAATCTTGAATAAAAAGTCTTTAAAAGATAGATGGATTGTCTGGAGCACTCACAGCAATGTGCTGGTAGGAGTTGTTCATCATTGCAATGAGCATGTTCAGAAGTACAACCAGGGAGATTATATTGTAGGTGCCAAACATAGTAGTGCCCACAAATTTGGTAAATGTATGGTTTGCTTGTACATTGGTGACATGGAGAGCAATCAGACCAAACACAGACCAGAACAGTGACTGAAGGGTTTCAAACAACCTGAGAGATGAACAAGCAAAAATGAATTAAAAAAATTACCATTTGTATGTTTCATTTTATTTCTAAATAATAAAATGTATCAAAAGGGAAATAAGGACTTTAATTACGATGAAAAGGCATTATTTTGAGTTTGGCAGCGAATCCCTGTGCAGTTATTAACACCATCTGTTTTATAATAAAAATAGAGTTGATGAAGACCATTGGCAAAGGCCAAAAGCACAAGACAGTAGATGAACAGAAACTTGAGGATGTCCAGAAGCATGCGGCCCAATGAAATCTGTAAGGGGCCTAAATGCGAGTTGGCAGTGAAAAGACTGATCAGACGTAAGGAACTGAAGATGTTAGCAATGGCAAATAATGCTTCTGCTATCAACGTTGGATGAAACGTTTCCCAGTTGTTTCTTTGGTCGTATCCGCTGTGCTGTTAAGAAAAATAACAATTCTATTACCAATGATTGGTTTGCATGATCTGTTAAATCAAACTAGTTTGAATTACCTTTGTATATGCAACAATTTTTAGTGAAATAGTTGCAAGGTACAAGGAGTTCATTATGAAGTCCATTATGTTCCACCAATCATCCATGTAATCCTTTAAACCACTATCCCACATTTGTTTGATCTCGGCCCATATGAAACCTTTAAGAGATAAGCATAAAACAGGTTTCAACTGGAGTTTTAAGATTTTAAATCCCTGGATAAGGCTGCCTAAGATGATACAAAGTAAAAGAGATTAAAATAAAGAAAATATCAACAATTTCTTGTCACACATATTACAAAAAACAATATTTATGGAAAGCACTTAATTTGCATTTTTGAAATGATTTTACTGATAAAGGATAACATATATACATGCAAATAATGAACAACAGGCTGCATGTATTGTTACCAAGCACCCAAGGCAGGATCATCCATTCTATAGAGCTGGGTTTTGGGCCCTTATAGTTTGCAGCTGGACGGTCCTGGTCATCAGAGTCAATATGCTGCGAAGCCAAGAAGAGCAGGATGAGAAAGGTCAAGTAGGACGAAGTGTGGCAGATAAACTTGATGAAAGGTTTACGGATGAATTTCCCATAGCGACTCTTTGGAAAAATCAAGTAGAAAATAGAAAACAAAGGAAAGAGGAAGCCAATGAAGATGCAGGTGACGAGCTTCACTGCCCAGTGACGCCTCCTCCAGCCTGGGAATTCATCATACCACCGAGATGCAAGAAGCTGCTGGCAGTTGGGTTGAGCAACGAACTAAGGAACAGAAAGATTTAAAAAAAGGTAAAGGATTAAAATTTGAAATATACTCTACTTCGTTTGTTCTTAAAAATACATTTAGAAAATAGCAAATCATGTAAACTGCATTGAACTCAAATATTTTGAATCGGTACCAGTAAGTTTTCCACCTTTGTCCTGTACTGGCTTGTGAGATTTAGGTATCTTTCTTTTTGACTATAAATCTGCCAAAGTGAATATTGAAAAAGATGTAAGATAAAGTGCTTCGGGTAATGGGGATAAATGTTTCGGGCAGCACTGCCACCTCACACAACATGAATATTTTTTGCAAGTCTTTTGATAGACAAATTTTGCTGATGATTTTTGTGTGAAAGAGAATGTGTGTTCTGGCTGCTCAGTGGAGTTGGGATGCTACCTGTTAAAGTCTAGGTCCCAGCATCATCATAAGAGCATCTACTACGGGTTATGCTTTTTGATTTTACTCATAAGAGCCAGCTAAATAAACATTGTCTCATAATGATTAACAACAAATACATGTACAGGTCCTTCTAAAAATATTAGCATATTATGATAAAGTTCTTTATTTTCCATAATGTAATGATAAAACTTGAACATTCATATATTTTAGATTCATTGCACACTAACTGAAATATTTCAGGTCTTTTATTGTCTTAGTACAGATGATTGTGGCATACAGCTCATGAAAACACAAAATTCCTATCTCACAAAAATAGCACATTTCGTCCGACCAATAAAAGAAAGTGTTCTTCATACAAAAAAAGAAACCTTCAAATAATTATGTACAGTTATGCACTCAATACTTGGTCGGGAATCCTTTTGCAGAAAGGACTGTTTCAATGCGGCGCGGCATGGAGGCAATCAGCCTGTGGCACTGCTGAGGTGGTATGGAGGCCCAGGATGCTTAGATAGCGGCCTTTAGCTCATCCAGAGTTGTTGGGACTTGCGTCTCTCAACTTTCTCTTCACATTATCCCACAGATTCTCTATGGGGTTCAGGTCAGGAGAGTTGGCAGGCCAATTGAGCACAGTGATACCATGGTCAGTAAACCATTGAATAGTGGTTTTGGCACTGTGAGCAGGTGCCAGGTCGTGCTGAATTTGAAATATCTTCATCTCCATATAAAGCTTTTCAGCAGATGGAAGCATGAAGTGCTCCAAATTTTCCTGATAGCTAGCTGCATTGACCCTGCCCTTGATAAAACCCAGTCGATCAACACCAGCAGCTGACATGGCACCCCAGACCATCACTGACTGTGGGTACTTGACATTGAACTTCTGGCATTTTGGCATTTCCTTCTCCCCAATCTTCCTCCAGACTCTGGCACCTTGATTACCAAATGACATGCAAAACTGAGCAACGGTTCAGTGCTGCTTCTTTGTCGCCCAGGTCAGGCACCTCTGCCGCTGTTATACAAGGTATAATTTTTACCTAGTGATGTCAATTGGGGAGAGCATTACCTTGTTTATAACCACTAATCTTGCTTAGACAATCAAATGGCAGCACTTTACACTCAATTGTTTTTTTATTAGTGAATCCGGTGTGTTGTTGTGTCTGCTATTAGTCATTCGCTCAGCTTCCTATGACATCATATTTCACTAAACAAACTAAACAAGGTATTTCATTGTTGACTCAATTATTCTAATAACAATCAATCAAATTATCTTAAAAAAGGGAAGACATCAGCCCACCAATAAAATGCTTTAGACTTGGTTAATGTGATTTGCCCTGATTTACTCTGTGATTTGGCTGCAGTATTATTCAGACATTTGTCTGAATCACTAATTCTTTAGTCCCGTCTTTTACAAGTTTCATATTTTCTCTGAATCTAGATACAACTTTACAAATAGAATTTAAAAAATGGAAGCCATTGGAAATCATTTACTGAATGTGGCAGGTGTTTTATTTTTAATGAAACCTAAAAATCTATGTATTCCAATAGGGGTTATACCTAATTCTTTCTCTGTAATGGTATGGTAAAACCTTGCTGAGGCATGCTTTCTTTTAAGAATGGCAACTGTTTTTTGTTTTTTTTTCTATGTGCAAATGAACCCCATACAATAAAGTCCTGGACTTGAATTTGATCAGAAAAAGCCATGAACTTTAGCTTTTCAAAATTGTTTAATTGGCTGATGATTAGATCAAGTGACTTTGATTATTTACATGGCTGCTGCTAATCAAGGGGACACGAGTCCCTTAATCTTCATCTTTTTACGTTGCTCTACATGTCTGTGGCAGTTAGAGCTGACCTATTGCTGTTACTTTTGATTCACATAAAGAGTTAATCAAAGAGCCAATGAAACGACAGAATGACAACTGAACATACCAAAAGCAGGTAGCAGCATTACAACACAGAGCTCATACACATGTTGCATAAGGGAAATACCTGACGCACATTTTATATTTATTTCTTAGCTGAAAGATGACTTTTATAAGCCACTCCTATTTGCTTCAATAGTCTTAGCTGCATGTTTTTAAAAATATATCAAAAATCATGCAAATCTTTCCAGTAATATCAAGGTGGAGAGTAACAGGGGCTATGACTACTTTTTTTCTCAATGCATCTATATTTTTACGATTTCCTGCAGCTTTGACAGAAAAAACAAAGGAAAAAATGCCATGGATGTAATCTACAAAGCAGGGTTTAAAGGCCATAAATGGTCCCTTCCTCATTAAAATGTTATGAGTTTGAATTTCAAGGAAATGGTTGTTACATCTTCCATCATTATACCCAATTATCTAATCATCATGGGGCTGACTAAAAGGTTCTAGTGTAATGCATTGTTAAGAGCCAGACTGGCAATTACATGTTGCTCTAAACTCCCAGAGGAGGTCTCCACCCATCTTTAAGCCATTTACTGCCCATCTTAGCACTTTTCTTATCCTTTGCTCCACACTGATCAAATCATGTAATACCAGTTTCTTCTTCTACTGGTTAAATTGTAAATTATGCCTCTTCTAAGTCTGCACAGCAACGTTATTTCACAAAATTATATAATATCTTATATCTTATGTCAAATTTAAAATAGTTGTTGTCATAAAAAAAAAAAAAAACAAAAAAAAAAAACACATACCTCCTTCTGGGAATATTTGATTGCCAGTTTTAAGCGGGCAAGGTCATTGGTGTTCTCATCCATCAGAGGATTGATGTTATCTCGGTAATTCAGAATTATATCCAGCTCTTTGGAGCTTCGAGTCTGGTCCAGAAGGTCCTTTGCAAATTGTTTGCACATATGGGACAACTCTTCATACTCTGATTTGAACTCATTCTCCACTGTGCTGAGCTCCTTCAGCTCCCAGCTGAGCTGGAATGCTGTGAGGAACGGATCTTCACTGGAGAGGGCAATGAGAGATGGGCTGGAGAGGGCCTTGTAGATATTAAGACGAGAGCGTGAGTTACGCAGGCTGTCCACGTCCGAGTTTGACATGCAGTCCACACAGTTGCAGCGCACAGCATGTGGCTGAGGTACGGAAACACCTCGTTGCAGAAGCAGTTTAATGATCTCATAGTTGTTCGTCTGAGCTGCAAGGATTATTGGAGTGATGTCTGGAGTGAAGTCTGAAAACTGTCTGTCCTGTAGAATAGGGGGGATCTTGTATGGACCAAGGAGAGAAGAAAACTCATGAGTGGATAGGGAAATAATACAATTCAAATATACAAGGTCTGTATGGGATAGCTTCAGAAAAAAAAAAGAGGAAAAAAACACTTTTAAACCTTTTACATGATCAGTGTATCAACCCTCGAGACCACTCAGGTCCTCTGGCTCAAGCCTGCTCTGCATTCGTAGAACCAGAACTAAACATGTAGAAGCAGCATTTAGTTCCTAGCTCCACTTATCTGGAACAAACTTCCAGAAAACTGTAAAAGTGCGGAAAGCCTGAGTTCCTTTAAATCAAGACTAAAAACACATTTGCTTAGGATTGCCTACGACTGTTCTAGTAAAACAGTTAAACTAAAACATCATTAGTTCAACTTTTTTATTTTCTTTAGTCCAACTGTTTTTAATGTTCTTTTTTGCTTCTGCATATTTTATTTTTTTTCCTACTTGCTTTGATTTTGTTTTTCCCCTATATTTTAATCATGTAAAGCACTTTGCATTGTCTTTGTACTGAATTGTGCTATACAAATAGCCTTGCCTTGCCTTGCCTTGATCCAAACCAACTGTCTGAAAGGACCTAATTGATGCTTTCTGACTAAAATTATCATCTATCAGTAAGCAACTAGCTAATTGCATGTGGTTAGGCTGGCCTCAGGATGTGTTCCTGGCAGAAGCCATGATGAGTGTTTTTGTTATGTCTATTTTTTTTTTATCTCTGGATTATAAAAAACACCTTTTGGAGATTATGTTAGTTGTATTTTTGCTCCAAAATCTTAAAAGCAAGGACACTAAGCACTATCATTTGGGTAATTATCCAAAAATGTCGGCCATAATAAAAAAAATGGATATCCTTTAACAAGAATCATACCCTTTAAAATAATTTTATATTGTTTGGTTTTGCCCAAATAAAATAAAAAAGAGTGAAGTGCATGTGATTTCAGCCCCTTTAATTCAGATACCCCTAAGTGAAACTCAGTGTAAATAATTACCTTCAAATATTTCCTAATCAGAGCTATGATTAGACCAATTTAAACTCAGTTAAAGCTGTTAATAAATTAGATTAAAGCGTTTTACATAGCTCAGAACAGCATTTGTTGAAAATAAGGTCCAGGAAATTGAAAAGTCAGTCTTACCCTGTAGTCAGTAATATAACTGCAATCACTTGAATAAATGAAATTATACATCTGTAGTTTTATAAACAGTAAATACTCTTATCAGATTTTTTTTATCACCTGTTTTTCTCCACGTGGTTTCTTGTGATTTAGTAGCAGTTCCACTGCTCCTACTACCTCTTTGCGTATTGCGTGCAGCAGAGCATCTCCCAAGTGTATGTTATAACTGAGCAGGAGCTCTATTATCTCCAGGTTCTCGTTTTCAATGGCAATAAGAAGGGCCGTGCGTCCCAGGGGGTCAATGCAGTTGATGTTGATCCTGAAGTAGATCTCAGCCTCATCCAACGCTTGCTTTACACTCGCATAATCCCCTCTTTCGACGGCCCCCAGGTAGACTTTCTCCATGGGAGAGAGCTCAGCCTCCGCTCGCACAATCCGCAGCGGGAGGCGGTCATTATATGAGGAATTGTCCGTTTTCTTGTAAAATAGTTGAGCCATTTTCACAGCCAAGGTGCGTAATTTCTGAAAGATACGGTGCAAAAAAGTTCAGCATTTGCTGAGACACACCTGTTGATCAATTAGGGCCTACATTAATTGAATTTTTCAATCTTAAAATCAAATATATAGCCAAACTTAAGCATTATATTGCTCTGGAACGTCTACAATTATTTTTAATTGAATATATTTTATTTAAAAGATGTTTCCGGTAAATATTGAAAGTTTATAATAAACACACTGAAAGCCTTATAGAAGTTTTATATATGTTTTTGTTAATTTCTTTCGATGAAAAAACTATATTCTATAGTTTTACATATATTTATAATCGAATTGGTAAATTAAATCGTGTAGGAAAGAAGAACTTTACCGCCCGCCTGTTGCTCCCTGGGTTTGATTTAAATAAATCCCTCGTTGGAAACCTGTTCCCAGATGAGGAAGTTAACGGCTCTTTTCCTCTTCTTTCCAATCTTCATCAAACCACCTGCAGCTCGCGCTCTTCATCATCCTGCCCAACCCTTCGGATGTTACAAACTCTATGTTTTTCCTGTTAAACTGACGCGTTCACTGATGCAGCGTGACACATCCGCTCCAGGCTGCTAAAACTGAGTGAACAAGCACCAACGCCCCTTCAGTCTCATTTTGTTGTTATAAACAACATACGTACGGAAGAGGATGAAGGTCACTGAAAAAAAAAAAAAAAGGTTAACTGGTTTTTAAATTTTATTTCAGTAGCCTATATTATGAGAAAAAAAAATTCAGAATTCTGACTTTAATTTCATAATTCTGACTTTTTTCTCAGAATTTTACTTTAATCTCAGAATTCTGACTTTTTTCTCAGAATTCTGACTTTAATCTCAGAATTCTGATATTAATCTTATAATTCTGACTTTAAATCTCAGAATTGTGACTTTTTTCCTCATAATTCTGACTATAATCTCATGATTCTGGCTTCTTTCTCAGAATTCTGACTTTAATCTAAGAATTCTGAGAAAAAAGTCAGAATTCTCGAATAAAAGTCAGAATTCTCAGATTAAAGTCAGAAATCTGACTTTAATCTGAGAATTCTGACTTTTCAGACTTCTGAGTTTAATCTCATAATTCTGATTTTAATCTAAGAATTCTGACTGAATTCTGACAGCTAACAAACATGTTAGCATCAAGTTGTAGCTATATCTGTTTTAGAGACTAGCTGTCTTGTTTTAATCGCCTTCTGCTCTTCCATTAAAGAAATAGTATCACTGGGGACCCCTCAGGCACGTAAAAAGTCGCCTAATTCCTTCATTTTCCACCAAAGTGTTAACTTGTATAGAATTGTATTTGATGTTGAACTAAAAAGGCTGGAGCCATGGATGTCTAATCATCTGCTAACATGTATGATATAAAATAAGATAATGTGGTAGACTAGAGATGTATAAAACGCCTTTTTAACTGTTAATCGGGCCTCTTCCTGAGAGGTGAAGATGAGCAGCTGCCATTCTGTAACCCTAAGTAATTTCTCTGATCTGAGTAAGATTATAATTTCTATAAGAATCTGTTGTCATGTCTCCTGTTTATTTAATACATATAAATTATGAAGTGTTATTTAAAGACTTTGTCCCGAGTGATCTCTTTTCAGAGAAAAGAAAGAGATAGAGTGTCAAGGTGCATACACAGAAACTATCTTTAACAAATATTTGTTAAAACAAAATCAAAATAAAATCTACAATTTTAGGTTTCTGTTGTCTTATCCTTAAGTTAAGAGACAAAAAATGGATGATTAGGATGGCATGTGGCTTTTAGTCAGTCACGTCATTACAGAAAAATATTGATTTAGATAAGAAAGTGGTGAAACTGAGTGCTAAGCCCTGCATTTGTAATGTGTTTACAAACAGATGTGTATGACAATATAGAGCGCAACATTTTGTTTTGTCATTTCAGTTCAGATTTGAAAAATAACAACTGCAAATTAACCTGGTTATTCCCTAAATATTAATAAAGTTCAACAATTACCCTTACATTGTATTAAAGCACTAAATCTTATCATTTGGATCAGAATCGAAATCCCCTTCATGAGGAAAAATTTCATGGAAAGACAAGGAATTTGACATTTTTTTCATCACAACACCATATACATTTTTGGGGAATTTTTTGAAGTTTTTCTTTCTGATGAAAAATATATCCTGTTGATCTCTCCCTCACATCTGTCTGAGGTTTAAACTGACACCTTTGCAATGAAAGGTGTCAAAAAGGAGAATTCTACCACCCTATATTTACATTGAGAGTTAAATACATTTTTGAAGACACAACTTTTTGTCTGACAACATCAAAACAAGAAACCTTATCCAACAGTGTAAAAAATGTAACATGTGATGGTTTTTCTAAAATGCAAAAAGAATGTACAACTTGAAGGGGACACAGGAGGGAATTCATTCAAACAGAGAGGTTATTGATACTGTTAGAACAAATTTCATTATTCAGTTAGACCTGACATAATCTGCCCTTTTAGTTATCTCAATGAATTCTCCTAGAAAAACTCTAAATTAGATCATTTCATTATAATATTTTCTCTGTTTTTGAGTTTGTATCATTCAAACCTTAACATAAATCTGACCCTGTTCTCTTAATCTTTCATCTTTATGCCGCAATAAACTTTTTTACGTTTCTTTTTAATACCTTTACAGATGATCTAGCTTTTGGTAATAGAAGAAGATGAGAATTAAAACCACGGGAAACCAAACATGTATAGACATTAATGCAATGCATCACCTCCTATTGATTTTTGATATATTCTGATATATAATATATTGGCAATAATCATTGTATTGTATCATAAGTTTAATCCTGCTCAACAATTTTTTATTTTTCTTTATTGATCTTGCATCGCATTATCATAGTCAGGCTAAATGTCACCTACTGAAAGTTTCATGCTGTATCCAGAAGCTGGTGCAGCACAAACGGGTTGTAAGGCTACGGTTTTATCTCCTGGAGGGTAGAGGGAGATAATAAATAGGAGCAGCTAATTGGTACTTGAGTTAGGACTAATAATGTTTCTATACAATTTTATGTAAAATTTGCAGTTTTATGGTGAAGAGCATAAATTAAAACAAAAAAGTAAGATGACTGATTCTATAAACCCTCATGTATAGTCTAAAATAGCCCGGGGTGTTTGTGTGTGAAAACAGATATTTTGAGAGCCCAGTTAGTAAATAGATTAAATTTATTTCTATAGCACATTTTTACAGTTAGGATGTTACAAAGTTCTTCAAAAAACTGTAACACAATTTAATGCACAGCATCATCCAATACAGAATATAAAAGCTACAATCATAAATGCATACCATGCAAGTTTGAGTCTGATTAAAAGCTCCTTGGAGTTTTTACAGGCAATGCATTCCGCAGTCAGGATGCAGCAGCTTGGACAGATCAGACTCCTTCAGTTCTGACATGGAGGTTGGGGACTACTGCTAAATTGGTTTTAATTTCATGACATTGGACTGCTCATTGGTTAGCAAAGTTTATAGAAAATATTTAAGCAATCAGCCAGAAATTGGAGTGGGGGGAAAAAAAACGAATGTGTTGTACCCCTTCAAGAACCTGTTTCATCCCGAGGAGCTTGCTTAACAAGACTTTCTAGATTAAAGGAGAGATTCAAGATTGAGAAAGGATGCATGGTTTAGAGTTACCAAAAAGGTGAATAGTTTGCTGTTTCTTGAGCCTGGGTTGTAAGTGACTGTGATGTTAAACCACAAAAAAAAAAAAAAAAAAAAGACAAACATAATTTTGTCAGGATCAAGGTGTACGATTAACTGTAGGTGTTGAAGATTTATTATTTATCCAAAAAAATAACAGACTTTTCTGTGCCTTCTCTGATCCTCCAAGGCTTAATGGTCTAGCTCTCTTCATAATTCCTTTCTGTAGGTGAACAGCATTAAACAAATCCACATGGGTACTGTCTGCCATCCAATGATGAGGCTCTGGAAAGAATGGTGTTAACTTCGCAGTCTGATGCACAGGGAGGAAAGATCAGTGAATCAGAGAAATGCTGAGAAATGCTCTGGAGTGTGGGAGAGGGCATCCCAGTAGAGGGTACTGGCAGTCGAGTTTGAGGAGACTATAGAGAGAACATGTGGACCAGAGTTAACACAGGAACTTTTGACTTTAGAATTCACACTTTGAAGGTAGGATGATTTAGTGTTTGGGCAATAGAGATTTGATGTTGAGCTAAAAGCTTGAAATATATAACTATTTTGCCTTATTTTAAAAGAGTCTCTTGTTTTTAAAGGGTGGTCCATAAATTATGCCACAGAGTCTAAATTATCTAAACAGTTATTGATTTGAGATTCAGGCAAATTACCAAGTGAAATAATATTTTACCAAATGCTTTACTTCTTGGGTTTGCATTGTGAATTGGTTTGAACACATTTAGATTGCTCTAATTTAATTAAAAGCTAATTCGACTTCATTCCAAACCCTAAATGTTGGTTCTCAAACTAAAATTCTAAAATTAATTCAAAACTGTGATATCATTGCATTGTTTTATTGATTATTTTTTTGTAACTATTTTCAGACCGTTTCCTGTGTGTACATAGTAGCTACTTAGTTTAATTGAATTTTCTAGTTCAGTCAATAGTTTTTAACTGAAATATGTTTGACTTGGAGTTGAATGATGTTGGTAATCGTTTATATTTCCAATGGAAGTCGTTGAATTTATTTCATATGTCTGCAGAGTTGACTCTTTGGTTGAGTGGTGGTATCACAGGTACTGTAATTGCTAATGGGCGCAGCCAATTTCAAATGTGTTCTGGTCTCCATGGGAGTAGAGATAACTAAGGTCAGTGTCAGAACCATGAGAAGAGTAAAAACTAAAAAAGTAGAGAGCCTTATCACTATTCATGTAAACAAAACAGTCTGGCATATACCGTCTGGGATCCAGCTGCTCTTCACACCCCTCTGGACCATAAACACAGACACTCACCAACCTGCACACAGTTTTCTGGATGATAAATCAACCACAGCCAATTGCACCGAGATGCTAAATATCCACCAAACCTCCTGCTATATTTAGAGAAAGAAATCTGCAGAACTCATTGTAGAATTAGTAGCCGTAAAATAGATAAAAGGATTTTAGAAGACAGAACTGATTATTTTATCATTAGTCAGGTTAAAGTGATCAGATTTAAAGTCTGGAGTGACCCACCATGTCAATTGTCAGCTGAAGACAATTTTATGGAAAGCATTTAAGATATAGCTCACGAAAAGATGGATGGATGTCCTTTAAGCTCTTTGTTGAATTTTCATTTCCCTAAAAGCCCATAGTCCTCACACAAAGTAGAAAGCATCCACATGGGTACCAGCTGTGTGATAAAGCACAGGATCTAAATGCAGACTCACAGAGTGAGGTAACCAAAACATTTTTATTGGCTGAGGATGCTGCATTGACAGGGAATCCAGTCAAATTTAGACCTAACAACAGCAACTAACAAAACCGGTTGGGAAGAGAGTTTTTATGAACAATGAAAAAAACAGGAAATCTGTTTTCTGAGGGAGGATAATGATCGATTACACAGATGAAGCAATTAACAGACTATGACTAGATGTGTGGGGGGGAGTAGGAAGCAATGTGAGAAGTAGCAGAACACAACAACCTCTAAACTAAAACCAGAATACAAAAGAAAATAAACAAAAGGCAGTAAAATAGAAAGATACTGAATTAAAAAAAAAACAATGGAAAAGGTCTAAAAAAAAAGCTATGGTTATGCCATTAATCTTTTAGAATTAGAATCATTAGACTGTCACAAGTACAAAGTGTTAGGTTTCTGTTTCTGCTATATTTTTCTTTTATATTCAGTTTTGCTTTGCTCTTTGTTTTATAGGTTTTTATGGTTTAATTCATATTTTGCTGTGTTCTCTGGTTTATTCTTAGTAACTGTTTCAGTCTTGGCTCTATTTTGTTTTTCCTTTTGAGTTTACAGTTTTGCTCCATGTGTTATTTTCCTAGTGGTCCCAAGAAATAAAAGAGGGTGGTTTCAGTCCACCAACCTCTGGGTTATGGACCCAGCATGCTTCCGCTGTGCCATTCTGCCTTTACTGGCAATACTCTTTCCTTTTTAAGCAGCAAGATGAGGTGGATTTCTTTTTATTATTATGTTACTGCCAAGTTTCTATAATTTCAAATCCTATACATATCACATTAAAATCTTATCATTTAGGAGTACAGGAATCAATCGGTTAAGGATAAGTAGAATCCTCTATGAGAGTCTCTGATGAAGAGACAGCTGCACTGCAAAGTGAACTTTGCATATCCTCTAAAATATAATTCAAGCTTTGTTAAAGTACATACTTTTATTTGTATAAATGTTAAAGTCTCTCTTGTTAACTTTAATTCTCAACTCCATTATTAAATTTTGAAACAAAATATCAACTGGCTACTGTCATCTCATGAGTCTGATGTTCTTTACTCATATTGTCTTTACAGAATTCTGTAGTGGTGAAGCAAAATAAACAGCATTAGGATTGAAATGCAGATTTCTTATAAACAAGAAAATGCAAGAAACTTTCTTTTTTCATAGAGTTGTAATAAAATTTGTTTTACAACTGTGCAGATGTATTTTGTGTATCCTAAATGCATGAATAAAGATACATAATATTCGTATTTGTTGACACAGGCACAGGAAAAGGAAATACTTGGACTGCAGTGAGAGGAAGTTTTTTAGAACATTCCGTTTTTTGCTGCAGTGGTAGCAAATAAAAGTCAGAGACAACAATCTAGCACCAGTTACAGCTCTTAACTTAACTTTCTTTTGCTTTCAAATTAGGAACTGATTGATTTAGCAAGCATGGTTATAAAAGATTCCTAGCTAAGGTATTAATGTACAGACCCTTCTATCTACTGTGAAGGCTGTAGGTTTTTTTTGATCACAAATGCATGTTCTCTGGAGGTCATGTTGTCTGCTGTTTACAGCACTCCCTTTTATAAAATTCAAGTCTTTTTTCAAATTAAAGTGGTTTCAAGCAACACAAGGATGTCAGCTGCTCTACTCCTCAGCTTCCACAATGACTAATGTTCTTTGCTGATAATTGCAGTGTGGTCAGCACGCTTTATGATGTGGGTGAAGGCTAAGATGGCAGAACAATCACGTGTCAGCAATATGAGCAGGACTGGGCTGAGTACACCCCCTCCGGCTGAGCTGATCTTCACTATGAGGGATTTTATTCTATTACTGCCAGTCCTGACAGTCTAGCATCTGGGTATTAAAAAGAAAAAAAAGATCCGGATCTCTTCACAGCTGGTAAGAGTTTGCCTCCAACAGCTGCAAGACTGTAAAATGATTGTAATTAACAATAATTATCAGTGTCTCCAGTTGGCATAGGTTTGGATCCAAAACCTTTGGTGGGATCCAGGCATGTTCAGAAAGGAAATCTCTATAGACATTTTTCAGTTGCTCAGCAGTTCTTCAGAACATCCCTTGGTATGCCGTCTGGTACAGTGTTGTGGTTTAAAAGAAACCCCTGAAGCTGGCATACAGCCTTATTTCCAGGCCATGTGGGGATAATAAAGCCTGCTGTTGGGGTTATCAGCCTGAGATGAACCCTTTCCTCTGCTGAGCTAGTTAGTAATTTTAAGGCTGTCACAGTCCTTACCGATTGTTTTATATATCTTTTTGTCAGCAAATGACTCAACAGTTTATTTCAGTCTGTCTCAGTTTTCCTTCGAGATGCATCTTCCCTGCATTTCTCTTTCTTCTATGTGCTTAAAGGAATAGTACACCCAAAACATGATTAGCCTTCATTTTCTACTCACCTCCATGCTGAACAACACTCTGGAGTACTTTTTTGATATCTCAAATGCATCTGGAGATCTGGGAGACTTCTTGCTGTCTGCTGACATTCAAATAATGGAGGTCTATGGCGCCCGAGACAGAAAGGTCCACAAAAGTCCACAAAAACTTGTCAATATTCCTCCATACTGCTCGTCCAATGTAATCCAAGTGTCCTGAGTGGGTAGCATCCAGAATTTACTCGAAACGAAGTCATTTAGAACGTTTTAGAGCCTAAACAGTAGTGTATAGGATTTCCTAATAGCGCCCCCATGCGCGCTCACGATTCTACGGAAGCCGGCAGACCAAACCAGCGCATTCAGCTCGGCAAAGAACTCATGCTCTTCCTCAACACTGAAGTCCTCAGACATTTTTCTTTCGTTGTTTCTTTCTTTGCACAGGTAAACGGCACATTTCTTCTTCTACGCTTGCATTATCGGCAGACCAGACGCTGAATGCGCACTTCCTTCCGGTTTGGTCTGCCGGCTTCTGTAGAATCGTGAGCGCGCATGGGGGCGCTATTAGGAAATCCTATACACTACTGTTTATGCTCTAAAAACATTCTAAATGACTTCGTTTCGAGTAAATTCTGGATGCTACCCACTCAGGACACTTGGATTACATTGGACGAGCAGTATGGAGGAATATTGACACGTTTTTGTGGACTTTTATGGACCTTTCTGTCTCGGGCGCCATGGACCTCCATTATTTGAATGTCAGCAGACAGCAAGAAGCCTCCCAGATCTCCAGATGCATTTGAGATATCAAAAAAGTACTCCAGAGTGTTGTTCAGCATGGAGGTGAGTAGAAAATGAAGGCTAATCATGTTTTGGGTGTACTATTCCTTTAAGGCAACAACAGCAACTCCAGACAGATGGGAGATCTCTGCCTCCTAGCATGGGAGTTTAGGTATGATACTCAGTAGCTTTACCACAGGCACTTGTGCTTATTTTTTTTTATCTGTGAAAGCCTTTGAGCATATCTCCACACTACAGTGCCTCACTTCTCTCATTTAAAGCCTATGAACATATAACAGCATCAAACTCAATAATTTAACTTTGCAAAAGATTTTCTGTACCATCTAAAGTTGGCAATGTCTTTATATATGAGAAAATAGGTCTAAATTTAAAAAGAAACTGCTCTGCACTGCAGGAAATATACAAACATGCAATATTGTTAAAGGAAAAATATATTTCTTTAAGAAACAGGTTGAAGCAGTAGCTACAAATAAAGGAATTTGCCACTAGATGGCAGTAAAATCTCTCAGTTTTTCGTTTTTCGTTATATTTTCAAGGTGGTGCCTTTTTTCTTTTGTTTTCATATATTCAAATGATTCCTGAGTTCTCTGACACTTAGAGGGTTAAAAAAAAAGTTGATTAAATTTTAAATGTTGAGAAATAACAACACAAAAAAAGGGCCTTTTCAGATCTGAACTGCATGAATTACAAAGGCTTGATCTCCTTACTGGCCTTTGCTGTTCATGTGGGAAGAAAACTTATTTAGCATCACAGTCTTGTGAATTATATGCAGTGTGTAATGCCCAGGTTTCTTTCTTGTTTCTAAAAATGAACTCTGATGCAATAGCCAAACCAGCAGCAGCGGTTTGTAGTCATTAAATAGAGATTTGAGCTCATTAGTCCTGTCAGCATCAGTGATGAGAGTACACAGCTGCTGTTTGCAAACCTGAATAAAAATATGATTAAATGTTTATGGCAAACCTTCAAATGTCTCTATTTACAAAAATATTCAGTTCTCTCTTCTGTATGCATTCTTTTATTCGAATTATCAATTGTGGTTTGGAAAAGTATTCCTACCCTCTGCACTTTCATCATTTTGCCACACTACAATCACAAAGTTCCCTGCATAAAGTGAAATTTTATACTGTATCATATATTACCACAAAGTACAGCGGTACTTTGTGTACACTAATGTAGGTGGGGCTAAATGTATGCAGGGCATGCTTTAGTGACAATGGCTTTCTATCTTTCCTTTCCCAGTCTAGTTAGTGAAAATTGTTATTGTGCCAGTTTACAAGCTTTTCTGCAGATACTTAATTGAATTCAGATCTGGATATTGACCTGGGCATTCTCACGAATGAATAGGATTTAATCTAATCCATTCCTTTGGAGTTTTGGCCAAACATAATTAGGACTAAATGTATGTGAGCCTTTATCAGATCGTGGTTGTAAAGTCTGAAAGCATTCTTTTATTTAGCATGTTCTAGTTTAATACGTTTTCTGTTCCATAAAAAAAGAAATAATCCCGAGAGATGCTATAATATTATTTTCATTTTCAGACAATGCAGAGATCAGTTACCTCTGTATCTCTGTAGAGGAAGCACCGATGTGTGAGAGTATTGTTAATGTCTGTTTACAGTCTAATAGGATCAAGAAACAACAGCCTCTTGACTGGCATGAACTTTTGTGCTCTTTGCTAATCAGCTGTCAGCACATATGTGTTTGTATTTCCCTGTGTGGTGCTGGCAGCCAGAGGGTTAAAAAACACTTGGAAGTCCTGTGGTCAAAAAGCAGATCAGAAAGCGTGAAAAGCCCCTTGTTACAGCAGTTAACATAAAGGATGACAGCTCCATTTGGCAACGAGAGGCCAATGGAAAGTTTAAGTCAATTATAGCTTGGCAGGGGGGGCAGAAGTATTTGAGACATTCTTTCAGAACAACCAGTACCCGCATACTGCCTCTGCCTTCATTCTGTGACCATGCATGTTCAATTGATAGTGTAAGCTAAAATTAAACCGCCTGATGGAAAATTCTAAAATCCTGATAGAAATAACAAAAAAACTGATCATATGAAAAATGTTAGAGCTGTAGAGATTTGCTTGAGCAGCATGTGCTTTTTTCTAAAAGTAATATTTTTTCATCTACTGGTGACATGACAGCTGCAGCGGGAACATTGTGACCACTTTCATGTGAATTTCCTTTTCTCGTTCTCATTGAGCAAAATAAATGGCTTCAGCCAGGTTTATAAGTGTCTGAGCTTAAAAGCTCATTTGGGGTGGGAAGTTTTGTAGGGAGGTTGTCAAAATTCAGATGACACAACAAAAGCCTTGACCTGAAGTTTAACAAGTCTCAAATTAAAGCACACAATATAAGCTTTACTTATGTAGATAAAGATTTACCAAACCATCTTTTTAGTTACAGATGAGTGGTTAAACATCTGCTAGTTGGTCTTGACTTGCTACTGAATATGTCAGGTTAGTTAGACTGTAAGGAAGCAGGTTTTGACAGATTTCTGGTGCCCCTACAACTGAGTTTGCAATGTTTCACTCCAGAGTCTTTCAGGCACAGCATTAGACATCACATTCCATTAAAATCTCTTGGAAACAGGAAGTTCCCACAAAGAGGGCTGCATGAGAATCAAACAGAGTTGTGGCTGTTGTATTCTAAGCATCATCCTCCCCTAGTTTTCATATTTTTTATGTGTATAAAAGCTGATGAGCTTCACCATAATCCTAGATTGGTTCTTCTCAAAGTTACAGTTTTTTTGTTTTTTTTTTCACTTCTTCATAGTTTTTGTATTTTATTTTAATTCTAGGCTACCAGCCTCAACAGCATGTTCAGCTCAATTTGATTCAATTCCATTCATCTATCTTCTCCCGCCTATTCCTTCAGTGTCATTGTGGGGTCGGTGCCTATCTCTGGCAGTCTATGGGCGAGAGGCGGGGTCCAACCTGGACAGGTCGCCAGTCTGTCACAGGGTCAATTCAATTTAATTCACTTTATTTATGTAGCACTACTTCACAACACCCATCATCTGAAGGCACTATAGAGCCAATTCAACCAGATCATACAGTCAGACTGCTAGAAAGTTTCTATCTAAGGAAAACCAGCTGATTGCCTCCAGTCATTGTCTTGCAGGACATGCTCTTTTGTACAAACATGTGGTAATATTCAATAGATATTCGACTGTATTTATTTATGTTTTGTTGGCTCTACAGTGATCCCTCACACGTGCATGTATAGGAAAAACTGCGTGTTGGTATTTGTAATGTTCATATCAAGTTTGGCATTGCTTTTACCTCCTGTTAAATCTTTGGGTCTCCTTTTCATGACCTCTGTAATCCCATGGAGTTACACCTTGTAAATATTCAGCCATTTGAACTTCCGTACTTCCCCTACGACTACTGAATTTACCAACCCAGTTTTTATTATGCACTGCCAGATTGTCTGTTACTGAGTCATTCATTACTAAGCGGTTTTGGTCATATTTCAGTCTGCTCGACTATTATTATTATTATTATTATTATTATTATTATTATTATTATTATTATCATTATTATTTGTAGTAGTAGTAGTAGTATTAATAGCAGTAGTAGTATACAATCTATATATGAATTGTTTTTGCTTGACTTGTACAAAGAGACAAATGTTAAGCAAACCAATGTAATTATGTTGATAACTACATGCTGGGTTATTTCTTAATTAACCTAAGGATCTAGGATCTGCAAAGACCTATAGAAAATCAGCCCACTGCAGTTATCACAGTATACATATATGTGGTCTATTTAGAAGATTTTAATAAACTATTTTTAATACTGGCAAAAAACTGATTATAACCAGTTTAACTCAAATGTTATAACACAACTTTTTTATATTTTTGGCACTAGTGGCCTATATTTGATAGTAAACAGATGGGAAATGTTGTGGAAATAGAGAGAGGGTGAAGATGTGCAAAATCTTTTTACCCTAGGTCAGGGTAAAAATCCAGGACAGGTGAATCAAGGACTAAGGTCTTTGTTTACACGTTGGTCATGTTTCATCCCTGCACCAATACCACGCCTCACAAATTCACATTTCTTGCATTTTTAAATCAAACACTCAATGTTTTTGAAGAATTATGTGCAGTATAAAATGATGCACATTTGGAGGACTTGTGTTTTTTTTTCTATTAGAGCTTGGTCATTAACCCTGACAATGTGCAGTCATGCTAAGAACATAACTGATTGCACCGGGAGAGGGCCTACTTTAGTTGCCAAAAAAAGAAGATAAAACTCTACGTATCTGTGTTTATGTTTTATTGCTTTTCCACCATATTCCTAGGGAATTTGCAGTTGAGGATAAATAAAATGATTAAAGTATGTTGGTTCTGCTGCCTTTCTGTTCTTTTATATCCCAAGAGGAACATAACCTGGGGAAGATGGATTTGGGTGCCGTGTGGCTGTGTGTTCAGCTTCTATGGAGTACATTATTTACTTTTATAGGGTTGGATTTCAAAGAGGTTGCTGCAATCGTTTTGCTGTTTAGAGCTTCAGCTCAGAGTAATAAATGATAACGATAGAATAAGCAAAAACAAAACAGAACGTTCAATAAGATCAGTGACTGTGGAGTGCTGGTGTCTCTTGAGAATAACCAATTGCAAAAACAGTTCTAAATAAAAGGTGCAGTAAAAAAATGCTTGCTTTAGCTACACTAACTTGAGGTAGCATGAAAGATTAAATTAAATCAAGCTTTAAAGTTAAAACATCGGGATAATCGTAAAATAGTGTCTTTCAAAAATAAATGGTAAATGGCATGTACTTATATAGCGCCCTTATTCAAGTTAGGAGACTTGACCAAGGCGCTTTACACTACATTCATTCAGCCATTCACACACACACTGATGGTGGCAAGCTACATTGTAGCCACAGCTGCCCTGGGGCTCACTGACAGAATCAGGGCTGCCGTACACTGGTGCCACCAGGCCCTCTGACCACCATCAGTAGACAATGCAGGTGAAGTGTCTTGCCCAAGGACACAACGACACTGAAAGTCAGAGTTGGGGCTTGAACCGTCAACCCTTCGATTTCAGGGCAAACTCCTACATCCAACGCCACTGTCGCCCCAAACAAGATACAGACTAGATCGTAATTTTGTTGATTATATTGATTGATTAGCTTTAAATCAAATACCATAATGTCACTTAATTGTGAGAACATATTTTCAAAATATTTTCGTATCAGTCCAAGCAGAACCAGAGGTATTTCAAGTCACATTGTCATGGAGCTTCAGTTAGCTGTCTCGATTGGATTACAGACCTTTTCTCTGTCACTTAAAACTTTTATCTGTCAAGGGTTCAGAAGGTAGGACCCATAATTAGAGGCGAGAAAGACTGTGATTACTTACAATGCACTTATTGACAGAAAGGAGATGTGGATCAGCAGCGGCTTTGGGGGGAGGCGGGACACCGCCCATCACTGGCAACTCTGGTTAGAGAGAAACACAGGTAAGTAACCATTATAATCTGATGGAAGATGATCATCCATGTGAGTCACCTGGTTTATTTGTCCATCTCCTTAGAGCGAGGTAGGATCCAGCCTGGTAAGGGAAACAGTTCAGAACAGAAAGGCTCCAGGAGTACGTAGCCTGGTCAGCGTTTCCGATCAGAACAAGAACAAGCAGGTCCAAGCTTCCAGGCTCAGAGGTCCAGAGAGAGTTCAGGCAGAAAGTTCCGATGGGAAAAGGCAAGTATAGTAGTTGAGAGGCAAAACAAGGCAGGATATCAGGAATACTATGGTACGTTAAAACTCGCTTCCTTCACAGAGCCAAGACGGGAACAGGCATGCTCAGTGGATAAGAGGCAAAAGATGATCAGGAAAACAGGAACACTAAGAAACACTAAAAACCTCTCTCACCACTGGCCTCTGAGAATGAGAACATATGGTATCAGCAATGACCTCCAATTCAGACTCAAAATTCAATGATCTGGCCCCGAAAGCTGGGACTGAGCCGTATATAAAGAAGCAGAAGCAGAAGCAGAAGCAGGTGGATGAGATGAACGGTAATTGGAAACCAGGCCAGCTCTCCGGGTCATGATCATAACATTTTGTTAGTTTCTTCCTGATTATACCCAACTGTATAACACATATAATCCTTCATTATTTTATTATTGTGAGCATAATCCATGTTTGTATCAAAGTTCAAACATTTTTGAAATTGATCTGTAACCCTTTCTGGACTGACAAATGTAGAAAAGAAAAAATGTTTTAACAACTTTTCTGAATTTCTATATCATCTGATTAGTTGATTTTTGAAATATGTCCACCTAATTCCTGTTGTCTTACTGTACATGATCTGTTTTAAATAACTATTAGATTCTACTGGTTTAAAACTAATCATTCCTTTTCACTTCTGAAAGGAGGAAAATACTATTTTAAAGCATTCTAGGTCATTTCAAACAATTTATCAAATTTTAATAAATGGTAAATGGCATTCAAGTCAGGAGACTTGACTAAAGCACTTTACACTACATTCATTCACCCATTCACACACACACTCACACATTGATGGTGGCAAGCTACAATGTAGCCACAGCTGCCCTGGGGCTCACTGACAGAAGCGGGGCTGCCGTGTCCTGGCGCCACTGGGCCCTCTGACCACCATCAGTAGACAATGCAGGTGAAGAGTTTTGCCCAAGGACACAGCGACACTGAAAGTCGGAGTCGGGGCTTGAACCGTCAACCCTTCGATTTCAGGGCAAACTCCTACATCCAACGCCACTGCATATTAATATTAATAGCATATTTTCATTACCTATCAAAATCATTTTTAAATGCATAATGTTTAAAATGATAGAATCATTTACATCTGGTAAACTTGTTCAAATAGATGAGCCAACCAAAAATCCTATTTTGTCGCAGTTGATAAAAATTAATATTAGGTTTGCTGAACTGCAGTGTTGTAACCTTATGTTACGCCTGCACCATCTGCTGAAGGAAACACTCAGGTGTGCAATTACAAGCTTCAGTTCTTTATAGACTGACACTTCTATCTTCTAGCAAGGATTGGTCATTTACTATGAATTTGTTATAAATGTAATATGACAGAGTTTCATCAAGCTTCCCCTTGCTTGAAAAATAAGCTTGAAAAATTGGGTATGATCCAATTCCCTCTATGCAATCACTGCTGTCAGAAAATTCTACTCATCTTCTTTTTCATTTTCTCCTGTAACTAGATGCTGTCAAGGCCCAAGGGCTTTGCTGCACAGTTTGCTTGGCTGTATATATAATTGGACCCTGTCAACAGTGTCCAGTGCAGCAGAAGTGCAAGGTTTGTCATGGCATCTACTTTGTGCCAATTTCAGCACAGGGCAGCTGTGAGATAGTTTGTCTGTCATTAATGCAGACTATGGGATAGTGCAGACACAATAGTTGCCCCTACATGTTTGTGGAAGGAATGCAAATCGTCTGTAGGGAAACAAAGCTAAGTGAGCACAGCTGAAGTTGGATTTGTGATTGTAATCTAAGCCTTAAAGTTGCACATCTACAGGAAGAAACTGGTATGTGGTTTTGCATCTAAAGAATGGAAAATGAACCACATAATGACACCGGCTGTTTTCATTAACACCATAATTTTACACTTTTTTTTTTTTTTGCTGACATGATAATTGAATGTAATAGCGGCAAATACCAGAGGAGATTTAGAATTCAGCATGGATGCATCTCACTGCATCAACACACCTCATTAGACATGTTTCAATTTCCTCTGTGAATTCTACGTCTTCAGCAATGTTCCTTTGTTCCCGATCAAATTTACTGTGAATCAAATTAAGGGATTTGACCTGCTTTGCTGTTTTACTAAGGATTCATGTGGGTGTTCTCCTAATCAACGTGGGAGGCAAAAAAAAAAGAAGATGTTGGATCATGACTGAGCTTGTCAAGACGAAAATGCTCTGTCTGGAAACGTATCACACACCTATAGGACAGAAGAAAATAGGACAACATTGATGCATGACTCCAAAAACACGAAGTAGAACTTAAATCCTCAGAGAGCAAATTGTGGCCAGGATGAAACACACTGAGCTCTTTGAATGTTTTATGTTTGTATGGCTCTATTGAAAATATGTAAAATTTTCTGGATGAATCTATTTTTTTAAAATATATATAGATTTTGTTTGTTTTTTGTTTATTTCAATTTTTTTTTCAAAAACTGGACCGAATACTTATGAAAATCCAGTAGGTAGGCAAAGACTTATTTTCAACAACAAACTGCAGAGTTTTCTTTCTTTTGCAAACTATAATTAAAAAAATCCTACATATACTTGTGTTTTACCTTCTTTTACTGTGATAGCCATAATAAAATCTAGTGCAACTGCCTTTGATTTAATATTATAAAAAAATGCATCTTCTGTCGAGTCAAATAAGGATTTTTAGGATTATTAGTAAACAGTTTCCTGAACCCAAACAAACGCATCAAATAGGTTATATCAAAATTGGGGTAGATATCTGCAGCATGCATTTTAAAACAGTGTCTATGCTTTCAAAATATCACAATTCAAATCATAATGTGGAAGCTTTATTAAAAAAAAGTCCCAGCAATCAGACCAAGAGATTCCCTCTTAGAATCAGTGGTCACTAAAAAGTTAGACGTAGACTTATACAGATTTATTTTGTAATTTTGTATACACGAGTGTATACAAAAAGAATTTTTTTTTAAAACAGCTCTAGAAATTTTTTTTTTATTGCAGCCTTGAAAACAGTAATAAATACATTAAAAAATGTAATATATAGTAACTGTCTGTAGTAATTTTTTTTTTTGCCCTATATGCTCTGCTTTTGACATTCTATCCTGTGTTGGTCTATTAAATGAAATCCAAAACAGATGCCACTGATGCCAGGAAAGGAAACATAATGAGAACAAACCAGGTGTGTGAAAACATTTGCAAAACATTTGCAATGTGAAAAAAGAAACCAGTAGGGGGAGACAGAGGTCCACTTCGTTCTGAGTGGGATTCATTTGTATTTCTAAGCAGACCTGCGTATGGTTGCTTTTTTATTGTTCAGAATGTGGCAAACATGGTAAGGTTAAATGCCCTTTTTTATTTCTTATCTGTGAAAATGTGTAGATAAAAAAAACTCACAGAATTCCTTTCTGTGCATTTTTGATCCCATTTAATATTTTGCTCAGTGAAACTCAAAGGTCTACCTTCTCATTATGCTTTCTGCTCTGAATGGCACAACACTGCTCCATTTAAGACCTGAGAAGACGCATTCCAGAGTAGATAATAACCAATGGGCTCAGAGGGAGGCGCGGCTTTCCCTTTACTCCGCTAAAGCAGGAGTATGAAGTTTCCCCTAACAGCGCACAGCTGCTGGGAGAGAATGCTGCAGGTTCGCCCTCAGCTCAGGTGCGTGATTTTTGTCCAACTCCGCTTTTATTCACCTATAACTTTAATTGTTCAAGAGTGCATGCACGAAGTTTAAAGCTGCAGCTCCGCTCTCCAAATGGCTTGGATTATTCCCTCTCATCTGCTCTGGACTGGCGCTGCTTTGCTTCTGCTCGCACTGATTCTGACAGGTGATGCAGCCGCGAGCGTTTCTGACAGCTATGGATTATCGTACGCCCTGAGGCCTGAGCTCTCGGAGGACACCATACTGGTAGCCAATAACGGGGTCCGCGCGCCTTTCGGGAGATCCGTCTTCATTGATCCCATTAACGATCTGGTGGTTCAAGTTCAGCCCGGCGACAGATGCAGCATCACAGTTTTGGACAACGACCCGCTGTCTCAAAAACCTGGACACTTGTCTCCGAAAAAGTTCCCGTGTGAATTTGGCCCCAATGATGTGAAGTATTCGCACTTTGGCTCCCGGAGTCCCCCGAGTGACAGGGTGAGGTTACAGCTCAGGTATGACACCCAGACGGATACAATAATAATCCCATTCATGATGGAGGTGGAGGTGATCTTCACACAGCTGGAAGTGGTGACCAAAAACATGCCACTGACTGTTGACAAACTGCTGGGCACCAGTAATCCCATCGATCCAGGGATTTTGGAGTTCACCTTTGATAGAAGCGCACAGACGTGTAAAATAACTTCACTCACAAGTGGCAACGTGATTCCCAGATATGGGAAACTTGTGGATGAGGAAAGCCTGGGAACATTGGTAGATTGTGATGAATTCATTAGGATGAACATCCGTTATCAGCATACTTTTGCCTCAAAGTCACCAAACAGGGATTATATTCCCATGCTTGTGGAATTATATGATAAAGAAGGCAATGTGCTGAAGCAGGATTTTTTCCAGATTTTGGTGAGAATAAAAGAGGGAGAGGACAACACGCCTCCTAAGCCCAGCTTTGTTGCCATGATGATGATGGAAGTGGACCAGTTTGTGATGACAGCAATAACCACTGACATGCTGGCTGCTGAGGATGTGGAGTCTAATCCTGATGAATTAATTTTCAACATCACTTCCTCTCTCTCCTTTGAGGAGGGCTACATAGTCAGCACGGATGACAGGAATTTACCAATAACGTCATTTTACCAGGGAGACCTCAAAGAATTAAAAATAGCTTATAAACCTCCTGCTGTGGATTCAGACACTGAGAGGATTTTCCAGATTGAGTTTGAAGTCGTGGACACCGAAGGGGCTGTTTCAGACACGTTTGCCTTCATGATCGTTGTCAAGCCGATGAACACGCTGGCCCCTGTGGTTACCAGGAACACCGGTCAGTTATTGTATGAAGGCCAATCCAGGCCGTTGTCTAGTTCACAGAATCTGGAAATCAGCGATGAGGATAATTTAGACAAAGTCAGAATTCGCGTCATTGATGGTTTGAGGCATGGAGAGTTGACTGTTGTGGGATCCAGGAGGAAATTCTTCACCCCAGCTGACCTTGATGCTGGAGCAATCATTTATCAGCATGATGGTAGTGATACATATAGTGACAATATTATCTTCAGGATGACAGACGGCACAAATGAAGTGGAGTTTTTGTTTCCCATCACTGTTGTGCCCACAGACGACGAGGCACCTATTATCAATGCCAACACTGGTTTGATTTTGTTAAAAAATCAAGTCATTCAAATCTTTCCATCTATGCTTAGTGCTGCTGATATCGACTCTGAAGATTCTACAATAAAATTTGTGCTGGAGCCTCCCTATTCAACAGTGGGGCAGGTGTTGCTGCGTCAGTCTGAGGCACCAAAGGACCCATCTACTTGGAAGTTTAATACAGAGGATGAAATGTATGAGAAAGTAGTGACTGAGTGGCTGCAGCAGGATATTATCGATGGAAAATTGTTCTATAAGCACACAGGCCCCCACAGCACCAGCACAGTCATGGATCAGTTTGTTTTTACAGTGCAAGATGACAATGATCCCCCTAATCAGTCTGGTAGGAGCACATTTATAATCAAAATTATTCCTGTTGATGACCTCCCACCTGAACTTTACCCCAGCACTACCTTACAAATGACTGTACACGAGTATCAGCTCACGTACTTTCGGAAGAAATTCCTCCGTTACACGGACCTTGACTCAGAGGATCGGGATCTCAAATACACCATCATCCAACCACCTACAGACACAGACGAGAACAGTCCTGTTGTACTGGGAGCCCTGGTATTGACTGAAAACCCAAACACTGAAGTCACAACTTTCACACAGGCACAGATTAACCATCACAAAATAGCTTATAAACCGCCCGATCTTGAACTTGGAATTACCACTCATGTTTTGCAGTTCAAATACACAGTGGAGGATGTCTCTAGAAATAGTGTCGAGGGAGTTTTTACAATATTCTTAAAACCTGTGGACAACAAACCACCTGAAATAACAAATTCTGGTTTTAGTGTACTGGAACGTGGCAGACATATCCTCACCAGAGGAGAGCTGGACACAACAGACACAGATACAGACAGCAGCAAAATAATCTTCACTATTGCACAGCCTCCTCTTCATGGCCAGGTGCAGTTTATATTCACTGAAATGACAATGGGAGATACATTCAACCTAGAGCATATCGAAAAAGGAATGATCTCTTATATTAATAATGGCGATGAATCAACTGTAGATTTTATAAAAATAGATGTCAGCGATGGGGTTCATACTGTTCCAATTACTATAAAGATTACAGTTAAGCCAATTGATGATGAAATTCCAACAATCAACCTACCAGCTGGGACAATAGGCTCCTATATAGATGTACTAGAAAACGAAGCTACAGAAATCACAAGTAATGTGATTCAGGGAAGAGATGAGGACACAGATGACCTTCGTTTGACCTTCATTGCTGAAGACAAGCCATCACTTGGTGAAATCCTGGTGAAAGGGGTTCCATCGAGCACTTTCACTCAAGCTGATATTATTAACGGCTTTGTGGTGTATGCTCATACGAGCGGAGAGATTGGCTTGAACACACGAGAGGACTTTTTTAATCTCACGCTTACAGACATGTCTGATGAGTGGACTATAGGAGGAAATAAAATTACTGGTGTCAGAGTTCATGTAACTATTCTTCCTGTGGACAGCCAGGCTCCAGAGGTCTTTGTAGGGCCACAGTTTACTGTTACTGAGGGCGAAAAAAATGTAATTCAGATTCTTCATATAAGCGCCGCTGATGATGACACCCCTAATGATGACCTCCTTTGTACAATTATTGTGCAGCCAACTTCAGGGTATGTGGAAAACATCTCTCCGGCCCCAGGCTCTGAGAAATCCAGGTCTGGGACAGCTATTAGCGCCTTCACCATTAAAGACATTAGACAGAATCACATTTACTATGTTCAAAGCATTCACAGAGGAGTCGAGCCAGTGGAGGACAGGTTTACCTTCAGATGCTCTGATGGCATCAATTTCTCTGAAAGGCACTTTTTTCCCATCTCCATAATCCCCTCTAATGATGAAAAGCCTGAGATTTACATGAGAGAGTTTGTGGTTATGGAGGGGATGAACATAGTTATTGACACTCCCATCCTGAACGGCGCTGATGCAGATATCCCAGCCGATCAGCTCACATTCTCTATCATCAAACCCCCCAGGCATGGTTTTATTCTCAATCAGCTCACAACCGGCACTCTCCCTGTGTCTAACTTTACCTTGGATCAGATCATTGATGGCTCTAGTATTGTCTATGAGCATGATGACTCAGAGACAACAGAGGACAGCTTTGAAATTTTCCTCACAGATGGAAAATTCAGTGTGGAGAAAACAGTAATTGTTATGGTGATCCCTGTGGATGATGAAACCCCTCGGATGGCTATCAATGACGGCCTAGAAATTGAGATTGGTGACATTAAAGTAATTAACAACAACATTTTAAAAGCTACTGATTTGGACTCCGAGGATAGTACACTGACTTATATCATCAAGTTTGGTCCTGGCCAGGGCTATTTGCAAAGAGCAATGCCATCTGGTGAATTGCAAAATATCTCAGTTGGGATGAATTTTACACAGCAAGAAGTAGATCAGGGATTGATTTTGTACATCCACAATGGGCAAGAGGGAATCCGTGACCTCATCAAATTCGATGTGACCGATGGAATAAACCCTTTGATTGACAGATATTTCTACGTCACGATTGGTGGCATTGACATAGTTTTCCCTGATGTGATTAGCAAAGGAGTATCCCTTAAAGAGGGAGGCCGAGTTACCTTGACAACTGACCTTCTCAGTACAAGTGACCTGAACAGTCCAGATGAGCATTTAATTTTTACAATCACCCGTGCTCCTGTTAGAGGACATCTGGAATGCACAGACACACCTGGGATGCCAATCTCGTCGTTTACACAGCTCCAGCTGGCCGGTAACAAAATCTATTACATTCACACCGCTGATGACGAGATGAAAATGGACAGCTTTGAATTCGAAGTGACCGATGGCTACAATCCCGTGTTCCGCACTTTTCGCATCTCCATCACAGACGTGGACAATAAGAAGCCCGTGGTTACGGTTCACGGCCTGGTGGTGACGGAGGGGGAGAATAAACTTATCACACCTTTTGAACTTACGGTTGAAGACAGAGACACTGTGGACCGCCTGTTGAAATTCACAGTAACTCAAATCCCAGTTCACGGTCGCCTGCTGTTTAACAACAGTCGGCCTGTCACTTCTTTCACAAAGCAAGACCTAAATGAGAACATGATCAGCTACCAGCATGATGGCACAGAGAGCACAGAGGACAGTTTCTCCTTCATTGTCACTGACGGCACCCACACAGACTTCTTTGTCTTCCCCGACACAGTATTTGAGACCCGAAAACCTCAAGTGATGAGGATTACTGTTCTTGCTGTGGATAATGGGGTGCCACACATTGTTGTTAACAAGGGTGCACAGACATTGCGGGTGATGGAGAGAAATCATTTGGGGTTTGTGATTACCAGTAAGTCCCTTAAGGCAGAGGACAGGGACAGCATTCAGGATTCTGTGACTTTTAGGATTACTGTGGCCCCAGAGCATGGTTACCTGATCAACCTTGGCAGAGGGAATGCAACCGTCACCACCTTTACACAAGGTAAGACACTTGTTGTTTTAGTCCTGCAACATATGTAATATTCTGCAGATTTCCTCTCTGAATCCCATTTTTATTCTCAAAGTTTTTTTATGCTAATCTCTGTATATTTACCTCCTTTGCCAAATGTGCTCCCCGTTTGACTCATAAAAGAAACTTTCCCAAACAATTTCTTTTATTAATGTTTCACCCATTTTCTCCAGCCCAAGGCTTACTAGATCTCTTGAGGAATGTATTTTTTTCAGACACTGCCTAGTGGGTTCACTTTTGGAAAGAGCTGGTGGAGATTTGTACTTTAGATGTGAATTACTTTCAAAGAAAAACCAAGGGAAATATAGACAAGGTGGTAAATAATATGAACTGCAGACATGTTGAAGAAAGACTGGCTCAAAGGAAATCACTGGTTTTGTAAAAAAACTGAAGGTTTGCAGAAGTTATATTTCAAACAGGCAGGAGGGAATTCTTAGTTAATGGTGAATGTAGGTGTAGCCGCACATTTATTTTGTCAGTGTCTGTTTTTTTTGCTTCAATTTACCGAGCTACTGTGCTAAGTATGTCCCCAGGTAATTGATATTTTAGCAGATTTAATATGTGTAAATTGTTTGTTTATACAAACTGCCCACCACTAATAACAATTCTGTAAATCAGTCATGTAAAATTTAACTGAAAGCTAGAGTATGTTGACTTTAACAACTTTAGACATTAAAAGTAAAGCTTTAACAAACTGCCAAATCAATGATTATGAATAAATTAACATTATGTAATCACAACACAAATCAGAGTAACGGCAAATTATTAAATGCCATTTTGGATTTTTATGTAAAATATGCAGTAATTATTTATCAGGCTGGTTTGAGCAAAGTCAAAATATTCCCACACTCCAAACATGCATATTTTATCACATCATGAAGAAATGTTTAAAGATTTCTGTTTTTTGAGAAGCACTTTGGTGTAAAGAAAAAGAAAATTTTTAGCCTATTTTTTTCCTTGTGATCAATAAACCCAACTAGCAGATTCCTGTTGGTGTGATTCAGCCTCTGCTGAAATAAATGCTCTCTTTTTCAGCGGAAATCAATGATATGAACATATGCTACATTCTAAAGGATGGGGACAACGCAACAAGTGACATTTTCCATTTCTCCATCGAGGACAAAGGTAAAACTGCTTTAATCCAAACATAATCTCTGTTTGTAAAGCTTGACACATTAAGGAGAATTTAAAGCATTTTTTTTTCACTTATTTAAGCTGAACCTTTATAGGCTTTTCCACATGAAGGAAAGCCTAGGATTCATATCAAAATGTGTCTAAGCCAGAGTTTAGGAAAAGACAGCAAGGAGTTCCAGAGCTTTATTTTGACACACATAATGTAGAGGGAATTGTATACTATTTATGTTGTGATATGTGTTTTAACACTGTCATGATTTGTCGCTGCCTTGCATTTAACTGTTTTATCCTAGCATCTTTGTTAGCTTGTCTACAAATTACTCCAGAAGTAGTTATGCCTTGTGGCTTCAACCCATAATTACTGGTTATTTTTCAACCAGTAATTATTCATTTAGCAAATGACTAATTAGCAAAGCAATTAGCAAAGACCTTCCCTGTAATGAAGATTCGTAATCTGGCACAGTCTCAGTGAAAGGTTTGGGGCAGTGATGTCGGTGTTGCCGATCAGCAGACGCAGCGTGCCTTACAGTGTGTCCTTTTCACTACCCTTCAGCTGTGATGAGTGAGCACAAAGAGCCGCTCTAATGGGGGCCCTCTTTTCCCACAAGTACCTCTCTGGCCTCCGTACTCATACCCTCGTTTTGCATTTTTTCGAGGATAAATCTGTTGCTTCAGTTTAAGCCAGTGGCAACAGGTGGATATAGCGCTGCTGAGGGATGAGTGAAAAGCAAAAGCTGGCTGTAAATTACAGCTCTTTACCTGAGTGGCTTTGTTTTCAGTTAAGGAGAAACTTCTTTGTTGGTGGGGCTCCATCTGTCCGACGCGTTATTACCACACCTGTATTATTTGTCAGGGATCTCTGCTGGTTGTCTCTCTCTTTGTCACTCTCTTAATGACATACCCACTAGTCCCATGATACCCATGGGTCCCACACCAGTATTTTGTTTCCCAGAGCTGATGATTAGGTTCACTTTCTCAGTTCTGAATGATCTTTCACATAGAATTTACACTTGATGCATTTTCATGACAGCTATATAAACACTGTCAGATGCTTCAGAATGCATTGTACTAAAAAACAATAAGAGCTGAACAATTGGAATTGTTGTTTAGCTTTTTATTGCCTTTTGAAAATCTCTAAATAGTCGGCCTGCCCATCCTCCAGGACTTGTTATGTACTGCGGTGCAGCTGGTGAGGCAGTCAGTGAACATTTTTCCAATGAGATTCGAGTTCCGCTGGTGGCAGCCCTGATTCCCCAGACAGAGTTTGCAGCTCTTTGAACAGCCGTGTTGGGGAGAAGCTGAATGGCGTACACTAGCTCACAGCTGTGCCATGTCATGTTAAACAACCAGAGACATCCTTCTCCTAAATGCATCCTGATTTAGCCAAAGCAACTTTGTAAAATTTTATTTTAGTAAATATTCACTTTTCATGATGCAGCTGCTTTTCATAAATCCAAGGCAGATATAAACTTCATATGCTTACTGTATGAAGGGCATATTGAGTAAATGTTTCTTTCTGATTGCCAGTGTCTATAAAATCAGTGTTACCTTTTTGGCACATGTCACACCATCACTGACAACTGGTCTTTTATGTATCACCAGATTAAAAATTATCTAGTATACTAGCTACTAAAATGATTTAGCCCTAAACTCAGGAGGAAAACAACCTATAGGTTCATACTGTTAGGATTAAATACACAACAACAAATAGTAGAAGTAATAAAAAATAAAAAAAACCTGTAGAGATGCCTTTATGTAATGAGGTTGGTGTTTTTAAAATGTTTTTAGCAGTCATTAAGATTTAGATCTCAGCTTTGGTGGTTGCTGTTAATTTAACCACTTCTTTCTATCTATTTTAATTTCAAAGTTGTAGCTTTTTTGATAAAATGCTGCTGTTTGCAACATGAGGTTGTACAAATTATGCATTGTACCCATGAAAACTAATGTAATTTATAAACCTCACTTAGCGTTTAATCAAAGGAAAACTGGTTACAAAGCACAAAAAAATCACAGCAGTTATTCAGGAGATTATCAGCTTTTTTGTTTTAGTTTGATCAGAGGTGATAACCTATTTTCTGAGAATGAACCAGTCCGAATGGGATCCAGAACCAAAAGAATTACAAAAAATGGAATTAAAAGTTCAAATCTTTGTTCCATATTATTAAAACACACATCAGTGTTAAATACAGCTACGAATTCAGCAATTAAATATTTTTATTGCTCTGAAACCTGGAGTATATAAGTGTTGAGTACACAATAATATAACTATATATAGCATTTATCTACATGCTGGTGAAGATTCTCAGTCATGCAGGTCATAGTCATTCCAAAAAAGTAAAAAAAAAAACCTTCCACTGGACTTTATTTTAAAACTTGGAAACAAATTATTTTCTTACCTATTTTGAATCATTCTACATTTTTTGCTAGATGTTTTTCTGAGAGCATGACAGGATTAGGTTCATTTTCTGAAAGTATTTTTTTCTAAATATTCTTATATGGGGAAATCTTGCGTTTATTTGTCAAGACTCCTCGGTGCAAAAGGCCAATGATGCGGCCTTAAATTTGAAAAATGTAAGCCACCATGTGGTATTTTAGTTAGTGATGTTATTTGGGCCGGTCTATCATTCTAAATATGGATTTTCAACTAAGTATTTCTCTTTAGTATCCTGCTTGAGGTTCTAGGTTCAGTGAAAGGTCGATTTGATGTAGGAGTCCTCAAATGCATCTAGACTGCAGTTTGGTTAATCAGTGTATCTTCAACATAGAGTACATCCACATTAAGTCTGAGGAGGGACTCACTGCGATAAGCAAGATTTAGGGCTGAGCAGACAGCTTAATTGATATGCCAGTAGTGAGCTGATATATTATAAAAACGGTGAACACTATGGATCCTGCTGCAATCAACCTTTCTGTATAAAATATCATTAATAGCCTTCCTCCCAAAACACATGCAGGCTAAAGGGTTGGGGTATAATGTTTATGATCTCTGTGAAAAAAAAATGAACTTGAATATTTGTTCAGAAACATTACGCTCTAGAAATGAAAGATTGTATAGTTCTATGCAAATAATTACAGCAGAATGCATATCTGTTCTCTATTTTTGCTTGTCTGCAACATTAGGATAAAAACAAAACAAATAGTTAGAAATAAAGCAGTGACTAAATAGATAATGACAGGCCATTTGTTCTACTCTTTGATATCTAGATTCATTGGACTGAAGCCTGCAATGTCACTTCACTTTATGAAGGTGATATTAAAATATCTCTTGACGCTGACTTGCCTTTAACTTCTGACTTTTCTCTTGTAATTGAACTGCCAGGAGCTGGTCTTCATCTCTTCAGCAGTTAACCTCTGACTTTACAAACTTTTTAAAACTTATATGTTGTGTTCAGAGACCAACTTAAAACATTACATGATTGTTTTTTAATTGGCCACATAAAACAAAAGCTGTTTTTGTTCACTCCATTAAGTTACAAAGTGTGATTAAACCTCTTTCTTTACAGGGAGTTAAATCAGAGTCTTTTGTTAGAGTCCTGAAGCTCAAGATAAATACTATTTCATATAGATATAGTATCCACCACTCTTTTTTCAAAGTTAAAATCATGTCTTTTAGCTGTATTATATTTATTTATTTGTCTCAAAGAAAGGATAAAGCAAATAAATGACCAAATTTCTGTTTACTATTTTGGAGAAACATAACACCTGTAAGGCAAAGGTGCAAACAAAGGCTTAGGGTAAAAATCTCCATAATTACCTCAAAAGTGTGTGGGACCAAAATGGTATCTGGATGTTTGTGTTTATGTGTCTTTGGAAGGAATGGGCCTGCTCTCGGCATCCTAAATCAGTTAATTGCTGTGTTTTGGTGGACTCCAGCACTCCCCTTGTCTCCTGGGGATTCAGGTGCATTCAGGTGAGCTTACCTGAGCATACACAAGCCCTGGCATTCCCAGGTAGCTGTTTATTGAGCAGAATCCCTGTCTGCTTCCAGCCAGTCACTCAGCATTACAGATGTTCCTAATGACAGACACAACTGCTGTGGTCTTTGTTTTTCATTCCAGGCTTTTTTTTTCTTCTTCTTTCCTTTCCTGGGGTACCTGGTGATTGAAATAGATCATTAAGAGCTCACTTCATAGAAAAAATGTCTGAAGGGCAGAGAAAGCTTTTCTTTTTTAAGTCACTTTGACTTAAAACATCCAGTGTAGCAGTGTGCAAAAGTCAATCATTTTGATTGGTTATTTGTTGTGAAATTATTGAGAATATGATTGAAAATAGAAACATTACTTTCATAGAAATCCTTTAACAATGAGGATTTTTTTTCCTTTCTTTGATGCGTTCTGTAAAGTAAAAGTAACTGTGAGGGCTTTTAGTTAATAAACCCTCTGCACCATCTCCTACCTCCAGGAATATCTCATGTGTCGGTTGTCACCGTCTTCCATGTTATCAGCGTGTAATCGCCTGTGACACGGAGCACATACTCCATCTCTCTTGTCTCTCATCCTGTTTACCTCCAGTTTTGGAGGGATTATCTTACTCCCCATAGCGTGCTACAAAGTAAGACATGCACATGCAATTGCGAGGTTACTATACTATATTATTCCCATCACAGCTTAGGTGATGACTCTGCAGGTTTTTTGTTTTTTTTCCTGTGTGCTTCTGTACTGTTATTAATGAAACTCTCTGCCCTATACTTTTCTTGGGGGGTATAACATTCCTCTGTCCTTGGGACCTGCATGGTATGAATCATATACATAACGCTTTTAAGGAGATTTGAGGGTATAAAATGATGTTTGGTTTTTCCCACATATGCTTGTTTTTTTTGTTCATTTCTGAGAATTTATGATTAGAAACATGACATGTGATTGCCAAAGTTTTGATGGGAAATGGCTGCTTGATGTTGGAGATGAAATGAACCAATTAGATCAAGGATTTAGGCTAATCTTTTTAATTTGTTGTGCAATTCGGGTCCGTTTTTGGCTCCCATGCTATCTTTGTAATTTTCCCACCAGCCTGCACCATTGAACCATACTGCAGTTAATTTAAAAGTTTATTTTTTTTAAAATATAACATCTGAATAGCAGAAAATGACTGTTTTGAATGCATAGCTTATTTATTTATGGCAGTTGAATGGATCTAATCTCATATAACTATTAAAAAAATTAAAATTTTGTGTGATATAAGCATGGATCATGCTTAAAAAAGGTCTAAAGTAAACTGTTGTTTTATCACAGAATGTGTCACTGCGATTCTCACAAAATTGTAAAGCAAAAATGTTTAGTTTTAAGACATGTAGCAGTTAATTTTTTCCGCTAAAAAAGGTTTATCATACCAACCATGATAATATGTGATACATTTTCTTTTTGCTATTTAGACTTGGATACTGAGACTTACAAAAAATAAAAAAAAACATTTTTTTTTATTTCTGAAGGTTTTCAGTGGTAGTTTTAAAAGAGAGAAATATTTTTTAAGTGATGGGCAGTAATCCTTTAGCTACCACACCGTGGCTGAATGTGTTATTCTGTAACTGAACATATTTTCAAAAAATATTTTGACTTTATTGTATAATAAAGACTACTTTCATTCAGCTGACCCAGGAAAGCACTTCTATGAATGTATTAACCAACGATAAAGATAGATTTCACCAAATAAATATTTTTATCATTGATATTGTCCTAAATATTTTGTTTTCTTTTGTTTTACCCTATTTTTACCTTTAAAAACATAAAAAAAGCCCTTCCTTAATCTGCTATCAGCTAAGCGTAGAGTCAAGGTTAACAAAGCAGAGACAAATTCCCTGAAGTATAGAAAACCCAGGCCCAGGCTTGTCCTAAGGAGGGTAATATGTGTCGTCATCACTGCCTTAGGATATCACTCTAGCAGAACTGAGTTTGTTGTAGGAGTTAAAAGCTGTGTGGCTTAAGATTTTGGCATGTCTTTCATGAATCCTTTCCCTCCTCTGAACTGGAAAACCTGACGAATGCATGTGCAAAATAAAATGTAATTAGTCACATTCACAAAGGAAACTTATTCTATTAAAAATTAAGTATTTTATACATTTTAATACAAGTTAAATTAAAAGACCAGCCTGACACACAGAGAGATCTTAAAGCATTAAAGAAGTTAAAGAGACATTTTTGACAAAGCTGGTGTCATTAATCCTGCAGCGACTGCAGTGACATCTCTTTTTTTCATGGTTCCAAAGTTTTTGTTAATTCTGCTAAATTACTCTGGATAATGGATGTTTTTTTTGCCCCCTAAATCCCAGCAGTGGTTTGAAGTTTCTCCTCTCAGAAAAAGTGAATGTTAAGCCCCTGACAGCTGGTCTGTAATGTCCCAACTCTACTCAGATGATGCCTGATTTAGTTGTTTGAACCCCATGCACGACACACCTCTTTTATGTGCACTTTTTATGCACACTCACAGTAGCACAATGAAAGAATCCATAGTGGGGCCAGCTGTCTGAATCTTTAATCAGAGAGCTAAAATCATCCATCCAAAATTCTTGGCTACAACTGCAGTTCATCAAAACTCCTTTGTCTTTGATATCATGTAATTTTCTCTTTTGATTACAGCAACACAAAATAATATCAGTGTTTTTTTTTAAGTCAGTATGCCCAAAAGGTATAATGCGGCATAAATTATAGGTATTAAACAAACTGATGCAAACTCTGCAGGCAATGATAATTTTCAAACACAGAAGTGTCCCTGCAGTATCAAATTATCTTTAAAAAGTGAACCTCATTTGGAGGATTTTGTCTGCAGTTCAAAATCCTGCTGTCCACTTCATGCTTTCTGTAAGTGCGCTGTAATAGACAGGATATAAGATATTGGCTTGTGGAGAAAAGGGAAGTAGGAGCAAACTGAGGAGATGAGAGATAAAAGGGCTTTGTTGGTGCTGCTGTTGGTGAGAAGAAGGTGTCAAGTTGCTTCCTGTCGCCTGAAGTGATGACATGAATATGCTGATATGCACTTCACTCCCCAAGCACCACCTGTGTTTAGAAGTTGTGAAAAGTAGTAGTGTAGCTGCAGCTTCATCTGCATGAATAAAAACTCACCATTGGCATTTAAGCTGTAAAGTGAATAATGCCAATCTCTTATATCTACATTTTTTAGAGATAATCCCTACTTTAAAAGATGTGGAAAGAAGTCAGAGAACATTATAGTTTAGCCATTTAGTTGGCAAACATTATCCTTAAAAAAGTCAACCTTTAACAAGGTATAGAAAACATGCTATCCAGTTGCAGTCCACTAAAGGACTGTTATCATATGACTGGTAATTCAAGTACTAATATTTTTTTTTGGGAGGAGGTTGAGTTTGGATCCCTATGCACTATTGTGTCACATTAAAGATTTATTTTTTTCAGAGAAAAATGACTTAATAAATATACAAAATACCATTTTCAAAAGATGGTTTTAATTGTAAACAGGAAATAAAGCTGTTATTAAAAGTAGTTCCCTCCTAAATGTTATAACGGGTTGTTCTGACCTTAACAACAAGGGGCCATCAAGTTTTTGTCTTAACTAGTAAGCCAGCCATGTGGGATGCCTTTCAAATATGAACTGTCCTCTAAGGTCATGCCACAGCTTTTAATCTACATCGTGACTTAAATTTTTTCACTTTCAAACCTTGGTTTTGCTTTTGGATTTGTCAGTTTAAATGAAATACACCACAAGTGCTGTTTAGCTTAAGGTCAAAAACTGATCATTCAGGATTTCTAGTAAAAAGCATAAATCTTGGTTTTATCAACTAGAGAAAATAATATTTTCACAGAGTTCTGTACTTAAGCATATTAACAGAAAGTTGAGTGGAAGGAAGAAGTGTGGAAGGAAATGCAGCAGCAGGGAGAATAGTTTTAAAAGGACTAAAAGTAGGCTGGATTTGGTGCATCAACAGCCACTGCACACATATGAATGCTAGATATGGACTAAAAATTTAAGATTCCTTATGTCAAGCTACTCCTGAAACAAAGAGAAGCTCAACAGTGTCCTATCTGGGATACGTAGAAAAGGAACTGGGCTGTTGCAATATGGTCCAAAGTTCTGTTTTCAGCTAAAACTAAATTATGCATATAGATTAGAAACAAAGTTTAACCTGGAGAGACTAACACAGATAAAAGTTTCAATTAGAAACATTTAAATTCATCTATACAGGTAACACAATCATATATTTCCTTCTATGGAAAACCTGCTGATTGCGAGGACTCGTTGGCTCTCTGCAATCCCTCGCACTGAGCATGCATGTAGCAACAGTGGAGAGGAAAACTCAATTTTAACAGGAAGAAACCGCCAGCAGAACCAGGCTCAGTGTGAGCGGCCATCTGCCAAAGATGACTGGGGTTCAAGGAGACAGAAGCAGATGAAGATATAAAAAAAAATAAGTTATTTGGCGCTTAGGCCCTGGCAGAAGACTTTGATGCCATGAATCAAGATACATGTGGATGAGTAACCTAGAAAAGGATTAGAGTAGTGTTCCTCCGGGGCACAGACACTGGTGGTGGAATAAGCCAGAGGATGAGTGGGACTGAAAATAGTCTGAGATGGGGTGCAGGTGGGTGAAAGTCCGCTTACGTGCTAGGCCAGGAGCTATGTGAAGGGGGTCAAGAGGATTGGCTTTGCAGAAGGTGCAGCCCCCGAGTTGATTGACTGGATCTGAAAGAGGGACATCGCAGGTGGTTCAGGTTAAGCTGATAAGAGTCTTCCAGGTTGAATTTAGGCTTACTCTAAGCTTCATTTCCCAGGGTCTGGAGAATGAGTGAAGCATTGTGGAGGGACTCAGAATCCGTGTTTCTTTTAATACAGTGTAAAGGAAATTTTGCCATTTTATTACAAACACATAAATGTTTGGGTGTCTCGATGTCTGTGGCTCGGGATTTTTTTTGCTTGCCATGTGTGATCATGCAGCTGCAATCAGCATCACCCCACTCCTGCTGCCCCAGCAGTATAAAAACCTATAGTCAGTAGTTCAGTTTGATGTTTTCCCAGTGACTAGTGCTATGTCATCAACTGGTGTTGGCCCACTGTGTTTTCAGTCAGTGCCATATACCAGGAAATTATGGAGCACCTCATGCTTCGCTCTGCTGACAAGCTTTAATGAGATCAGAGTATCTGAGCGGTGCGGTGCGTGGATCGAGTGGTGGAGCAGAGTAGAAGAAATATGGTGGAGCGCAGAGCGGTTTTCGATTCAAAGGCCAGAGCGAGGATTTCGCTCCACTCCAGTTCACTCCGATGTGCTCACAGCATCAATTAAAAATGTTGGATTATAACATTTGTAAAATAACATTTATTTGATTTAAGTGTGATACAAAGTGGGATAGAATAACATAAAAACATACACTAACTATACTTAACAACAGGGGGGGATTTACAGTACCATTAGACAAAACTAGGCAGTTGCCTAGGGCCCCAAGTTCCTGGGGGCCCCATAAAACTCTGTTTACATGTATGGTTAATACAACTATTCCTTTTTTGTGCACATTAATTATGTTTTTGATAAAAATCCTTTGGCTAAAATGCCATCAGAACACTGATAAATAGAGAGGAAAAAGGGACAAGAAGAAAGGGACAAAACCTAGAACAGATAATGGATGTCTATTCTATTAACATTTTTCTATCTGCAGAATGGGTCTGTTTTATGTTTTGTCTTCTTATTTCAGAAGAGCCCCCTGCCTGTCTTTGCCTAGGGCCCCAAATTTCCAAAATCCGCCCCTGCTTAACAATACAGAGTGGGTTTATATAAAGTGATCTTTAGTGGTAAGAGGCTGTTTTTGATTACATGCAATAAAATGCATTAAAAAGTACTTTAAAAAGTGACTTTTTTTAATGTAGCCTATTAAAACGAAATCAATAATTAAATAGGAAACGAAGGGCATGAATGGAGCGAGGTGTTATTTCCACAGCTGGGAAACGATATCGACATTTGCGACAATTTAACAGCCAGTTAAATAAGACAATACACATGTATCGGTCACGTCATTAAATCAAACGCCGTGTGTCGCAGGTTTGTCGCAAATTAAGGTGAGCGCGGAGCGGATTTTGAGCGGATTGTCCTGGTGCAACTTTGAGCGGCGAAGCGAATGAGCTAACATCCTCCTGAGCAGGGAGCGGGAATTTATTTTCCAGCAGGACTTGGCACCTGCCCTCACTGCCAAAGGCACCAAAAGCTGGTTCAATGACTATGGTAATTGTCAGGGACCAAGCAGTCAGGCAAAGGAAAAAGGCGTAGAAAGAAACATCATCCATTTATTCTTCCATGGTTCTGACAAACCAAAGACTGAAAATTCAGAAAATAAATAAATAAATGGGCCCAAAAAAAGATATCAACTAAGACAAATTGAACCAAGAATAACAAACCAGAACCAAACAATAAATAAAGCTAGATAACAAAATCAAACCCACAAATAATAATTACAACACATATATGAAACTAAGAAATTCAAACACTAAAATGCATTTTAAGAAGAAGCACGATCCATCCTGCACATGCGCCATCAGCTCATTTGCACATCCAGATATATATCCAGGTCGCCCTCAATTTTATTTTGTTAAAAAGACCTAAATTATGTTTTACCTCCCCAAAAATAGTAAACGTATTAAAACAAAATGTGTTAAAATTTAATGATGTATTTCCTGAGAAAATAAATGCCTTAAAATCCTTTCTGTTTTATCCCTCATTTCTGCACGATCTGCACCGGAAATGGGATCCTCTCTACTTCCGGGAGCTAACTTTTGCGGCTTTGGATTTAAACATAAATCTAGTCTTTTTGAGTTTTATGTTTTCTTTTCGTGTTAACATTATGGTATATAGTGCGTAACCTAAAGAAAGAAACAACTAAAATGCAGATAAACATGGTTTAATCATCTTTTGCCGGACTACTCTGAGCATGTCTGAAGATGACAGATCCCCCCATGTCTCTTTGCAAGCTCCTTTGATATTTGAGTTTTTATAAAGATGCTATAGTATTAAAATTTTAACTTCTTGTATTTGGCTTTATTGTATAAAGATTGTCTCCTGTCCCGCTGCTTTAATTTAGACCTGTGGGGACATTTTTTTTTAATATTATAATTATACTATTTATACATTTTTTGATGATCCTAATATGTAAACATATTCAAAGTATTTATTTCACTCCTCTGGCATTGTATCAATGCCTTTTTTTGTAGACCGCAGATATTTTTCCGTGTCAGATTTCAGTTGACATTCAGAAGAAGACGCAAAAAAGTTGAGTTTAAAATTAAAAAAATCGCTTTGCACATGATAAATGTTTACATTTGCTTATCCTCCACCCATTAATTTGTGTGACTTGGGTCTTTACAATATGATAATATGATCTGCACACTGTTGAAGGCACACATACGAAAAAAAAAAAAGGGTTGCAAGTGCTTTCTACTGAATGGCAAACCCAAATTACTTTGCTCCTTTTTTAAAGATCTGCTCATTATGTAAAGTGGTTTGTGTCCTAAAACAAAACCTACACTGCAAAAAAGATCTAGAACTATAAGAGAATTTTTAATATATAAGAGAATTTACCGACGGAATTAGCCTAATAAGACAATGCAACAGTTTTTTCTAACTTAAAAAATAAATGCCAACTGTCTTGTTCCACAGGCAAAATGTCTCATTTACCTCATCAATTGAAGAAAAAATTACTTATTTAGATTTAAAGCTTTCCGTGTAGGCTGGAAATCCAAACAAGGACCTACTTGCAGTCGGGCAGCAGTGCTGCACCACACAGAAGAAACCCAAAAGCCTAAGAGATCTAAAAAGAAATCTCTCTTCACTGCATATTTACATAAATCATGATTAAAAAAAAAACATTCACTGCAGCCTTGCTATATTCAATGTACAATTAATAAAATGTTGCATTGTGGGATGTTTTGATTTGTCATCTTTTTCATTTTTTTCTTGTATTTGTGACAGACTCACAAAAGAAAATAACTAAAGCCAAAATTTAATCAATTATATAAAAATGTCCACAAATTAAAACTTTTCAGGGTTTAAATGAACCCTCCCCCATGAGGAAAACAGGAATGTCTTGCTGACTGAAATTTACTCGACCATGCACGGGCTTATCTCAGTTTTTCAGGATATGGGCTTGGAGTAAAGAGTTACATATTAGCAAGCAAATAGGAAGATGGAAAAACATACCAGAGGGTGCAGGTCTAGACAACTGGGCAGTCTCATACCGTGCTCCAATCATTCTTTAAATCCCCAAATAATTGGCTTATGCATAATAGTTACCACTAAATGCTTTGAAGGTTGTTACTGGTCAGTGAAGGAACAGATTTTTAAAAAGGAGGGATTTTATGCCTGTTAGGGATTGTGAAAAACAATCAATATGCTAGAGTTAATAATTATTTTTATTTTAATTCAAAGGGTATTCAGGATAATGTATTTCAGCTTGGAGCTCAAAATCCTGGCAAATCTTTTGCAATGCAAACTTAGGCATCAATACATTACTACGGACACCCAAAATATACAGTAAGTAGCCGAGTTATGGCCAGAGGTGGGTGGTAACTAGTTGCTTTCAGTTACGATTAATAAGGAGTTTTTTGAAAAACAAAAATACTTTTAGGAGTTGTTTTACAGCATCGTACTATTTACTTTTACTTGAGGGAAAATATAAAAAGGTTTCACTACTTTTACTTTAGTGAAAGATTTGGCTACTCCATTCATTGTGAGTAAATTCAATTAATAAAAACAAGCTTGTTCTAAACAAATATGCACCATTTAGAGACACTCGTACTCAAATGCTTATTGGATAAATGTTATTTTTCATCTGCAGAGCCTGCTGTTTTGGAGGTAGAGTGAAAATCAGAGGTGTCTATTCTAAATGTTGTAATTATTGATTTTTTATTTTTTTATTATTCTTATTGTAAGTTTTTTTAACAAAAAATATTACATCTTTTAGGATTCTGTGTAGTAAGTAGATCAATTACTAAGTACTTGATTCCTTTGTAATTTCGTAGAAGGATACCTTTTAATTTTACTTGAGTAATTATAGGAATAAGTACAGCTACTTTCACTTGAAGGTACAGTGGAGATTTTAGTGAATTTTTGAAAAGACCCGCCCTCTCCACTTGCACCTGCTCCAGAGCGGGAACGCCTATTAAACTTGTGCAAGAGCATGCATGAGCCCATTTCTCCTCATGCACGCTCTGTTTAAATGTCTGTTTGCATCGCTCATACAAGCTTATTTTCCAAAGAAGATTTGCAATTTTTCCACTACTGTATGTCAGACTCACCTAGCCTCGTGAGACCATCCTGATCTCGCGAGCTTTCAAGATTTCACTTGCTAATCAGTCTGGAGACTCTCTGTTGAAGAAAATTTGGAGCCGTTCACCAAACGAACGTCCAATCAGCGTTGGCTTTGAGGCGGGTTGAGGTGTGACGCAACGAGAAGCGCGACAGTTCAGTCTAAAGAACATGGCGGCTTCAGCCGATGAAACTAGCGTTAGCGTGGCTATCGAGCAAGTTTTATCGGAATTACAGAGTATTTCTTCATTGAAAGAAGAGCAAAACACTGCTCTGGAGGCTTTTCTCAGAGGAAAATACGTTTTTGCTCTCCTCCCGACTGGTTTCGGCAAGAGTAGCCTGGCTTGTGGTTGTGTTTTCGTCGTCGATCTGTTAGTAAGTCATATGCTTCGTTGATCTGATTGGTTTATTTGGCCCATCTATCACCAACATAGGCCAATCAGCTAACCAGTATTTTCGCCCCTTCCCAAAATTACTGCAACGGAAGTTTTCCAGATGGATATGCGGAGCAAATCCTTTGGCGGAGTCAGGTTAAGACTCACCACCAGTAAGTGAAAATGGGGACGAGCATGTTAGCCTCGTGAGACCATCCTGATCTCGCGAGTTTTCAAGGTTTCACTAGCAGATCAGTCTGGAGACTCTCTGTTGAAGAAAATTTGGAGCCATTCACCAAACAAAAGTCCAATCAGCGTTGGCTTTAAAGCGGGTTGAGGTGTGACGCAACGAGAAGTGCGACAGTTCAGTCTAAAGAACATGGCGGCTTTAGCTGATGAAACTAGCGTTAGCGTGGCTATCGAGCAAGTTTTATCGGAATTACACTGTATTTCTTCACTGAAAGAAGAGCAAAACACTGCTCTGGAGGCTTTTCTCAGAGGAAAAGATGTTTTTGCTCTTCTCCTGACTGGTTTCGGCAAGAGTAGCCTGGCTTGTGGTTGTGTTTTCGTCGTCGCTCTGTTAGTACGTCATATGCTTCGTTGATCTGATTGGTTTATTTGGCCCATCTATCACCAACATAGGCCAACCAGCTAACCAGTATTTTCGCCCCTTCCCAAAATTACTTCAAAAGAAGGTTTCCAGATGGATATGCGGAGCAAATCCATCTGGCGGAGTCAGGTTACGAGCACGTAGGACGGCCTTAAGTAAACATATCACCAGAATGATTGTCATTTAGGAGGACCACTTATTTTGATGATCCACCCGGAAAAAGAACATCCTCCACTATACCTTTAAGTAAAATTTTGGGGCACTCTACCCACCTTTGATTATGGCAAGGCTTGAACTCAGCTTCATTTTGACTTCAGAGAGTTATTGTTGTCGCAATTTATTTAGTGATCAGGACGAAGTAGGAAGGCTTGTTGTCGGGGCGCAGTAGATTAGAGAAAGGACAAACCGTGGACCCTGTGGTAACCCCTCTGGGCCTATGAATAAAATGCTTCTTTAACTGTAATTCAGGGCTGGCTTCATGGAGAAGCGACTGCAGTTGGTAAGCGCTGCCGTCTACAACCCTAAGCAATTTCACTGATCTGAGCAAATTTACAACTTCTGTCAAAATCTATTGCAGTGTCTCATGGTTATTTAATACATATGCATTATGAAGTGTGGTTAAAAGAGTTTGTGCTGAGTGAACTTATCTCAGGAAAGAATTGGGGAGAGAAAGCTTAAGTGAACACAGAGCAGTGAACACAGTGAAAAAAATAAACCTTTAGCAGCATTCAGGTTGGACATTTAAATGTATGCTTCAGCTCTACTTCTACGTTGATTTCAGGGGCTGTCATCTCTGTCACTTTTCCAAATGTTTCATTAAAATACTTACAGGTACTTATTTAATGTTATGTACAGTTCATTTTATTTTTTACTAATTTTAGTAAGTGAAATTCCTTCTACACACAGAGTGGGCCTTTTGCTTTCAGGTATAATTTAAACCCCCAAAAGATACATACAACTGTATTAATTTAGCTGACTTGTAGTAAGACAATTAATGAATTGAAAAACTCCATTGAGGCATTTATTTTAATACACTAAAGGCCATCTCCTCCACCTTTCTCCAACTTCATTATCAGCACTAGCAGCATTATATTTCATTGTTTATTCCTCTCTTTTCATTTCATCTCCCACATCATCCCTAAATGATCCAGGCATTTCGATTTTTAGCTATTTTCACCAATCTGTTAGCAGCTTCTGTCTCTCCTACAGCCCCTTTAGGAGCAGAAATACAGCGACTGATTATTTTATTCACACAAACAAAGATAGAATAATTACATTTTTGAGATGCTTACAAATAGTGACATATTACAGACACGCTTGAGCGCTCAAAGGAACATGTGCAATTCCAGGGTTACTCTCATAAGTGTCTTAACACTGGGAGATTGGAAAGACTTATTTCAGTTTTGTCATTCAGTAATGGATTGAAGGGGCTTAGATAGAAAATTACATTGCAGTACTTTCTTTTTTTATTTCCCTGGCATGTGATGTGCTGTGCTTGCTAACGGGTTTTGTATTTATTAGGACACTAGTGTCTGAGATGGATAATGCAAAACGGTCTCTTGTTATGAACTAGATTATAATGCACTCTGAATTAGGCTGCAGGGTATAAATTTGCCAGAGAAAAAAAACGACAACCATTAATCTATGTGAAAACAAAATTTTTAGTTTAAGATGTCTAGGTCCACGTATTAACAATAATTTATATGCAAAGGCTTGAAAAAACAATCACTGCATCAAATTTGCCAAGCATCCCTAAATCTCCTTTTAACTTACTAGTGCAAATTTAGATCCAGGCTTTGTTTCGCTGCACAGACTGGTCATGGATGTAAGAATACAAAAAGAACAGTAAATGCTTAGGCATTTTCATCCGTCTTTTCATGAACGCAGAACAACGTTCTTATCTTGAACATGCAGGTTTTCCCAGTTCTGCTGGATGTCTCCTTTTTCACCATCTGTAAACAAAGGAGACGTGTTCTTCCAATACCTATTTGGGATTTACCATTTCATTTTTGAAAGGAGCATTTTTCCTTCAGCCATTCCACATGTTGAGGATTTGCAAGTAACAACTGAGAAAAGCAGCTAAAACATGTTCTTTTAAATGACTCTAGTGAAGACCAACCTTGAGAACAGGCTTACCAAATTCCCAGCTTTATTAGTATGGTGTTCATGACTGTGGGACTGGGATAGGGTTTTTTATATTCCATGCCCTCAAGCTGTTGCTTTCAGCAAACAGTCCAGCATTATTCGGTCTGACAAGAGAGCAAATGCTGTGCATTGAGGGGTCAAGAAAAAGCACATTGTCCTTTGTCAGTTCCTCCCTTCTTGTATTACTGTGATTTTTTTTTCTCTTTGCATGTTTACACCTACCCACCTACCTACCTGTCTTTGTTGTTTGGTTATTGTGATTTTCATTTATTGGTGCACCATTATACAATGAAGACATTACATTTGAATAGATGAGCTTATTTGCACAAACATTTTTATACTGCATTACATTATTGCACGCAAAACAGCTGAGGCTAAATATACACACATGCTAAGATGTTCTCACACATACACAAACAAAAAAGTATATATATATATATATATATATATATATATATATATATATATATATATATTTCTTATTTTTTTTATTTTTATTTTTTTGTTTTGTTATTATTTTATCTATTATTATGTTAAGAAAGCAGTCACGGTTAAAGTTCTTGCAGAAGTATGTGACATAGGAGTGTTGATTCACATAGTTTCCCTTCATAATACATTCCTCAGTGAAGCTAAATTATGATATGAACAGAAGAAGTTTGAACTAGAAGTAACACAATTAAGTTGCCCATTAATCTACCTATTGCTGTCATGCATGTAATCTTGACTCAAACTTTGCCTGCACACAAACAAACACAAGTTTTGATGTTAAGATAAGAACCATTATTTTCTTTTGGGAGATTTTCAAGAGGAATAAGCTGGCATTTTACAATACATAGACAATCCTTCTGAAATTCTTTTTAAATGCATGTTTTAGTATTTTAAGGACCCCTTTTTCTTTGACATTACAAATGAGCATCGACTAGTGTGTATTTGCATTCATGTGGCGGTAGCATTAGCAACATTAGCAGTTTGCCATGGTTCACTTACAATCGGTTCCTTGTCTGCTTAACAATACAAACAAATTTAATACACAGCAACATTTGCTGACTGTCAGCAAGTGACTTTCTGACTAGTTGAACAGAGTCGGGGTGGTGATAGCGATAGAGGCTAGAAAATGTTACACCCTTCCAATGACCTAAATCAAGAAGGGTGACCAGACTTCGACTGAAAATTTGAAGAAAAACAGGTTTCACGCCACTCCCCCACCCTCTCTGCTTCACTCATGCCCCACCTCCAAGCCCCACCCCTCTCACAGCATCTGCGCGGCTACCGCATGCGACTAGAAGCGTCCAAGCAGCGTACGCGGCATGGAGTGTGAACCGGAAAGAGCGATAACACTCACCTCCAAGCAGGTAGATATAAGATGCTGTTTATACCGAAGTTTGCCGTGTAAGCAGTTGTCGGCAGGGGCAGTAAGGGCAGTTTCTCTTTCACTGGTGGCTGTCGCTCCGCCATGACTTCCACGCGCGTCCTCCTGACTGCGGCAGCCGGGCGCTGCGGCAGGTTAAGCGGTGAGGGGGGGGGAGCTGTGATTGACACTCCATCAGACGCTCCTCTGGCTGTGATTGGTTGTTTTGACTCGTCCCGAATTATTCTTTCCAGATTGAAATACAGGCAGTATGCGGGACCAATTGAAGCAGTTTTTTTCACAGGTTACATATCACATGTACTGCTGTCTGGGCATAGGGTCAGTTTTAGCCAATATGACAAAAAAGTGATTTTTAAAAACTTACAGACTTCAGCTTTAACTGAGGCTCAAGAACACACATTTTAACTTGAAAAAATCAGATTACTAGGTGATGATACCTTTAGAGCAATGGGAGTTTTTCAAGTATTTTTATATTGAAGTATAGATAGAAATCCTTACCATTGGCTGCTTCAGGCTTGATAAAGCAGCCCTTTGGGAATCCCTCCTCTTTATAGCCACTCCAACCCTGCCTTCAAATGTTGTATTTGTTCTTGTGGCTGGAACATATGTTATGCCCTGCAGGCCAGCACATGTGACTCAGTGTAAGTCAGTGACTGTCATGGTCAGAAAAATAGGATCCAGTATTCGAGGCGGGCAAGCAGTTAGATTTCTCAATATGTTTATTGGAAAATGAACCAAAGTGAACAGTGTCTGCATCTAAGGCAGGAACCTCTACAGGAGGAGACAGCCGGTTAGTGACCATGTTTTTTGGAAGTGGGTGATAACGAACGTGTGAGTCATTAACCTGGTCTTATAGTTCACTCCTAGCCCAGAGGTTGAGATTGCTTGTATCGGTGGTAGGAGGACAGGCAGGGGATCAGAGCCGAGCAGACGAAGGAAGGCAGGATAATCCAGAGGGCGAAGCCAAATCCGATGTCGGTGACATGCTCGGCAGTCAGAGCCAGGAGGTCAGAGATTCAAAGAGGTGCCAAGGAAGAATCCAGAACGTAATTGGGTAACAGTTCCAGGTTCGGTACAAGGAAGACAGAGATCTGGCAGGTGTCAGAAGACAGGTCAGGCAAACAGATCAGACGGGAACATGTGAGTTCAGAGGTCGAAAGGCAGAACAGGTCAAGATCAGGCAGTCGGCATACAGGTACGGTAGAATAATTCTCACCAAAGGCTCAAAAATAATCTGCCACTAATAACTGGTTGGATAAATAGAGAGAAATAGAGACTAAAGCAGGTGGAACAGATGAACAGTAATGAGAACTAGGCGGAGCTAAGCAGGTGAGTGAAATAAGTAATCAGACTAGGCATTAAATGAAAATAACAGATTCCAAAACGCCAAGGTCCTTTAGCCAATTTGTTTCTCACATATATGTACAAATAAACTGGGAAATGCTTTCAAAAACCCAATTTCCTCAGCCAACAGTGAAACAGCCTAATTACAGGGTAATTTGACAACTGACACTAGCCTTTTAGGCATTGCGTAACGTCCAAGGGCGAGAACCCCTCAACCACTGTTTTCTTCAATTTGTTTTTTGTATTCATGATTAACTGTCTTTAAGATACATTTGTATGAACAATTACAATGATAAAAAAAAAAAAAAATAGCTCATAGTAGTTTAAGAGTTGACATCCAGCCTTTTTCTACAGTTTTCTTGATAATTACCCAAATCCCTACAATTGTAATTCAGATTAAAATCAAATATCTATCAACAGTGCCTAAGGGTGCTTGTTTGATGCTACTGTGTTTTTTATTTATTTATTTTACAATTTGGATGAACTTTGTATAAGGCGACCATACACCTTATGATATTTTCAATCATTGTACTACTTGTGACCCCACTTCACAACAGGATATGCTCATGATCACCTGACTGAATTCAAACATGTTTGATTATCATCTGGCCATACAGTACCCGATCGGGAGATTTTGGTGAGGTTGTCTTGAACCTCCAGCACTCATCCCCTCACTTAGCCCTGCCTTCCTATTCTCTTGGCACTGAACCCTAAGGTGGCATCTTTCAAAACCTGTCTGGACATATGGTTTTGTTTTTAAATTCCATAACAATTAAACCTGAAGTCCATACTGTACATCAATAGCTACAATTTTTTATTTTAGGCATTAAGTGTTTTTTTTGTCTGTTTTCATCACATGATACACACAGGGGTTAGCATTTAATTGAAAAACCATTGTTTATTATTATATGTTTTTGTTTTATATGGTAGTATTATTTCCCATGACTGCATAAGAAATTTGCATAAAGGTTTGAAGAGCACATGATTGCAGATACTGTATATTGACAGTTGTTAGCTCTTCGTTTGAAGATGAAGCAAAGCAAAAAAATGTTTTGCAAAAATTAGTTACAGCTTGTCTTATGGTAAGCTATTGACTGTTAATTAAAGTATTACAGGTGTTGTAAATTGATCACTTCAGAAAAAAGTACCATTAAAGAATGGCAGTGTGGTGCTTAGTGCTTAGTTGCGGGTCCGTACTTGAGAAAGCGTTTCTACATGTCTACACATCGTTTTTTCCAAGACAACGATCCCAAACACACGGCTACCATTGCAAGAGCCTGCATCCAAAGTGAGGGGATTAACTGGGTGCCAACACCAGCTGAGTCGCCGGATCTCAACCCCATCGAGTTAGTCTGGGCTGCGATGAAACGATACATTCGCTGCGAGGCCAAACCCAAGAGCAGGGACGAACTGATCTCTGCTATAGAGTCATTTTAGAGGGACAAACTCACCAGAGAGGACTGTAATAAATACATCGATCACCTGGACAACGTAATCGATGAGGTCATAGCCTTGAATGGAGCATCGACTGGCATGTAATATTCCCAGGGCCAAGAGATACTGTACATGTCATTTGCTATCAGTGATACATTGATTTGAGTGTAAATGCAAATAAAAAACATTCTCTATGACACATTTTCCTGACTTTATGTTTCACTATTATATTATGGGCTACTATATAAATATGTTTTTCAAAGCAAACCTGTAAAAACCCCATTTCCATTTCTTTCGTTTTTCAATTTAATAAAGAAATTGAAAATAGAGCATTTTAGTTTATATATATATAATACCTTTCAAAAACTGTGTTTTTTCAAAAAATAGTGATCTTTACAAAAAAGGTGCTCGAGATGGAAAAATTGAAGTTTAGCTGCTTGAAGCGCCGCATCAATCAGAGAAGCTGATCTGGGAGCTGCGAGCAAGACAGACAAATCGCTCTGATGACATATGATTTTAAGGAAAATGAAAACTGCTGGATGGATGTCTTCTTACAGACAAAAAAAAGGAACATAACAGCATTTTTTAAATAAATGATTTATTATGAGAACATATCATTTCACCATTTATTGGGGGTAATTAATTGAATGCTTATTTATTTATTGAACATGTGTATATTTATTTATTTATCTAGATTGGAGTAGATGTGATTAGATGAGCTTTATTGATCTCACAGCGGAGAAATTCACTCGTCACATATTGGCATAGAAGTTACTGGAGGTGCAAACAGGGAGGAAAAAGGTGCATTAAGATGCTTTATAAAAAAAAAAAAAAAACATTTAAGGTAACTCGGCCACAGTTGGGATTGAACCCATGAGCTGTTGATCTGGAGACCACTGAGCTTAACCACTGCGCTATAAGTTCGCAACACGTGACAGCCCTCCCAGTCTGCTACTTGACCAGACTGGGAGGGGTGTCACGTATTGCACGGCAAGACAGTAACACACAAAAACAAAGCTTTCAACGGCACTTATATTTTACAAAAGTAAAGAAAATATATTTTCTTACATACCCTTTTGAATAACTTTGGCTTATCTTAATGAGGAATCAACTTTGGATATGATTTTAATTTCAACATCACCAGCCGCGGCACTGTCTCTGTCGCCTTTCTCTGGTTGCGCTACAGTCCGTATCCCCGGCTCCAACTTAATTAATTTTATTTTTCATTAAATAATAGAGATGCAAATACATAGAAATAGACAGTTCTCAGATAAGGTCGGAGGTGTATCTATAACTACTATCAATCTATCTATAAATATTTTCATAAAATAAGATTATGCAGTCCCTACAGTATGTTAAATTAATTCATTAACTTTATTTTAATAAAAAACAAAATAAAATTGAACAATATCATACCAAGATCCCCAATAAACCTGCTTTTCAGTTGACTGCTGATCCACAGGACAAAAAACTGGTCATAATCAGGGAAGCAGACAGACTAAAGAAAGCTAGGAAACGTCTCACCAAAACACACAAATAACCTGGCGCTGATGGGAGGCAAACAATCAGAAAAATCCCGCTGAACCAGGGAGACAGGGAGCAAGAAGCAGAGGAAAAAACCAAACCATCAGCGCCAAGATCATGACATAAAAACCCCATTTCCATTTCTTTCGTTTTTAAAATTAAATAAAAAAATTAAATGGCAAAAATCCAAACGTGTCTGCTAGTTTAAAGTCCATCTTATTTATTTGAATATTTAACGAAAACATTGCAGATGCTTCACACGCACACAAAATGACAGAAAGATCCGAGCGTTTTAGTTTCTATATATATATAATACCTTTCAAAACCTATGAGTGTTTTTAAAATCTAGTGATTTTTTGAAAGAAAACAAAAGAATAAAAATAGTTAAGCATTTTAAAAAAAAGGAACATAACAGCATTTTTTAAATAAATGATTTATTATGAGAACATATCATTTCACCATTTATTGGGGGTAATTAATTGAATGCTTATTTATTTATTGAACATGTGTATATTTATTTATTTATTTAGATTGGAGTAGATGTGATTAGATGAGCTTTATTGATCTCACAGCGGAGAAATTCACTCGTCACATATTGGCATAGAAGTTACTGGAGGTGCAAACAGGGAGGAAAAAGGTGCATTAAGATGCTTTATAAAAAAAAAAAAAAAATTTAAGGCAACTCGGCCACAGTTGGGATTGTACCCACGAGCTGTTGATCTGGAGACCACTGAGCTTAACCACTGTGCTATAAGTTCGCAACACTTGACAGCCCTCCCAGTCTGCTACTTGACCAGACTGGGAGGGGTGTCACGTATTGCACGGCAAGAAAGTAACACACAAACACAAAGCTTTCAACGGCACTTATATTTTACAAAACTAAAGAAAATATATTTTCTTACATACCCTTTTGAATAACTTTGGCTTATCTTAATGAGGAATCAACTTTGGATATGATTTTAATTTCAACATCACCAGCCGCAGCACTGTCTCTGTCGCCTTTCTCTGGTTGCGCCTCAGTGCGTATCCCCGGCTCCAACTTAAATAATTTTATTTTTCATTAAATAATAGCGATGCAGATAAATAGAAATAACAGTTCTCAGATAAGATCGGAGGTGTATCTATAACTACGCAACCATTTTCATAAAATAAGATTATGCAGTCACTTGACTGCATAATCTTATGTTAAATTAATTCATTAACTTTATTTTAATCAAAAACAAAATAAAATAGCACAGTATCACACCAAGATCCCCAATAAACCTGCTTTTCAGTTGACTGCAGGCCCACAAACGTCACCCTCAGCACGGCAGAGGTCCCAAGCGCCACCTGGTGGTTGTCCGGGTACATTGCAGTTCTTTTTGAAATAAAAAAACTGGCCTCAGGAAATACAACGTGATTCACGTGGGAATCACACAGGAATCACGCAGGAAACCGTCCATTTCCAACCAGTCCCCACTGTAAAACTCTTTCATGTAAAAAAAACTGTTAAAGTAGAAACCCCTCCAAAAAGTTAAAGTCGCCCACTAACACAATCATTTTAAGTCATTTGTGCCGACCTCCTGTTTATAGTGTGGTATCTTCAACACTGTTGATAGTTTTAAGATACATACCAAACATTTAATAGGTTATGGTTTTAAAACTGCAAAAGCTTTCACTAACTTTTTATCTACAGTTAAGAGTGCTGTTAAAAAGAAAAAATAAAGTCCCACTGATGAGGTTTCTCTGGTTATGTCTAATATTTTGAGATGTAAATAGAAATGTACTTTAAATGTTTGAAAGGCTTGTTTAGATTAGCATTCCTTCCTCTTGTGTTTAGCGGTGTGCATTTGGCTTACTGCAGCTGCTTGAGCAACCTGTGTGTCAATCCAATAAATAATTGACTGGTAAAGAATGAGAAACGAAATCCACAATGACCTTTATGTGAGCACTGAAAAACCCCTGTAGCTGCTAATTCAGCCATTTGTTAGTACCTTCTTTTCTACTGAGACTGGAGGGTTTTGCTTTTTAAACCCAGCAGCTCACTGTTAATTAAAACACTCAAGGCTGTGTCCTCCTTGACTGACAGAAGGGTTTTCAAGGGCAATCAAGGAATACCTTTTTTACATCTTTTTTATACTAATTTAAAACCAGCAGGCCAATTATCTTCTAGTTTTACAGTATTTTGATTGTACTTTAACAGACAGTGGAGAAACTGATTTTTAACTTTTTATTTTTTTGAGAGCCTCAGTCCCAATGTCACACAGCATGTGACTTTAAGAATACTATTAAAATTATTTCCTGATCTTCCAAATTAGGTTTGCATTCATTGTGCCTTTGTCATATGATTGTATTTTCCTGCAAGTAGAGGCCTGATCAGGGAGAAGTCCTAATTGTTAGTGCTTGGCAGGACATCCTCTGTGCCTGACCAGAAAACAGCAAACCAAGCTGAACACCAAGCACATTATCTGAATTGTCAGAGGTGTTTTTTTTTTTTTTTTGCTAAAGCTTGTAAATCCTCTGAGATAGCCTAGTTAGACATATGTCCATTCTAGAACATTCCTAATACATTTGTACCAAAAATATAATTTTTTTAGTGCAAATGTATTAAAAGTCTGTATATGGACTTATATTATTCTATTAAGTTTGTTTGTTCCTGAAGTATACATTATATATATTAAAAAAACAAATATTCCTTTGCATCAGTCCAAACAAATATCCATGTTTTGCAGACAGTTGGAGAAGTTTTGTTTGCTAAACACAGTCAGTGTTATCCTTAATAATTGTTGAGGACGATGAACCATTAAGTCGACTCCCAGGACTGGAGTGATTTTTAGCTTACATGAATAGTACTTCCTCTGTTGTGTGTTTCTCTAGGATCACAAATGTAAAGGGGTTTCATGTGAAGTAAGAGCTTGGTGGCTTCCTTTCTGGCTTAGTAGAGGTGTGAGAGGCTCCTACTTTGTGACCAAAGAGGACAGTCACAGTGTGTTTCCACAGCAACCCTGAGTTGCGGTAAGGAATCAAAAACAGAATGTGGGAATGGCAGTGATGTTTTTTTTTTTTTTTGCTTAAATTTGCCTTTTACGTCAATCATACAGCAAAGAACATTATTTAATTTTTTGTTAGATTTATTGGAGTTCTGGCCATTTCCTATCCTTCTCTTTTTATCATGGCATATACAAAAAGATAATGTGGCTTAATAGTCTGAATGGGACGACAAGAATGGTTCTACTCGAAATACATCAGGATGAAAATAAAGCTATTGGCTTAACTGTATGATCTTACTTTATTTAAATGTTTGTTTTTTTTTACTGTTAAACAATATACTGTCCACCCAAGGCTTAAATTTGCATTCCTTATAAGTTTGTGAGTATTAGCTGAGTACTCCCAAGTAGTCAGATTATCATTAAGCAAATTATTAATCATAAAGTACAGAAATCCAGTCAAAGTTTTTTTTTAAATATTAATAAAAAATAAAAAAATCTGTCAAAGTTTTAAGCATTCAGAATGCTGAGCTGGGTGAATCTCCATAGACGACATAGTGTACTTTTAGATTGTCCTGTGGTATTGCAGTCCCTTTCACAACATTTGAATGCAATTTCCATTGATTCTATCAGAGAAGTGGATATGTGCGGTAGCTCTACGTGTCGTGTCCAAACCACGTCAGTCTGCTTTAGTTGGTGATCAAACAGTGTAAGATACAATGCCTTGCATACTGATAAGGTATTGAAATAAAATATTTGGTTTTATTTTTCTGCTGTTTTCCAACCTGCATTGTTCTGATTAGTCATAATTATTCATAGTCCACTTCCACTGTATTTGCACCAGAGTTTGGGCAGATTATTTAATCCATTCAATTAATTTCAACACGTATACAATGTATAAAGTCTAAAGTATTGTGTGATCGTCCATATTTAGATTGACCCCGAGAGTTTAATCACTTTTGCATTTGGTTGAGAAGATTATTTTTAAGAAGACTATCCTGCTGAGAGAAAAGCTCTTCTTGCTCTAAGCTTTCGAGGGTTTTCTGACCTAGCACTTTTGTTCAAAAGCACCTCTGCCCTTTCTGGCGACCTCCACAAATGTTGCCTTAAAGTGACCACAATGATGGAGTGACTACACCAGCAAAATTAATCCAAAGGAGAGGTCAGTACTGCAGAAACATTCCCTTAGAGGGTAAAAAAGGGTTTATTATGTGAAAAAATACTTCTAAATCCTTCAAGGCATTGCCAACTCCCACTTGTTAGTGCAGAGAAAAGGCTTAGGGTGATTAGACCATATCATGCTTTCTCTCTCTGCTTTGCCATGTTTTTTCTTTTTTTTTTTCTCCTTCAACAGGATTACTTTATCCACTTTGCTTTAATTGGAGAGTCATAGAGTATGCTTGGATGGTCTGTTACACTGAAAGGACAAGCCATTTAGTTGATGGTCCATAATCTATATATCTCCAAGGCAGCATTGTTACTGAAACAAAATATTTTATCTGCTGTGGCACACCGTTGGTTAAATAAAGCAAGCTTTCAAAAACATAGGGTTTCATAATTTCTATCTTCATACTGTTTTACAATTTAACATCCTTTAATAAAACGGTAGAGTAACAGATAACATTCGTTTTTTCCAGCTATATAAAAGATAGTTACCCAGCACCACCCCACTCTCAGCTATTGTCATGCATCGCTTGTCGAAGCCTAAAAAAAGGCTGCTTGTTATGTCCTAAGTGAACATGCTGCACCTTCCCTCATTTACAGGAGACAAGTGTTTGTTTGGATTTATTCTTGTCCTCAAATCTATTTAAATGTAAGAACAGTATAGAAATGTTAAAAAATGATCATCATAATGAAATCTTTCTATTCTTTGTTTAAAAAAGGTGCAATTAAAATCATCTTTCGGCTTTTACTGCCACTTTGGTGTTTTTTTATTGCTTAGTAAATAAAATTGTTGTAGCATATCGGCTTATACGTATAAGCAGCTATTGTCTCTGTTTCTTTATATTTCAAAGAGAACAGGCAGGTTTATGGAGTGGATAATACATCCATATTTTTAGGTAGGCTGTCATCTGTCAGTATTTACAGGTTGGTACCCATTTATCCTGTGTGAGCATTGTGATACTATCTCTGTGGGCCAAGGGCCGCCTGTCTGTCTGCCCTGCTGAATTAACAGATGGGGGTCCATGGGGAATTGCAGCTATACGATGGTTGACGGTACCCAAATAAGGCCTGACTGTAAGATGCATGCGGGGAGGAGACAGAGGCTCCATGTTGGCAAAGTCAGGCCTCTCACATTCTTTAGCCTCTGTGAAAAGCCTTCTGTCTCTCATCACACAACAACCACCATGTGAGCATAGAGAACATAGGCAGCTTTTTGAACTCTACAGATTCTGAATTTGTCAATGTTGAAATGGTTAAATAAAAGGTAGTCGCCTCAATTTTAGCATTTGTTCTACAAATGTTGAAATGCTTTGTATAAACCAGCTTGGAAAATAGATTGATTGAACTAATAGTAAAGCTTTCTTCTGTAGAAATTGATATTTTGTATCATGTATTTAAACAGCTGTCAAGCAATGTTCACTAAAGTGCATAGCAGTGCAAAGGAATGGACAGAGGAGTTTTTTTTTTATGTAGTTCACTAAATTCTGTCTCAACGCTTTAAGGCCCAGTTAAAGATTAACTCTGGTGTTTTCCTTTGGGCCTCTTTGAAGTGGACTTATACCAACTCCTTCTTATCTTAATTAGAAAGAAATTTGGAGGACTGAAGCGCTCCTTTGGAAACCAGCACCTCCTCTCGATAGTTTCTTGAAGACCGTGTTACTGCAGCTTTATCAGTCTGAAGTGTTTGCTCACGGTATTTTGAACTTGTTCATTAAACAGTTTTAAGTAGACATTCTACTATAACAGTTTTTGGGTTTCCAACTGTTCTTTAAAGTAGAATTTAAATATTGTTACCTAGATTATCTGGTCCAGAACTCATTTACTAAACAAGGTTATGTTGCGTTATGGTGTTGTACTTGTTTAACCTTATTTAAAAACAGCTCTGAGTTCAGTTCAAGTCCTTTATAATACATTAATTACTACACAATGCTTAGGTTTGTGTAAAATTTTATATTTGTCCTTCGTTATCATATTTTATACATCCATTTACCTTTATGCAAAATATATCATATTCTATTCCACATTATTGTGTTTGCTTTCCTATATTCACCATTACAATTTTCAACATATCTATGAGCTTTAATGTTTCAGCCACTAAAAATACACATATGGTCTGCATCAGGGACAGTCAGAGACTTTTAAACGGACCATACATATTATTGGCAAGCTTAACTGGCACAGTCTTTGTCTCAAAATAGCTGCCGACATCCATGTAATGTCATCTCCTAATTGTCAGAAGCTAAACAAGCTCAAAAGGATACAAAAAAGTTAATGCCACCCATGGACGAGCAAAAAAATTGTGCTAATAAGCTAGGATTTATGAAATAAAACCTGTATGAGGCTTTATTTTATAAAAACCCATATTTTCATTTGTGCTTATATCTACAAGGATACAATGGTTACATCATTTATGTGAGATATTTTGAAAATTAACTTAAAATAAAAAAGATAAAATAAAACTTTCAATAAAATTTAACATTTTAGTACATTTAATATCATTTTGAGCACAGTTACCGTCTGTAATGGAAGAACAGTCATTTTCTGTGTATTAACCTAATGGTGAATGTTCCCTACTTTCTTTTAAAGCCTTCCAATATGCTGCTAACATTTCTAAATCCCACACAGTACAGCACTTACTGAGGTTAAGGACCAAGGTTCTTTTTCTGAGTTATTACTACAACAATCTGACACAGCTTTCCCTATTCTAAATGTTTGCACTAAACCCACAGTAGATAGATCTGTGGCATTTTCTCTCCTAAACACTAAAATTTCTCCATAAAAGGCCAGGCTTACCAAGCTGACTTACCAGTTTGAGTGGCAAACAGCCTGTGCACTTAGGATCAGGCCAATCTCAAAAATATGTTGTGAGATATAATGATCTGTAATTTTTTAACAGGTGCTCAATTGTATTTTTATTTAAAAGAAAAATGCTATTCAATTTGTCTTTTCTATATTGTTATTTTCTAGGATATAATTCAACAATATAAGATGATTTCTCAATGTTTTGGATCATTACCGGTTTGGTTCACAGCAAATCTGGATTGTTTTGTTGTTTTCATAAAACTATAGCTTAAGTGTTTAGCTCTTCTTGCAAAATTGAGGCCAGCAAATTATGTTAGACAGATGGCTAAACTTTCTTTTTTCCTCCTGCCGTTGTGAAAGACATGCTCCACAGCTCAGGGATCACACATGCAGTGTTTACCGCTGGCAGGAGTGCCACACTGTTGGCCTTAATCCAAGTGGTGCAGTTAGGTCCTGCCACACAAAGGTCACCTGTCTTCAGAAGAATGATGTGGAACACACAAGAAGGAAAAATCCTGCTCTGTGGTAGACCTTACGAAGGCATGACTCATGCAGTGTTCCTGGCGTCTGTTTACCGGCTAATGTGACATAATATAATTCTTCTCATTCTGCATTTATAACCAAAACATTAAAGGTAAAAAAAATCGCTCTTGTTCTCTTGTTTTTGTATGTTTCTCAATTTAAACAGTTTTGTAGTTGATGCTAAAGTACCTTGATGTGCATATGATGCCAAAGATACATAGATATTAAGACAGTTAAAGCTTTTCCCTAATCATGCACAGTCACACGTGTGCTGGGGGGGTTTTATTATCTGATCACACACATGCTCACACTCAAACTCCCACATACATTCCCTCTAACAAATAATACAACACCCATGGTGAAAGCGTAATGGTTTTACGGGGCTTAAAGAGAAGAGGAAATGAACGCAGTGAAGTGGTCGGCTTGAGGTGACAGATTTACGGACCGTAACAATAAGGGGGATGCTGTGCAGAGACTTCCAGTTGTGCCCAACGTAAACAACAGAAACACTGTGAATTCCTCCTGCATCGCATCTGAAGCCTCTTGGCAGTTTTACTTGTATTTCACCTCTTTTTGTACTGTAAGCTATTTAGTGGATCACTCACCTGAATCTTCCTCAGCTCCTTCCTAACAAGAGAGGCCAGAAGGTCTTTCTTTGCTGGCCTTAACTTTTTTAACCTTTGCCATTATCTTGGCTGCTAGCTACTCACATGGCAATTATAATATCAAAGCTTGATGCAGTTTCTTTATGAGTCACTGTATCTGCTTTGTCCAATGCTTTGTGGTGGAGTTTTCATATCCCTGCACGTTTGATGCCTGTTTTTGTGCCTGTGCTTTGACTCCTTCTGGTCAAATGGTACCAGCCGTGCCCTTCAGTGTTTTGAGCTTGTAGTCTTTGAGAAGAACTTCAAAAGGAAAGGATAAAACATTCTAGTTCAGTCAGGAAGCAGACACCCTTTATCTTAATTAGAAACGAAGCAATTAGATTGCACAAACCTTGTTTCTTTGGCATAGGGGTTTTGCACCCTTATACCTCCCACTGAGTCCTGGCTAAGACTCAAAATCAAATTCCTAAGATATCAAAGAAATCACTCTAATAAGGGATATTACTTTACTGGATCTGACAAAAAAATATTTTAACATTTATTTAAGAGTTACATACTCTGAATACTAGATAGTGATTTAGTTATTTGTTTTGTGATTTGTGCTTTTTTTTTTTTTTGCAGCCCCATAAATTTTATAAACTTAATTTATCTTTCCAGGAGGCAACAAACTGAGAAACCAGCAGTTCAGACTTAATTGGGCTTGGATTTCTTTGGAGAAGGAACACTATGTGGTGGAGGAGGAGGGGAAGTTCCTGGAGGTGGTGTTGAAACGTCGAGGCTACCTGGGAGAGACTTCGTTTGTTAGTAAGTAGACTCTTCCCTAACCTGTCTCTTATGGTAATAGAATATGGTGTTAATGCAATGAAAATTGTGGTTTTCAGTTTTCTTTGTTTTTTTTACCAACATACCCCAAGATCCTAACCAAGAATGACTCAAAGACGATATTGTTTGGCAAGCTATTATATTGACAGACAGGCAGACCCTTTGATATTTTTCAACACAAAAGTAAGACTTGCTCAGATATTCAGTGGGTCTCTCAGGTTATGACCTATAACCTCTTTCCTCCGGCCAGTGTTTGTGCTCAATCAGACAAAAGCAAAGGACTATGCCATAATGGCATGCAAGCACATGCATACGGTCTAGTTTAGTAAAGATAAAATAGTGCACTTAAATTGGAAAATTGGTCTGAAATACAACTGTTATCATTCTCATTTCTTTTTATAATGAAAATGGCTTTATGTTAAAGGTGTTACAATCAATTTCTCTCAGTATCAAATACATTTTATTCTCTCATGTTTTTAGAATTATTTAAGAATAAAATCTAGGTCCCATCATGGACTTCAATAAAGGTCCTCAGGGAGAAATCTCAGAGGAAGTATGCAACTAGAGGCATTATTGGTGTCCAGTGATGGGCAGTAGTGCCGCTACATGTAGCGAAGCTATTAGTTTAACTACATTTTCCAGTAGCTTGACCGTAGCGTCGCTGCTTTATTTATCAAGTAACTTTCCTGTAGCGACGTTATTGTTTTGATCAAGTAGCGACGTAGCGTCCACAAACGCTACAAAATCCAGGGCAAAACTAAGAAATGAAACCAAGTTTTCTATTTTGAAACAACAATCAGCCACAAGCTACTGTAAATAGCAGTTTCAGCTGATGCTCTTATAAGTGGCGTAGTAGCACAGGCACACTCTGTAGGGTTAAACAAGCGCACCCTTTCCGAGGCTGTCGTTCTATTGGCTGGAAAGGTTGCTAGGCAACGATCCAACTGCAGTCTGAGAGAGCAAAACAAATCCGCAAGCAGAGCCTACGGATTTGCGAGCGTAACAGAGCGCGGTTTGTGCGCGAAGAGAAGGAGGCAAGCGAGAGGAGAAAATATCTGTGCAAGAAGGATTAAATCTGAGAGAAGAAACAAAGAGAGAAGAGAAAATATTTGAGAGAGAGCGCATGTTTTAAGTGTGAGCATTATAAGTTTTGAGAGCAAGAAGATGAAATTCTTTTCTCAAATTGAAATGATGTGCTCTTGCATTATGGCAGGATAATTCTCCCATATCTATGTGCCACTAAGATACTCTAATTAGAGAGCAGTAGTGAAACTTCGATATTGTGTTTTCATGGCCTAGTTTACCTGACAGGATGTTTACATAAATCTGTTTTTAGGCTGTGCACAGATAAGATTTTTTATGGAGGAACAGCTCTACCGTATATAAAATAAATACATAAATAAATAAATGCTCAATAAATAAATAAATAAGCATTCAATTAATTGCCTCCAAAAATACAATGAATAAATATGTAGGTAGAAATTAAATTAAATGGTGAGACATATATATATGTATCTCTTAATTAGCTTCTTTATTTTTTCACCTTCTTTTGTAAACAGTTTTGTTTGTTACTTGAATCAACTGTTTAATTGAGGTCTTTTGTAGGGTTTTGTTTTCCCTAGAGATGTCCATTGAATGCAAACTCATAGCCATGTCTCGGTGTGTAGAACACTACACAGTACCTTTAATTTGGTTCTAATAACAGCAGATTGTTTACTAGTTTGTCTACTAGTAATTACTTTAGTTTTTATTTTAATATGCTGATCATAAAGCCATGTTTACACTGTGATATGTCATTGGCTGATCTTTAAAAAATATTTTAACTAGTGTGTCAGACTCATTTTGAATTGACATTAGGTTGGTACAACGTTAAGTAGCTTCTGATGTAGTTAAGCTACTTTTAACACATTAGTGTAACTTAGCTTGCTATAATTCTTTAGGTGGTAGCTTTTGTGTAGTGAAGCTTAATTTATTGTTGAGTAGCTGATAGCTTAGCTCACTACACTAGACAAGTAGCTTGCCCAACACTGTTGGTGTCTTAACAACATGTTCATTTTGTGGAGTTAAATGAAACATTATAAATGTAATTTATAGACATATTTTTTAGAGAAGTTTTCATATATTTTATATTATTTTATATATGAAAAATGATTGAAGCTTGACCTATATAGAGATGTGATGTACTAACTTTGATACACCAATAATCAGCGTTCAAAATCAGCGTGTTTCAGCAGAGTGGGCAGTTATGCAAAAAAAAAGTCACATTTACTCTGAAAATCTGGTCAATATACTAATTTTTTATGAGTGTAGCGGCCCTTTGGCTGAAATCTGGCCTTCCTCTCCAGCGCATTTCAGCATAGACGCGGGTTATCCACAAACTTGGCTTTTAATGAGTATAACGTTCGCGAAAATTCTGTTTTTAAACACATTTACCTGTCCTTCTTGCACTCATGAGGGAAGCTCTGTGAAACCTGAACCCCGTTCCCCTAAGACTGTCATCAGCTCGGCTACCCAGGCAGGTAAACACTCTGCAGCCCTGACAGCAGAGCAAGCTTTAAAAAAAATAATCCACCATACGTTCATAAAAAATCCTGGTAAGAACCCTGATGATATAGAAGCTGATATTCCTTCACCTCATGAAGACAGGTTTGTGGCATTATCATTTTCTGATAATTGGGTGCTGGTTATTCCACACTAGAATCCAACAATTATGGATTCTAGGTGATATTTGCTTAGGATTTTCATTTAGAGTCATTTTATGATACAATGTTTTCAAAACATCCATTTATTAAAAATAATATGCTAAATACACTATATTGCCAAAAGTATTTGCTCACCTGCCTTGACTCACATATGAGCTTAAGTGACATCCCGTTCCTAATCCATAGGGTTCAATATGACGTCGGTCCACCCTTTGCAGCTAGAACAGCTTCAACTCTTCTGGGAAGGCTGTCCACAAGGTTTAGGAGTGTGTTTATGGGAATTTTTGACCATTCTTCCAGAAGCGCATTTGTGAGGTCGCACACTGATGTTGGACGAGAAGGCCTGGCTCTCAGTCTCCGCTCTAATTCATCCCAAAGGTGTTCTATCGGGTTGAGGTCAGGACTCTGTGCAGGCCAGTCAAGTTCATCCACACCAGACTCTGTCATCCATGTCTTTATGGACCTTGCTTTGTGCACTGGTGCACAGTCATGTTGGAAGAGGAAGGGGCCAGCTCCAAACTGTTCCCACAAAGTTGGGAGCATGGAATTGTCCAAAATGTCTTGGTATGCTGAAGCATTCAGAGTTCCTTTCACTGGAACTAAGGGGCCAAGCCCAGCTCCTGAAAAACAACCCCACACCATAATCCCCCCTCCACCAAACTTTACACTTGGCACAATGCAGTCAGACAAGTACCGTTCTCCTGGCAACCGCCAAACCCAGACCCGTCCATCAGATTGCCAGATGGAGAAGCGCGATTCGTCACTCCAGAGAACGCGTCTCCACTGCTCTAGAGTCCAGTGGCGGCGTGCTTTACACCACCGCATCCGACGCTTTGCATTGCACTTGGTGATGTATGGCTTGGATGCAGCTGCTCGACCATGGAAACCCATTCCATGAAGCTCTCTGCGCACTGTTCTTGAGCTAATCTGAAGGCCACATGAAGTTTGGAGGTCTGTAGTGATTGACTCTGCAGAAAGTTGGCGACCTCTTCGCACTATGCGCGTCAGCATCCGCTGACCCCGCTCCGTCAGTTTACGTGGCCTACCACTTCGTGGCTGAGTTGCTGTCGTTCCCAAACACTTCCATTTTCTTATAATACAGCTGACAGTTGACTGTGGAATATTTAGGAGCGAGGAAATTTCACGACTGGATTTGTTGCACAGGTGGCATCCTATCACAGTTCCACGCTGGAATTCACTGAGCTCCTGAGAGCGACCCATTCTTTCACAAATGTTTGTAAAAACAGTCTGCATGCCTAGGTGCTTGAATTTATACACCTGTGGCCATGGAAGTGATTGGAACACCTGATTCCAATAATTTGGATGGGTGAGCAAATACTTTTGGCAATATAGTGTATTTTGGGGCTTATGGTTTCTAACCCTGTAAGCCCTTGAGAAAGTATTGAGTAAACCAAAAACAGTAGAAATGCTGTTGCAACATACAGTCAGTTATTTGTGTTAAGGAAAAAATAAGCTGAAATCTCAACCCAAACAGCCTATTTTCCCAATGATCCCTCTGCAAATTAAAATTAAACACCACCAGCTTTGTTATTTTCTACCACATTAACATTTTCAGTACTGCATGGAACTGCGGATGCTTTTAAATCAATTCTTTGTGGGGCTGCAACTAACGATTGTTTTGCTAATCAATTAATCTGTTGATTATTTTCTTGATTAATGGATTAGTAACCGGATGGCAAAAGGATCCCCAAAGAAGATATTTTGCAGAATTGAACCACGTGAAGCTACAAGATTTCCTCTTACGGATTTCTGGATAGAGCACATTGACAGATGAAAAAGTTGCTTTTTCTTAAATGCCAAATTTTTATGTATTTTTTGTTTTGTTTTTATTGTTTTTTACAGTTTTGGGGATAATTACTGCCATAAGTGGGTTGCTCTGTCGGTTAAAGGCATGATTTAGAGTCTCTATACTCCGGTTAACGATTAATCGATTACTAAATTAGTTGATGATTTTTTCAATAATCTATTAATCTATTAATCCAATTAATTGTTTCAGCCCTATTCCTTGAGATCTGAAAAGAAAAAAGCTTCTCTTATTGTGTCTGAATTTGTTTTAATACGTAAAGAGTTCAGAGGAAATTCTGCAAATGTTTAGACTTTGGCTTAGTTTGTTCTTCTTCTTATTTTTTTAAGTTGTTTTTGACTTTATATTTTCCTTGATCTCCTGGCTCTACTTTTAAAGGTGTCAACATTTTCCCTGGAGCTTTTTCCTAAAGAATATAGAGGTGATAAAGGTCTGCTGCTGAGAAAAGGCAGTCTCTGAAAATCCTTTTCTTCCATGAAGATATTTTAGGGATAAATAAACTAATCTAATTATTCATACAGAATCAGTTATTGAAATAATTTTCAACTAATTTTACAAACTATAAAGAACAACCAACTCAGAGTAGAGCGGAATAAAAATATAAGCATTTTCATTTAAGAGGAAACACCTTCTTTGCAAATATGGTCTCGCCTGAATTCCTTTGTAGTTTAGAGAATCTTCCTGTACTCTTATTCGTCTTCTTCCACCTAATCCGAGAACGGGTTGCGGGGGCAGCAGTCTCTGCAGAACCTCCCTGTAATGGTTCTCCCCTTTTTGGATTTTGAGTTTTTAGTTCTCTGTAATTCTGTTTTGTTGATCTTTGTTTTATTTTCAATTTTGTGTTATATTTAAGCAGTCTTAAGTTACTCTCTGTTGCTGCCTTGTGAATGTCTCATTTCCCCTATCTCCCTTCTAGTTACTTCCATCCACACATACTCCATCAGCTCATTACCCCAGTCTTTGTTCTGTCTCCCATATATACTCTCCCTGTGCAGTTTTTCAGTGCTTGTTCCTTGTTGTTACTTGGCGACCCAAGAGAGGGTGCACCATTTGATTTTGAATTTTTAATTGTTCAGTTTAAAAAAAAAGTCATAAGAACAGTGTATTTCACACTTTAACATCCAACAACAATATATCTGTGATGGATGGGGAGAAAACTATGTTGCATTGACTTTACCATTACTAGAAAAGAAAGTCATAGACATAAATAATAAATAATCAACTTTAAAAGAAAGAGTGGGGATAGTTTAATTTGACCAACCATGCCAGATCACACTCTGATCAAAGAAAGCCCCCAGTAGAGGGCTATTGCCTCACTGCTCATTGTACACAGTGAGGGTTGCACCAGTTTTGAGGCCGCAGTAAGCCCACCTGCCATGAATCCTTAGAATGACTGCTGTGATCAGGGCCATTCATCGCATGCCTTGTGTGGGGCATAGAATTGAGGCAAATTATATTTCTCCTTTCATGGCTCTTTGAAGACTTCTAATCTTTCAAGCCTCATTGAGCACCACTGTTTTATCAAAGCATAGATGTGCAAAGGCGTTTTCTCACCATCTTCACTTGCATATCAAAGTCCAGTTTCATTCGTTAAAATCTGAAAGAACAGTTTAGGAAATTGCTAACTTTGCAACCCTAAATCTAAAAACTGTTGAGTATTACTGTTCATGTTCACAGAAAGATTTCTTAGTTCAAATCACTTCAAAGTTTTTATGCACGGCTCCCTAAGTGCTTTTTTTGTTGTTTTTTTGTTGTGTGCCGTCACATTTATTGCCCTTACTTTGAGTGCTCTTGTGTAGCTAGCTAAGACAATGGAGAAGCTCTATGACATTTTACTTGCTTGAGTGCTCCTGCCCTACAGGAACCATGCCAAAGTCGTTACCATGGTGAGCATGAGTGCCCGCCAAACAGTGAGGATGCAAAAGGGCAGACTTAGACCATTTCTGGCAAGATCAGGCTGACTTTCCTTTATTTTGTTCAAACCTGCATTTGGTAAAACTGTGTAAATTGAAAGTGTAGATTCATGTCACTTTGCTGTATTCTACAAATTACATATTTTACTGATCGTAATTCAAGTCATTCTCTTTGGTCAAAATAAGACTTCTTTGATGGACTTCATTAGACATTCATGACCTTCTTTAATCAAAACTAAAATTATTTAACATAAGAACGGGAAAAAACTTTAAAAATTAAAATGCTTAGGGCAAAAACATTCTGCCTTTTGGTTCCAGACACATTCTGCTGTTCTGTTCCACTACGGGATTGACTGTATTCCCAAAGGATTGCAGCCCAACTACTGCCTCTCCGGGTTATAGACATGTATTAGGACGCCATGTACCATTCTGTCTTGCCACATTAGTCGGTTTAATGCAGGACAGTGACATTAAGCAGACATTAAACGGCTAGTCTAAAAGCTTTGCCATAATGTATAAAAAAAGGAGGCTAAAGCCCCTGTCACACCTTAAAGATTTAGACCAGCGTATGCCTGATGTAAGAAAAATCTGCCAAAAACGCTGGCATATGTTAGAAGTTATGGGTATGTTTCGTATAAATTATGAGCACTCTGAAGTATGCTGAAGCACGCTGGTACACATCGACATACGGCAAGTACGTCAAGGAATTTTTAGCGTGCTTAAAATTTGGCATATGCCAGTGTATGCCATACGTAGGTCATAAGTTACAGTTAAGTTATCTGATTGTTGACATATGTTAAATAAAAAGTTACATATTATAATTCATAATCCAAAACCTATGAGTAACTTGTGCATAACTTATGCGTGACTTATCAAGAACTTACCTCCAAAGCATATCAACGTATTTGACGTGTTCCAGACGTACACTGAACGTGTTTCTAACTTACAGCCACTGTATAATGGTATATTGGCGCATAGCATTTTGGTATAAAAGGGGGTTCCCATTAGGAAACTGTCAGTTCTCCTCCAGACTTCATCTACATCATAGGGTGAGCGAGACGGTGAGTGTGATGATCCTCCCTGCATTCAGAGCCACGGCCACAACCAGCAAGCTTCCTAGCAGACATTACGCTGTATCTGCTGCGACTGCAAACCTTCTTCTTTCTTGCTTTCTTTTTCTTTTTATGTAATCTTTTTTTGGGGGGAGAGGTTTTAACTGATGCTTCGTATTGCCCGTTAAAATTATACTTGTGCATTATTTCTGAGCATTACGCTGCCTTGCGTTATGCATACGTTAGGCTGTTGTTGAACATAAGTACTGGACTCGTTATGAATACTTTATGTATACGCCCAAATCTGCTAAGCATCATTTTGAACAATTTATGAATTGAAAATATATAAACATTTCAATTAATAAAATAAGAATTGCATGTAGGATTCAGACACAAAAAAGCAATCAAGATTAAACCTTACAGTACACCAACTTTACAACTACTTAAATAAAATATTAAAAAAAGTAAACCTTGGTGATGTTTTTTTTTTTCTTTTTGTAGGAGAACTTAGTGTAGCTGTATGCTTTTCAAAAGAAAAGAACAAATTAGCACTCTCAAGCACATTCTGTTTTGAGAGAGGAATTTGTTATTAGAGAAAATGCTGTTACTTCGTGAATAGAAGTGAATTTTATTTAAATCCTAAAATCCAGCTGGTAAAAATGTAGCAGACAGGGAAGATCAGATCCTCTGGAGGACAAATATAAAATTTAAAAATGTATTCGCACTGCATGGATTTTACCACATAACTATAACACAATTTTTTTTTTATCCTTCTTTGAGGTATTCGCACAAAGGACGGTACAGCAGTAAAGGACAAGGACTTCCGTGGAAAGGCTCAGAAACAGGTGCAGTTCAACCCGGGCCAAACCTCAGCCACTTGGAAAGTCAGAATCCTGTCAGATAGCGAGTATGAGGTGTCCGAGTCTTTTCAAATTGTCCTCTCTGAGCCAGTGATGGCTGCTCTCGAATTCCCAGAGGTTGCAACAGTGGAAATCCTGGACCCAGACGATGGTAAGTTACTATTTTATTTAAAAAATCTGGTTGTAACTGTGTGGTTTAAAGTATTTTTCATTAAAAACTGGGAAAAAAAATCTTAGCTAATGCTAAAAGACTATGTACATTACAGTTTTGAAGAGGTGACACAATCCTAACTTTAAACACCCATAATACTATTTGAGCTTGCATCAAACAACAGGATTACTATGCACTGCTTTCTATTAAATAGAGCACGAAAAGCTGACAAAAACAATCATTTTAGGGTACCATAAAACAATAATAAAACCAGCAATAACCAAAGTTTGTTTTTATTCTTAAGCAGCAGACAGCTCAGTAACAATCCTTTAACCCTTATCAAAGCTTTTTTCATGCTCAGATTTGATCATGGACATTTATCTTTCTTCTGGCTGAGGGTATCAAAGCTCTATAAATACAGTGGAAATCCAGAAGATAAAAGAGGGCTAACAAAGTAAAAGTACTGTGAGAATCACCTTATTATGAAGTTTGTATAGGTTCTAATAAAAAAAAAAGCCTATGCCTTGATAGTATTGTATTATCTCAAATGTAATAGAACTATATCTGGTTGATATGGGATTAGCTCCATGGGAAATTCTCATTATGATATTATGGAAAGAGCTGCACCACAAGAGATAACAAGGTTGCTGCTAAGAAAAAAAGGTTTTTACTCCAGTAAAAATGGAATAGAGAGAAGCAATTATTGATCCCACAGGGCTTTACTGACTGGAAATAAGAATATGCTGTAAACATTGTATAGTAATAACCACGTTTAGCTAAAAGCTTGTCTTCAGGCAAAAAAATAAAATAAATGTGCCTGAAGGCCAGTAAAAAAAGAGAAAGTGTCATCTACCTTTCTTACACACAAAAAAAACCCAATTTGTTTATTTCTTTATGCCTCAAGCAGACTCTGTCCTCCCATAGCTAAAGCAATTATCATAGGATCCCACTGCTTATAGACTGGAAAATTTAAAAGTGTTCTGACTTCTTAAGGTCACAAACTTCAAAGGCATATAAAACATTTCTGTTTTTTTCTTCTGAGAGAAAAGAAAAGCTGAATAGAACTTCAAGAAAAAAAACAGTAAATATGAATTATTTCTGACCAGGTTGATTACATTGCTCAAATTGGGAAGACCCAAGTATTGTGAAGAAAAGGCGTTAAGAAAAAAACGACAAGCTATATTTTTTCTATATGTACCACACCTGGCTTTAGTTGAAAGGAATAAAAACTGAAGCCAAAGAAAAAGTCTTATGAACTAGAATTTTACATCCCAGCATCATGATAATATATGCCAGTTATTGGTCATTAATCTGCCTCAGATAATTAGCTGATGTTGGGTTTTTATTAATTGAATAACAGTAGTATTGATGAAAGTGTTATAAGACTGTTTTTTTCTTTTCCTTTCATTTAAATTCAGTTTATTTCTGTCTATTTCTATGTTGTTCTGTTTGCATTACAGTTGGATGCGATTCAGTATTCAACTAATTAATCTTTTCCATTATACAGAATCAACAGTTTTCATACCCTCAGCTGTGTACAACATTGACGAGAACATCGGTGAGCTGCTCATACCTGTACGCAGAAGTGGGGATGTCAGTCAAGAGCTTATGGTTTTATGCTACACCCAGCAAGGTAACACCACCCCTGTGTGCATAAAAGGAAATGTACAAAATAGTTTTTGGTTGTTCTTTGTCTCAATCATTGTTGCAACTGTATGTGTTCCCAACAGAGCTTAATGATTTACTGTTGTGTAATTGGTAGAGATGTATCAATCACTTTTTTATGTAAATTTCTTTTTACTGGTATTCATAAATCTTTGACCTGCCGATACAGATTGCAAACAATTCAGATATATCTTTAAGAAAAACAATTTTAAATGATTTCATAACCTGATTTGCAATTTTTTTAGCCTTCCTGTACCAATTACAGTGAAACATTTAATTAATAACCTATCACAGCTGTGATTCTGATCAGCAAGACTTCCCATAGTAAACCACCAATCTCTGTGTTTATATCTTAGGTGAAACTAGCTCCCCACATTTTAACTCTGTCTTGATTCGTGCATGAATCTGCTACAGAAAGCACTTGAAATATTGAAAATAATTTTCTTTGAAATACTTTAAATTGTTTGTGTTTTGCATGAGTTTGGTTATTAACACCTAACACATACTGGAAATTGCCAGCTTTACCTCTTCTTCTAGTACTGACAACTTTTTAGTGTGAAAGTAGGTTTTACATTTTTTAAAGTCACTAAAGGTTGCTTAATTATGTAATCAACTACTTTGCATATTGATGCTTTCAGGGAAGGGAATAACATTGTTGGAGAGACAAGAAGTTAGTAAATTCCTACATTCAAATAGAACTGCAACATTATTTTTAAAGTTGTACTTTTTTAGTGGAGCAACTCCTCCAACAATCACTAAACTTTTCCAGCTTTGTAGCTTCCAAAAGTGACTCAAAATTCTTATTTTTGAGTAACTTACACATTTGTTCATTCTTTTGTTACAGTTTATGTATGCTAGTTTAGTTTCTTAAGTTTGCATTGGATTTTAAAATTATAATAAAATCATTAGGAAATTACTAGGCCCTATAACAAGACACAGTACGTATAACAGTTTTTATAACTGAGACATTTTTCATACAAACCACATTTTATAAAAATTAGAAGTCACAAGATTGTCATTAATCTCTCCAAAAAAACATTGCCAATAGTTTCTTCTCATTCTTGTTCTTCTATCATAGTGATCAGGTCACCAATTGAAAGAAAAGAGTCACAGGTTACAGTAGAGCTGAAAATTGGCCAAAACCTATCTGGCCCACAAGTGAGCAGCCCTAGTTATTTGAATTTCGATGTTGGTGTCTCTAGTATGATAATCTTGTGTGGTTTGCTTTTAATGATTAGATTCTGCAGTTTCTGATATTAAAAAATTATTAGGATTAGCTGCAAGCTTTAATAAATGCTTTTAAGAAACATGTAATTTGTCTTCTACCTCAGACTTTAATTGTCACCATTGAATAAGTTTCACAGTAGGGTAAAGCAGTAAGAGCTTAATAGATTGTTAGAAAAGATGAATCTTAATTATACAACAAATTATGCTTTGTATTGTTTCAAATTCATCTCATTAAATTTGTGCTCTGTAAATCTCTTCTCTGTCCATTCAGTTTCCGCCACAGGCACTGTCCCCACCACAGTGCTGTCCTACTCTGATTACATCTCCAGGCCTGAGGACCATCACAGCATCCTGCGCTTTGACAAGGGAGAGATGGAGAAATACTGTCGGATAGTGATAATTGATGACTCCCTGTACGAAGACGAGGAAAGCTTCAATGTCACCCTTAGCATGCCTATGGGAGGACGCCTTGGTTCTGGGTTCCCCACAGCCAGAGTCATAATCATTCCAGATATGGATGACGGTAAGAGGTGATTTCACTGATTGACTGCATATTAAAATGCAATCATAAGGTTTTGATTTTTAGTGATTTCTTGGCCTTTTTTACGTTTTCAGATATGTTTTAGAATTCAACAAGCCCCAGCTTTTTACCTCTGACCATTATTACCATTATTTTTGTAGTAGGGTTCTTTTAACTCTACCAGATATTTTAAAAGCATCTGTCCTCGACTGAATGCTTAAAGCAGGAAAAAAATTACTTTAAAAAAAAGTTTTAAAATGTCAACTTATCAAAAGGATAACTCAGTAGAAAGACTTGACCCATGTTATGAGCAGTGGTCATGTTTCAGTTTATTTTTCCTACACTCGTTTATTATGTTTCTATGACCATAAGGCCTATGAGTTAAAAAAAAAATCGCTAGATTGTGTGGTCTTCCTCCTTTATGGTACATAGTTTATCTTCCATCTACACTGCCCCGATTGTTGGGCTGCTGGCCCCCATATCTTCCTGATCCTCCCTTTGTTCTCTAACACCTGTTGGCCTTTCTCTCTCCCCTATCAGTCTGACAATCTCTGAAAGCATTGCTGAACATTGAGAACTCTGTGTTTGTTGAAAGGTAAAGGTGGAGCTGAAAGCCCATGAATAATGCCAGAATTAGTTATTTAGATGAGTAAATATCCAACTTTAGCCCCATTATTTAAGTGGTTAAACTGCATTTGGATTTAGTTTACTTTAGAAAGCATAATAATTTTTTATCTGAGTAGAGTGGACCACATCAACAAAGCAGCTGTAGTAAATGTATGTGCAAACAACAGTAAAAGCTTCTAAAAGTGACCTTAAAAGGATCCAGGGTTTGACTGTGGAAAGAATCTGGCTTGTAATGACTTCTGGGATTAAATATCTGTAATTTTCTTTAAGCATTTTACAAATCTATTTATATGAACAAGTTAAAACTGTTTGTGAATGTTGTATTTCAAAGGATTGTCAAAATATACATTTCTGTAATTATTTTCCAAGTAATGCTGTTGAGTTATTTGCAGCTTTGCTCACTGCTTCCTTCTGAAGTTTATGTTAAGTTGATGAATTCAGATTTATTCATCTAAACTGCTTTGAGATGGAGGATGCTACATGTTTAAAAAAAGCCTTCTAGCTTTTGTAGCCCGGGGTGAGACTGAACGCTGTGAGGCTTTGACCCTTACTGCTCTTGAGTATTGACTACAGCTGCTTAGACTTACCATTCAGTTTTAATGGGATTCAGTTTGCTTTACGAAATTTCCTTCCCCAGTAAAACTATAAAATATCAATTTACTGCTCTTACCTGTATCAGTGTCATTAAAGCTTCACAGAGAAACTTTTGGCCACTAGGGCAGAGGTCTTCAATATGGGGTCCGCAACCCCTAGGGAGTCCACAGAGGTACAGCATGAGGGTCCTGGAAATTTTGGTTGATTAGACCTTTTTTTTTATATTCCCCCCTGCAATTTTTTCCACTAATTTAAATGTCTTTAAATGCACATTAAATGCATTCAACACACTGAAGTAAACAGATAAATGGAGGCAGAAGATGTCTTTCAGTCATCAATGCACACATTCAGCGACACACAGGAGCTCTTTGCACCTGGGCACCGTTTCATTCACAACACCTGTCCCATCAACTAGGAATTAGAATTAGAAATACTTTAATAATCCTAGGGCAAAATTACTTTAGTTAAATTGCTACATCTATAATAGAGTGACTATAGGACCAGTTTGATATTACACAATTTCATACCATATATATAAATAGGGGGTCCCCGCTCCATCTCCCCATCAGTTTGGGGGTCCCTGGCCTGGAAAAAGTCATCTAGCACCCCTAGTGGCCACAAGCGCCTCAGCACCAACGCAAAAGCCAACAGTCAGACGGCAAGCCTCCTGTATCTTCATTATCATGATTATCATCATCTTTATTTGTAGAGCCCTTTAAAACAACTACAACTAAGAACTGAGTGCTGAACATAGCTAAAAATAATAAATAAGGCAATAATATGATTTTGTTTAAGCTAAATCAAAAAGGTCACAACAACTAAGTACTGCCAGTGAAGTCTTGAGCCATGTTTTAAGATTCAGCAGGGAAAGAGCCTCCCTAATGTGCAGTGGGAGGTTATTCCATAAACAAGGAGCTGCGATAGAAAAGGCTATTACCCCTCTAAGCTTCATCTTAAACCTCAGTACCTGCAGGAGCTGCTGTTCTGCTGACTTGAGGGACCGTATTTTGACTGAGGACGTTCTAGATGTCTTGGTTCAGCTCGGAGGGCGTGAGTAACGACGCTGCTCTCTGGAGAGCAACGTCTGGGCAGGCCGGACCGCCCGGCATGGAGCAGCAGCAGGGGAGCTCTTGTAAACAGCTGCTGGGTGGACGGGGTGTGTCGGTTAGATTTCTTTTGTAGCCTGCTTGCTTTCTCTGCCTGTATTTTGCTTCTACTAAACATCAAAAATAATAAAAAAGATATATGACTATACTAGGAGCAAATGCTGCTGCTCTCTGGAGAGCACCGCCGGGAAAGGCCGGACCGAGCCTTACGGAGGACCAGCTTGCTCCGGTGAACACCCTCAGCCTGCTGGCTTTCTCTGCCTGTGCTTTGCTTCTACTAAACATCAAAAATAATAAAGATATATGACTCTATACTAGGAGCAAAGTTTTAACTGACCAGTTTAATAAATAAGTTGAGAAACTCCTTTCCAAGATCGACTCTCTTTCATGTTTTCTTTTTTTGGCTACCTCAGGTTTAAACTTTTTCCTTACCTCAGCCATGACCAGTAGTCGAGCAGACAGAAAAACTGTAAAGAAAAACCCTTAGCTCCATGACTGTCTAAGAGGCCGTGGCCGTAAAGTGTTACGTTCTTCCAGGTCACATGACCTGTCAAAAGATGGCGCGTCTTATCCCAACTTACATAGTAGGTAATTCAAGAGGGGAGCCCCACTTGTAGCATTGATGGTGTCAAGCACTGTATATTGGCCTGAGGAATCATTTAAAATAACTCATATGCATCAACTCTGTATGTGGTGACGTTTACAGCGTTGGTGGTTGCTTCAGCTAGCAGTTGGATATATTGATAAAACAAGCTACTCCTCACAGTCCTAAAACAATAAAAAAAAAATGTGGTATGATGGAAGTAAAAACTGAAAGGACACTAAAGAGTCTAAATCACATTGCTTATGTTTTTTGAACCCATTCCCCTTTGTCACTTGAGCCATACAAAGGAGAGAAGGGCCAGTTGTGAAGCTGGTGTTCTGACTATCCCCGCTACCCTACAAAGCACCGAATGTATATATTATGTAAAGCAGAAGACCTTTGAGTCTAGCAGGAAAGCGGTCCATCGGACAGCCGGCTAAAGTCTAAAGCTGCTCCGACTGTTTTTAATTTCACCACCAAAAAAACTGGCCGCTAATGACCACCTAAAATACTCTGCCACATCAATATGTTGTAATGACTGTGTGAAAATGCGCTAAGCAGGCAGAGCAGCAACATACAGTAAAGTTATGTTGGCAGTTAATAATCAATCAACTATGGCATTAACTCCCAAAAAAATAAACTTCCATCAATAGATATTAGTTCTCTGGGAGTCAGGTTATCGTAAAGTCTTTGCTCTCCATCACCATCCTGTGGGATTTATTCCTGAAAAGCATTTACCACTGGGTTCATAGACATGTGATTAATACCATTCTTGCTCTTTTATATTTATAAACTTAGAATACATTAAAGTTTGCAGTTGCAATGTGACCTACTGTGAGAAAATCCAATAGCATGAAACCAATGCTCCTTGTATTTAAGGGCGCTGTGTTGCAGAGGTTTTATTGATTGCCACTTTAGCCAGATTTTTTAAGGATTCTCACCTAACAATGGGAATTATTACCTTTTAATAGAGAAGGGGAGTTAGACTGCATGTATGAAAAAAACTAGGGTTGCAAATGCAATAAGTGGGGAAGTTGCAGGTGATCCACAAAAATCCTATCCGCTGTATATAGAACCTGTAAAGGAACATCCGGGGCACAGAAAAGTAACTTACAAAAACATGTTAATAATTGTGCTTCCTTCTGGGTTGATTTCTGCTGCACTTTCATAACACCATCAAAATGCATTGTATAATACAGTCATAAGGTCTTGACCTTGAAGGTTGTCCAAGATGTGCTCCACTGCACACTCAGGGTCAACTAAAACAGGCTCCAGTCACCCACTGCCCTTTAGATGTGAAGCTTTATACAGGAAATGCATTAATGCTGTAAAAACATGAAGTGTGAGGAGAAATAATATGGTGTCAACTCTTCATGTCTTCCTGAAGGAGTTGATGATGAAAAAGCTAGAGCACTGAAGTTGAAGTAAACAGCTCTGAGGCAAGCAGAGCAAAATTGATCTTCTGCCTGAAAGAGTGGAGAGGCTGCAGCAGAAGTTTCATTCCCGCTGTTAGTGCAGCTGTTGTAGCCACAGTCAGGATTTTAATCCAGGCTCTAGACCCTAAGTACACATACTGTGTGAGTTTAAAGTAAATGGGGGCATCACATCCTTCTTTGTCATCTCTCTTCTAGAAAAGCTTTCAAGTACAGCACTTATATGTGCAGAAAGCGTCTGTGCCCAGCCAAGCACCTGCCCGAGCCTGAGATGTCTATATGCTCAACGGCCCCAGGAGGCTTTTCAGCAGCTTTGCAAGGTTGTAGGCTCCAATATAAAAAAAAAAATACAACCTACTGATTTAAGCATAATGCATTTCAGCAAGATGCCTTCGTTCCAAGCAAGCAGACTAAAGCACCTTTATGAAATTAGATGCGGGTCAATAATTTAAATTTTGCTTGCTTTATTCAGGGGGTCTTTGCCAGCCTTTAATAAAAATGCAACAAACCACCAAAGTGAAGTAAAGTTTAGATTTTGTTTAGTAGCTTTTCTTCTTATTAAATTAAAAGTAAGCCACTCCAATAACCTGTTTTGCCAGCAGGTAACAAGGAGGGAAATATTATTTTTTACAACTTTAAAGTATTATGACATCCTCCTCAAAGAGTACCTGTATATGTAAGTGATCAGGATGGATGGTAAAAAGCTGATCATACAGGCATAGATCAGTTTTATGAATTCTTTTTCAAATTTAGATTACACTGCTTTAACCTGAAGATGTGTGATTAGAGTATTGAATTTGACTTTTTAAAGGACAATGATATTGTTATTCCACTTTTGGAAATTTTGAAACATTTTCCAAACAACTTACTCAAAGACCAAGCTTTTCACCTGGTGATCTGTAAAGATGAAGGTTGAACATTTTGATAATTAAATTTAAAAAAAAAAATTGAGTAACTTACTGCTATTTTTCCTTTTTATGTTATTTTAATACAATTTTTTTGTAAATTACCTACTCTTTATAAATGTCTTGATATTTATATGGTATATTTATATATGTTGATTTGTTACTTATACAATATAATGATTATAGATGGATGGACAATATATACTACATATAGTGACATGTATTCTTACAATAACTAAAGTGATAACACCATAGGAGGTGGGAGTTAATATGTTTTCCCTCTCCTTTCTGAACTGATTTATGTATCTTTTCTTTTGTGACCTCTTCAAAGATAGAAGCAGCCAGTCTCCTGATCTAACAGCACACAAATGTAGGGATGGAGCAGTTCTGATAAATAAGAAGAGGTCAGCTCATTTTGACTTTTAATAGCAAATAAAATCTCTTTCAGATGAATTAAAAACTTAACAGGGAGCCAGTGTAGGGATGCTTAAAATGGAGTTATGAGCTTGCGTTTATTTTTACCAGTTAAAAAGGTCTGGCTGACACCAACTAAAAGAAAATAACAATAGTTCAGGCGATAAAAACATGAACCAAGATTTCATGAGAACCTCTGGACAACAGGGGCTTAATCTTTATCAGCCAGCTCAGCTGCAAAAAGGAGGATTTGATCACGGCTTTTACGTTTGCATAAGTTCAAGGCTGGGGTCCATTTTTAATCCTAAATTAGTCACGCTGAACTTTTAGTAAGGGACTCCAGGTCTAACTAATAAAATATGTCCAGATATGACGTCCAGTTACCGGAAGCTACTGGGTTTTATGGGTTTCTCCTCATATCTGGTCCATGAATGACATTGGTTCTTGTTCTGATGGGGATATCACGAGTAGATTAATGCCATCTATGTTTTAAATGCAGTTTTTTCCTGATTTTCTATCTCTAACAGCCTTTTTTAAGCATTTTGGGAAGTAGTTTTCACGAATTTCAATGTAAAACCAATACAGAAAAAAAACTGGCTGATAAATTGTGCTATGTTGGTTTTTTTGTCTACAAAAAGGTGAATTGTATTCTGCCGACGTACCAGAAGGTTTACAAGCTGTGCGGGCATTCTGTGTTATCATTGACAGCAGCAGTCCTAACACACCAGCTGTTTTCTCAGTCGCAGACAATAAGGCAGCCAAATCTCTGTGATTTCCACCCTGTTTCTCTTGCCTCCAACACTGTTGGAGAAACTTGTCGTTTCTTGTGGAGATAATTGCTGTTTGATATTGGCTCTGCATCCGGGAAAAATGTTTTGGTGGGTTGAAACTGTTAGACATGAGACTGCTTGTACAGGTGTATTTCTAACCACGTGTCAGTTACCTGTATATTTGACTCTGGTTCTTGGGGTATGATTATAAAGCATTTTAACGATGGGCGGCATGAATCTGAGGAAAACTTTCAAACCCTGCCATCATAGCTCACCTGGACTCTTATTTCCACACATTAACAGATGTCCACAACACTTAGGTGTAGAAAAGCTCTCTTTAACAGTTTTTTTTCCTTTTTGAAAAATCCAGATGTTTAGTCGCTGCTAGTCTGCTTCTCCACTAAAAAAATAAAAAGTACTTTTAAACAATATAAGTTGTGTACTTAAATGTCTAGACGTGAGCACTGTTGAGAGTACAGTATAGTATTTAAACAAAAAAAATACTCAGCATTGTGGGAATTCTATGCAAAGTTCAAGAAATATCAAGCTATTACGAGGAGTTACACAACTCCAAAGGGAAAAAGTCTCCCCTTTCATTTTGTGTTTTCTATTATTGTGTTGATTAAAAGGACAAGCTTTATGATTAGTTTTAATTTCAAGTAGGAAAAGAAAGTTTTTTTTGTTTTCCTATTATTTAAGCCATAAATATGTTTTGAGACAAAGAATAAATAAGAATAAAATCTATTGCTACTCTTTTCTTGGATCTTCTTCACTGCGATCCATGTATTCCTATATATTCTTTGTAGTGTCAGAGGCAGAAACCGAACTCATGGAGATGGCTGATGGTTAACCTTTGTAGTTAATGAGCCTTGAGTCTTTGAAGGGGGTTTTTGTTTCTCTGGTGCACAGCCTTATCTGATTATTGGAGTAGTAGTGTGCAGAGTTCCTGTCTCCCAGCCTCTGTCTTATAGATATTATTACTCCTCCAGGTAGAGGTTGTGAGCAGGCAGCCAAAACCATCTTTGTTTAGATTCTCTGTGGGAAGAAATCCTGGCAGCTGCAAGTCTCTTGATGCAGCATGTATTGTTTTGCCATAGTCTCATAACATATTAAAAGTGTTCTGCCCTTTGCTTATCCTTAGGTTATTGTTATTTTACCCATGAGTGAGATTTCTCTTTGAGGTACATATTTGCTTTATAATTTTCTCTGTTTTTAAGTGTATAAAGCAATGTATAAGAATATATTGCTTGTTTATTGAAATTGCTGCTCAAGTGATCTAAAACTTTGTTCTCTCTGGTATAGATTTGCTAGTTGCTGACCAAACTTCCACAAAATAAAAATCCCCGGGAGTTTAAGATCTGAAGGAGATATTTCACTAAACAACATGACACATTGGACAAAAATGAAACACAAGTACGGTTCTCTAAGAGTTAAAAATCACAGTGGGTGAGTTTGGCTGCAGTGGAAGCTCAGTTTATAGAAGCACTAATTGCAGTCAGACAGGCCTGGACTGGCACTCCAAGCTTTACATCTCCCAGACCTCCTGTCAGGCCTCCCGTCTGCCTCTCAGACCCATCACTATCAATGTCAGCAGCTCCACCAGGCTCGTCCAAAACAGAACAAGGCAGCTTGTTTTGCCTCAAGCTTGCTTTTTGCCTATAAATCTTTGTTTCAACTTTAGAAACACTTCAATATTGTGTCAGGAAGCTAGAAAGCACAATTACAGTGCTGCTAATTTGATGGAAGAGATCCTTCAGTTTTCCTGTAATTAGAGGTAATGTGTGTGCAGCTATTAAAGATTCAGCTGTGTAATAACATCAAAATGTAAGTGTTTGTTTGAAGAGCTGAATGTACTCTACAATCTTATTTCCGTTTTTGTATACCATATGTTTGACTACCACCTCTCTTTTATTTTGTCATTTCCAGCTCCTGTTTTCTACTTTGGAAGCACAGAATACCATGTGGATGAGAGCGATGCCTTTGTGGAGGTGCAGGTGTGGAGAACAGGCTCTGATCTTTCTAAGGGAGGAACTGTCACAGTGCGATCCAGAAAGACTGATCCGCTCTCAGCTGAGGGTACGTGTCTCCATTTCCACACAGCTGTCTCCATGAGATGCTCACATTAAACCGCATCACACTAAATGATAGTCTCACATCGCTGTCCCATCACTCTTTGTGTTTTTTAGCTCAGTCTGGATATGTTGAGAGGGACAGTGTGGGGAATGTAAACACTTTAAAGTTTTAAGGTTATTGTTATGGATACAATGCAAGTCTTACTGAAAGTGAGTTGCAGGTATGCATGCTTATCACTCTGCATATTGAGAAGCACTTTGGAGAATAGAACTGATTGCTGTTTCCCCAAGTCTTCCCTGCAGCCACTATTATCTCTGACCCCGAGGCAGTTATCCTCTCTTCCATGGATTCCTACCAGCTGTTCTTCTACCTATGCTCCAGCTTTAAAGGGACCCAGTATCTAATCATATGCAATATCATAAAAATCCAAGACCACATATAGCTAGGTTATGAATTTGTGAAATATAGCCTGCAGGTTCAGCTTTCAGTACAAAAGCTCTAGAGCATCCTAAAAGAAGAAACAGTCCACAGTTGTAGAGTTGTCCAGTCCCTGACCTTTCTGTTTTACTTTGTTAAATAAGTGTAGGCAACCATCAAGTGCTCAAATCTGTCAACCATAAAATGGAATATTTTGTCACATAGTAGGAGTAGTTTTATGTTTTGTTTGGAATAACCTTTTATCTTCTTCGATCAATAAAGCTTACAAAGTATGGGAAGTATTTTAAATCTACTGTCTTAAGCTCTTTTTAAGTTTTTATTCCTTAAAGGGATTGTTCAGATTTTGTGTAGTGAGGTTCTGAGGAAAAGAGCTCACAACAGTGAAAGTATAACATCTTTATACAAGTTAAAACAACTCAAACAGAAAATGTTTCTATCCCCAGGATGCAATATTATATCAAAGTTTAAACTTACCAAACTCTCACAAAATGCTTTTTTGGTTTTGTTCCTGTTTGTACAGTTGAACAATGTAGATAAAGTTTGGGGGAGGTTTCTTGCTGCATTTACTCCATTAGGAATCAATTGTTGCTGCTCTTAAAATTCTGATACCGTAGATCTTTTGTATTTTGCAAAAGACTATTTTTGCAATGGCACAAGTGGTAGCACAGTGCGTAGCTATGCTTTTTTAGGGCCCCCTTTGTTCCACACTACCAAATTTCTTTTATTCTAAAACATTTTTGGCTTAATCATTCAGGCTGTTGGACTTGTTGATGTGATTTCAATAAGTATTTTGTTCTTTAAGTGTGCTTGAGTTTTCTGTCGCACACTCCTGCACATATACTTTTCTTAAAGGTCTTAAATTATACTACATTTAACAATAAAAAATGTAGAGCATTTTTTCGTGCTTGAGCAGGGAAAGTGATCTCAGATTAGGCAGACAGTCTGTACTAATAACCTCCTCATTCAGCCCTCTTCTAAGCAAGCTGTTTTAGCTTTCCACACCATTGAACTCTTGAAGGCCATGCCCACACACCATGTAACCATGTTAACCAGTCAGAGTATGTATTGATGGCGGCTCTTCCCTCCATTATGGACATTTCATTCCAGAGCTGCATGTCCTGAGCCCCTCCATCCTCAGATACCCCTCACATCCCCACCATGGACTGTTCTCCCCGCTGCCCTCTGGGAAGAGGCTTAGCAGTGCCCACTGCAAAACCAGCAGGTTCCGCAACAGCCTTTTCCCCGTTGCCATCAGACTGCTGAACTGTTGAACTCAAAACTGGTCTCTGAATCACACTTGCAACATTATTTGAAAAACGGACATTGCTGAACTTTTATAATCCTTTAAATAGTAAAAAACTCAATGCTCTACTGCATTTTGCACCATATTTATTTTGCACCACACTTCACTTTTCCATATCAATGCCCTTCTGCACTATTATTAAAAACTGTCTTATTTTTCTGCCACATTGTTTCATTCTCATCACTGCTGCAATTTTAAATTGGTAAATGTGTATCTTACTCCTACTGCAATATCATTACACCGTTGTAAGCTATATGCAATGACATTTTGTTTTGTATAGACTCTGTGCATACAAAATGACACTAAAGCTGTCTTTGGGCAGCTACAGACCACTCTGAGCAGCTTATAAGTGACAACAACACACAGCAGGCGCAGATGGGCCAGATAACTGCTCATTGCCATTCGTTTATGATGTTAAAATCAATAATACAAATGTTTTTATCCCATTGGAAAAGCGGAACAATATACTCTAATCATCTCAATACAGAGCACCGAGCATTCAACAATCCAGTTTTTTAAAGGGACGGCTGGAAACACTAGACTGTAAAAAAAACCTTTCAATAAACAAACCAGTACACCCAGTACCCAGTTGACCTGAGCTGCTACAACCTTCATCTGCTGTAATGAACTAACCGAGCTGCTACTAACAGAAGTCATTTAACACACAATCAGAATGACTACAGATATCATGTTAGGAAAAGACCATGAAGCACATAGATTATCCATTTTATAAAAACCACCACCTTATCAAAAAAGGAACACAAACGTTAACTGAATTTCATATTTACAGGCTACGCAGTCCAACACATTAAGGTCATGCAGTGAGACAGGTGAATTTTTTTTTTCTCATTTATGAACCTCATGCAGAGCCTTCAAGTTAGATATGACTTCTAGAAAATGTTTATATAAAATGTTTATAAGTGAATTTTGCATGATATGGGACCTTTAAGGTTTTTCTACTAGTAACCATGATTCATGGTTCTATTTATTTTGGCGGGTTTTATGGTAAAATCTCAAGACCATCACTTTGCCATAAACGACCTGTTTTTCTACCTTCAGCTCTTTCATGGATTTCATTTTTGCCCGGTCTCTGTTGTTGACTATTTATTGTCACCTTTTGGATTAGTTGCTAATATGCTTTTAGTAGACCAGCCCCTCGTGTGAAGTTTCACTACTGTTCGTTGATTGTTTGTTTTTTGTCTTTATGTCTTGTTACTTGTTCATTATGATTCCACCCCCCAAAAAAACAAAACAAAAAAACAGCTATATTGTCTCTGGCATTGATTGATTATCACCTTTTTTTGGTTTATTTTCGGTTTAGTATGGAGCATAATGTGTTCCTTTTTAAATCTCAGTGCCACGTTTGTATTTTCAGACCGAATCTAGTATTTCAGTGGGGGGTTTTAATCTTATTCTAAAATTTTACTGAAACATGTAGCAAATCAATGGAGAAGAAATACGTTTCCAGGACCTATGTGAATAGGAAGGATTAATGGAATAATTTCATAATCACGCATGTTTTTTTTTTTCCCCCTCTGGTATTAAATTTGTTTTCATCATCTAAAACATGTAAACATGACAAAAAGCAAAGGCAGAACAAATATGTATTCAGACTTGTGTTTATGTATTTATATATATTTATTTTTGCCGTGACTTCACTTCAAAAAGCTGAAGTTTCTCTTCAAATTATATTTAAAAAGATTGTATTTGATATAAAGCTGACCTGCGCTTTGCTCTGGGGTAGCTGGCCTGGATTATGTGGGGATCAGCAGGAATCTGGACTTTGCACCGGGCGTCACCATGCAAACATTTCGTGTGACCATCCTGGATGATCTCGGTCAGCCATTCCTTGAAGGGCCAGAAAAGTTTGAACTTGTACTGCGGATGCCGATGAATGGAATCCTCGGGGAGCCAAGCAAAACCACCATTATCATAAACGACTCCATCTCTGACTGTAAGCTAAAAGCCATTGTTTAAAAATCACACCAGTGGTATCTCTGCATTAGTGACTTCTCAATGATTTTTTTTTTCAGTGCCCCAAGTGCAATTCCGGCATGCAGTGTATGTGGGCAATGAAAACTCAGGACAGATCTCAGCCATGGTGTACCGCAGTGGTGACATAAGCTACAAGTCAACTGTCCGCTGTTACAGCAGGCAGGGGACAGCTCAGGTGATGATGGACTTTAATGAAAGGCCAAACACGGATGCGTCCATCATTACCTTCCTACCAGGTGGTGTTGCAGAACATAACATGTTCCCCTTCTCAGCTCCACACTCCCTGATGTAAAAAAAAATAAGCAGGATAGAATTTGACTTTTTCATGTGATTTGTTTTTCAGGAGAGATTGAAAAACCTTGTTTACTTGTGTTGGTTGATGACACGGAACATGAGGAGGAGGAAGAGCTCCGTCTCGTCTTAGGGAGTCCCAAGAGTGAATCTCCATTTGGAGCATCTATTGGAAAGCAAAATGAAACACTCATTAAAATCAAAGATGATGCAGACAGTAAGAATATTTAGCTACTTCGTCATATAGCTGCTTATATATGAGTCCAACTTGAAGTCTCTACGTGTTATATTTTAATTTTAATTATTCAAAATCACCCTATCTTCCTTGTGATTTCAGTCTGACTTATGGTGAATTTAATACAGTTTCACTATAACATTTTTTTCACAGGACCTGTTATTAGTTTTGGAGAGATCAAATTTAGTGTAAATGAACCAAAGGAGAAGGGTCAAGTCTCGGTGGTAAAGATTTCAGTGTTGCGTGTTGGAGACACCTCTAAGGTCTCTGTTGTCCGAGTGCACACCAAAGATGGATCAGCTACCTCTGGGGAGGACTATCATCCAATATCTGAGGGTAAATATTAATCTCAGCCTCCCCTATCAGACCACCAGCCATATTTATCTGATTTTTCTCTTCTTTTTTTTCTTTTCTTTTACAGAAATTGTGTTTAAACAGGGAGACACCAAACACCACGTAGAGGTGGAGGTTTTATATGACGGTGTTAGAGAAATGAGGGAGGCTTTCACAGTCCACCTCAGGCCTGATGAGAACATGGTGGCAGAAACAAAGGTCACACTTTAAACTTATCTTGTCATGACTACAAGTCACTTAACATTTTGATTTCTTCTAAAAGTAATTTTCCTGTCTGTCAATTAGCAGATGAGTAAAGCCATCATCTATATTGAAGAGAGCAACAGCATGGCGGATGTGACTTTTCCCTCCATTCCCATCGTCATCTCCCTCTTTAATTATGATGACATCGGACACAGCAGGCCCTCACCGCCTGTGGCTGGATACCCTGTCATTTGTGTCACTGTATGTCCTAAACCACCCCCAACATTTACTTTTCCTTAACAGCCTCAGCTGATGATTCATTTAGTCTTTTAAGCCAAATAAACAAATCTGTTATGTAGGTATTAAAAATGTATATAGATTCTTACTCACTTACTAAGATTCGAGCTCTAATTTCATTCATTTGGACATTTTTTTTAACACAAGCAGGAAAAAAGGAAATATAATGCCGAAATGTTCTTCTATGGTAGATGTAAGCATCATATATGTAAGCATAGTAATGGTAATTTAAGTAAATGAAAGAATTGTGGTAGAAGAAGGTAGTAAAGGAACAGAGATAATTGCAGCCTTAAGAGGATCGTCAACACATGTAGATGTATTCAACTGTCAAATTTTGTGTGTTATAGGTATTGTGTAGGATTTTTGCAAATCTTTTTAAAGACCCACCCTCTCCACTTTAAAAAAAATGCACATGCACAACCCAGTACCTGCTCTCGAGAGAGACCGCCTATTAAATGCCTGCAAGAGCATACACAAGCCCATTTCTCTTTGTGCATGTTCTGTTTAAAAGTTGCTGTTCTCATAGCTCATACAAGATTACTGTGACCGAAAGTCTGCCCTAACCCCTAAATCCCTCAATCACTATATACAGTAGAGCGGGGACTATATAGCGGACTCTATAGCGAACTCAGTCAACTGACCGTTCAAATAGATGATCCCTACTTTTTGCTCGCTGTTGGTCACGTAACTTCTCCTCCACTGCGCTGTGCCTGCGCCATCTTTGTGATTAGTCACCGCTGTGGGGCAGCGACAGCCTATGGCGCCAGCGGGCCACTGTGACAGCGAATCCCATAATGCTTTGCGAGGAGAGTTCTCCGCGCAAAGCATTCCGGGATATATCTGCCTCTTCTGAGGCCTTTCTTTTCTTCTCATACACTCCATAGACACTTTTTCTCTCATGACCCTCAACCATTTTCAAAGAAACATGGTGAGAAAGGTGAGCTTCAATTACTAACTGAAACTGTGGCTCACCACAGATGTACACCTGAAAGTGCGCATGCGCAGAAATGATACCTAAATGGGGACGAGCACGTAGGAAGGCCTTACATAAACATATCACCAGAATGATTGACAATTAGTAGGATCACTTATTTTGATGATCCACCCGGATATAAAACATCATCCTCTATACCTTTAAGACACTTCTAAATCACATCTGAAGTAAGCAGATGGTTAGCTGGCTTAAGAAATAACAGCAGTAGCTGTTTATCTTATTTTCCATAGTCCTCATCTCTTTTTAAAGTAAATTCAGTAGTTATTTTATAAATCCAGACTCCAGGAAGAGTTGAGAAGTACATTATTTTAGGACTCAGCTCCATTGTGAACTTTCTATTGTCAACTATGATTTATGATCTCACCAGCTTTTGGCCCATTTGTATCACTTCCAAAGTCAGTCAGAGGTCTAGCAGAACATTTCAGAGTACTTCATTCGTCCATCAGCTGACAAGCTTTATAGAGAATATTGATGTTGCAGGACCTGGGACCTGCTAAAAGTAACAGGAATCTACCTGCTATAATAACTATGACATACACATGATCGGACAGCGAATTGAAAAACTGAGGATGAATATCATCCAAACCAACTCTAAGAAATCTCCACAAATAAATTCTATACATTTTAATCCCTTTAACTTGAAGTTTTTTAAAAGAAAACACATTTAGATATGTGTATGGATGTCCTTGCTCTTCACTTCCACTCTTTTCTTTCCTCTTCCAGGCCTGTAACCCGAAGTATCCAGACTACCACAAAACAGGCTCTATCTGTGTGAGCGAGAACATCAACAACACGTTAACTCGTTATCGCTGGCTTGTTAGCGCCCCCACTGGCCCAGATGGTGTCACCAGCCCAATGAGGGAGGTGGACTTTGACACTTTCTTCACCTCTTCTAAACTCATAACCCTGGACTCAGTCTATTTCCAGGCTGGCTCCAGGGTTCAATGTGCAGCCAGGGCTGTGAACTCTAACGGCGATGAAGGCCTGGAACTCACCAGCCCCATAGTGTCAATCAGCACAGAAGAGGGTGAGTGCCCCCATTCCTAAACATCAACTATTTACATATTGTATTTAAGACTATGTAACATGGCTGCTGTCTTGTATTATGTCTCCCACTGATGTTGCAAGAAGGTTCTGACAGACTATTTTTATTAAAGGTATTATTTATTTTTTTTTAGGAATGTGTCAGCCTCGTGTTGCAGGCACAGTTGGGGCTGAGCCTTTTTCTGCCCGTCTACGATACAGTGGAGCAGAAGATACAGACCATCCCAACCTCATCAAATTAACTGTCACCATGCCTCATATTGATGGTAAAGAAGCAGCATTAATATTAGAAATATGTTTGAAATACCTAAAAGCAGGCCTTCTTTATGATCTTTTTCTTTATTTCGTGGTACATGTCAAAATATGAACAAACTAATATGTAGATAGTGTTGCCAACTGTCCCTTAAAAAAGAAACAAACAAAAATTATGTGTCTCATTTAATTCAGGTTTGATTTATATGTTTACAAATCAATCGACACATGCAAGAAAAGGCCAAAATAAATTCATAATATCAGTAGGATGGCCAAGAATGATCCCTTATTTAATTTCCACAGAGTTGAAAACCATGTTTCTCAAAGAAGCATATGGTTATGGATTGAAGGAAGAGAAAACGTGTTTTTAAAATTTCTTACAGATAAAAATCTGAAAAGTATTCTGTGCATACATATTTGCCCACCTTTACCCTGATACCCCATTATGAAATAATCGAAGGGCACTGTCTTCAGAAATCACCTCATTAGTAAATAAAATGCCCCTCTGTGATTTAAACTTCTCAGCAGGCCTGTAAGCATTTGTTGTAAATGAGAAAACAGCAGACAGGTCAGTTAGGATGTGTACGGGGAGGTTTAGATAACAATTAGATAAAAATCAGCATCCAAAACTTTAAAGATCTCACTTATCTCTGTTCAAATATAGACAAGTAATGGAATACATTGCTAAAGCCTAAACTGGCAGACCATACAATAAGGGTATAAATCTGAGAAACGGCCAAATGGCCTTAGGTAAAGCTGAGCTGTGAACAAAGTCAATACTAAAAGGAAGCTATGAGCGGTTACCTGTATATCTGAAGTTTGCTGCAAGCCATGTAGGAAACATAGCAAAACAGTATAAGGAGAGTTGACGGTAGAATAAGACCAAAATATAAATTTTTGGCCTTCATACAAATTCATTTTATAATGGTAAAAAACGCAAAACAACTTACTCCTGTCAAATACAGAGAAAACTGAGATAAATGTCTTTTGACCACAAAAACCCAGAGAAGTTGTCATTGGTCATCGAATCTTTCCTTAGAACCAAAAAAATGAAGTTAGAAATTTCAGGGTAATCAAGGACTCAGACCTGAATATAAACAGTCATATTAAGTCCATTACATCAGCGGCCTGTTATCATCTCAAAAGATTACTAAAATAAAAATCATAGTGTCTAAACAAGACTGGGGGAGAATAATCCATGCATTTGCCTCCAGCAGGTTAGACTATTGTAACAGCCTGTTTACTGGCCTTTCCAAACAAGCTGTTAAGAGACCCGCAGTTTATCCAAAATGCTGTAGCTTGAGTCCTCACCAGAACCAGAAATACGACCATATTAGTCCATTGCTTAGGTCTCTGCACTGGCTTCCTGTGGCTCAGAGAAAAGGCTTTAAAACAGCTCTACTTTTGTTCGAATCTTCTCATGGTTTAGCACTGAAGTACATCTCTGACATGTTAGAGCTGTATAAACCACCTTGGGTCTTGAGATCCTCGGAGAGGGGTCTCCTGGTGGTCCCTAGAGTCATCACTAAACATGGTGAGGCTGTGTATCATTCTCACGCAGCTAAGGTCTGGAACAGCCTCAGTGAAGATGTAAAACAAGCCTCAACCCTATGTTTAAGTCCAGTGTAGTGTCACCTATGGCAACTGATTGTATTTTACCTATTCTTATAATATGTATTGATTGATTTGTTTTATTGTTTTATTGTGTTTGTTTTGTTGGTGTTGCTGTGAGGCACATTGAGCTGCCTTGTGCATGAAATGTGCTGTTTAAATAAATTTCCCTTCACTTGCCTAATGATAACAGCCCTTTTGATTAAAGCATTTTAATGTTATAATAACCCAGTTAGAGTACAGACCTAAACTGAAGAAAGAATCTATAAACGCACTTAAAACTTGTGCTCACAAACAATCTCTATTCAGTTTGACTGAATGTAAAATGCTTTTTGATTGAAAAGGATAAAGCCATTGGTTTCTAGCTCCCCTAAGATTTTCTTAAGGTTAAAAAAAGAGCTAATACAAAAAATAGCGTTGATCTATCATGTTAAGTTCAAATAAAATATATTGTGTTGTTTTAAACATAAGATTAAGAAAATTTTTGCTAAAATATATTCATACTTTCTTTTACACCCTTGTATCCTCCGACAGGAATGCTACCTGTGGTCTCCACCCGACCCCTTTCTAATTTTGAGCTGACGCTGAGCCCTGACGGGACCCGTGTCGGCCACCATCGTTGTTCCAATTTGCTGGACTACACTGAGGTCAAGACCCGCTATGGCTTTCTCAGTGAAGCCACCAAGAATCCAGAGATTATTGGTCAGACGGCGCCCTACCAGTACAGCACCTCCCTGAGGGGATCCAGCACTCTACGTTTCTACAGAAACCTCAATTTGGAGGCTTGTTTGTGGGAATTCACCAGCTATTATGATATGTCAGAGCTCCTGAGTGAATGTGGAGGCACCATCGGGACGGATGGACAGGTGAGAGTCATTGGCTTTGAGCTTAATTCCTAGAGATTTGACTCAATTTAGAATAGCCTTTCAACCTCTTGATGATAGATATAGGATCTAAGAAGAGGCTCATGTTGCTGTTTGTCTTTATTTTATTCATAATCTTATCAAATTATACCTTTTCAAATCCCACCTAATGCTCCTAATCTGAGTACAAAGATGTCAAGAATCCAATTATAGTTTGTAGGTTTATCCTCTCAAGGAATATGAAACCCATACCTGCTTCTCTTTGTTCTTAGAAGAGCAAGTTATTTGTCGTGTAAGAGTGGCAGATAAATGGCCCGCGGTCTCAGAAAATCCTCTGTTGGTTTTTTTGCCCCATACAGCAGCAGCAGCTGTTATACACAGCAGAGGGAGGAAACCCTGAAATCTCTCCCTGGCCTTCTGGCTCTCATGCCTCACAGCCTTCAACATTTGCATTCACCTTGGAAACTTGCTCTTAGTTCACATTGAGTTAATTAAGGTAGAGAGTGGATAAAAGAGGTCTATAAGAATTCAGAGGGTGCCTTATGTTGAAAAACTGGGATCCCTTTAGGGGATTAGTAATTTAACCCTGAAGCACTGTGCCACTACTGTTTTCTACTTCGCTCCCCTGCTGGAGCCAATCGGTGTGTTTAGTTTTCCAGTATAATGTGTGAATTTCATTTTGCATAGCTTCGGGTTTGTTTTTATAACAAAAGCATCACCCGGGTGATAAAAACCTTTTTCAACAAGTGGAAATGTGTTGCCGGTAACCACATAATTCAAATTTGGACGTGGCAGAAAGGAACTTGTCTTGACAGGTAATTAGCCTGCTGCCTGGTAAAACTTTTCATACCCGTTCAACCTTTCCATTCTGTGACAGCCACAGGCTTTAGTGAACTTCTGAGAAGCCTATGTGACACCAACACATGGTAGTTCATAATTGTCGCATGGAAGGAAGTGTAGTTTGCAGTTGTATTTAACATGTGTGTCAAAACTTCTGAAGCACCTTTCTTCTTATATTACAGCCGCAAGTATTTTAGGGTAAGAAATGCGCAGGTTTATTTTATTTTATTTTTATCAAATCTAAAGAGACCAGTTCTTCCTTTCTAGCTTACAGCTAAGCAGTCAGTCTACCTAATGAACATACCCTGGATTCACCCATGATATTGTTACTCTGGCTGTATGATTTTCTGTCCTGCTGGAAGGAGGATCACAAATCTTTTGTAGGCTCTTACAGCTTTTCTACCAGCATCACCATGTTTTGAGCTAAAATCTAACATATTTGATCTGCTTTTTTAAACCTGCTGCAAGAAGGTATCTTTTCGGCATGATTCTGCCTCCACTTTGGTATGTAATTAGGATAGCGTGTTTAGGGAGTGAAAAGGTTCACTTAAGTCTGATCTAATCAGAGTACCTTCTCCCACATGTCTCTACTACATGACACGTGATGAAATGTAAAGGAGACTTTTAATCATTCTTTAGTAAAGGACAGATTTAAGGAGCGTAGGACTTCCACATTCTTCCACCTCAGCTGTGGGTTTCTGCTGCTCCTCCTTGGGCGTCTCATCTGCTTCTATGATTAATGTGCTCCTGTGGACTGAGATGTCTTGTTGGGTTTGCAGTTTTTGGTATGCTTTTTCTTATTTTAGATGTTGGATTAGATAGTGTTCAGTGAAATGATCAAAGCTTGGTGTGTTGTTTTATAATCTAATGCAGCTCTACAATTCTCCAAAACAAAGCCCTGAGGCCTTCCCAAAACAGCCATATTTATACTTAGATTGCACTGCTTTTTTTAAGGGGTTAATCAATAATTATAATTATGCTTTTTAGATTTTTGAGGGTAAAATCTATGGACCAGGTATTACTTTCTCATTATCTTCAAAATTGCATGGTAGTTTTTTACAGAAATACATTGCAATTGGTTAATACAACACCATATGAAGCTTTTGAGAGGCACTTTACATGTAAATGTAAATCAGCCACAAATGGTAGAGTTCTGATAAAAATCGTTTTATACACTATATATAAATAAGAATGTTGTGTGCATTTTCTTCTCTGAATAAAAAAACATCATTATTCAAGCATAAAATCAATAATCAGTTAACACACTTTTACTTTGCACAGCCTCTTTATTAATTCAAAGTCAGAATGAATATAGAGGTAGATTTGTAGAAGGAAAGCTCTACCGGCTCAACTGAAAAGAGAAGAGCCTTTGGTTACCGATGCCCTGTGACCTGAGTAGCTGCTCTTAGCAGGCTGATTGGAAACGGCTCAGTAGAGTCTTGCTTTAGTGTCATGTCACAGTGCGGGGCTTAGTGCCCAGCTTAACAAGACCCCAGGAATCTATTAAGACCCAGCAGGATGTGTCAGAAGGCCATTCAGCAAATCATTCGGCTGAGCTCTAAACGCCCAAAGGCGTAGGCACGTCTCCACATGAACACAAAGCTAGTGCAGGCAGGTACCTCGCTCAGGTCAAAGGAAAGTGCAGACACCAGAAGGCGCTCTGTCAGACGACTTTGACCATTTTAGGACAGCTCTTTTTAGAGAATGAAACATTTATTACAGCATCCGTGAGATATTTGCAAAAAAAGAGCAAACGCAGAGCTTTGTTATTCATATCCAGAATGCACTGGATATTTCTGCTTCACATCAGTAATTAACTTGTTGCCTCCTTGAAGAAACATTTACTGCCATAAACTATGTAAATAGCCGATAAATTATTAATGTTTGACTTTATCAGTTGTTTTTATCCAACAATATTCAGATATAATACCAACATGTAGTTTTATACTTCAAGTATTACATGTAGCCCTTCAGTATCCAGAACTCTCTATTGTGAAAAGGTACATTTAACAAGTTGGTCAGTCTCACTACAATTCTCTGTTTTCTCTGCAGGTGCTGAATCTCGTTCAGTCCTTTGTGACCCTTCGAGTCCCACTCCATGTCTCCTATGTCTTCCACTCTCCTGTGGGAGCAGGAGGATGGCAGCACTTTGACTTGCAGTCTGAGCTGAGGCTCACATTTGTGTACGACACTGCCATCTTGTGGAGAGATGGTATTGGGAGTCCACCTGAGGCTGAACTGCAAGGCAAGTTTGGGAAGGAGGTTGAGCAGAGGTGTCAAGTAACTAAATATAAATACTTACATACTGTACAGTACTTGGGTAGCTTTGTTCATTATCTTTACATTACTTGAGTAGATATTTTTTGAAGTACATTTTATTTCTACTTCTAGCATCTAAACACAAATATCTATACCTTTTACTCCTTACTTTCTCCAAACCAGCTTGTTGCTTCTATACTTATTGATAATGGCATGACATAACAGCTGCAACAACAGAGAGAGTAAACCGAGAGCCTTAAGAGAATCTGTCCAAGTGGAGCAGATGTTGCAAATATTGAAGGAGATAATAAATTACTGACAGCAGCATGCATTAAGAAATGCGGGCTGGAAAATTATTTTTTTAGATTATTAATCGGATTCTGAGACTTTAACCATCCATCCCATCTTCAGTAGATTGTAAATTTACTTCCTTATGTTGCAAGGTGTATTTTAATTTCAGTACTATTTGCAGAGTTATAAATGAATACCAGAATTCTACATGTATTCAGCCTGTTTAGTTCAATCTATATTATCATGTCAATAAGGTAACCTGTTGAGGTATAAATATTCAATGTTATACAAATGGATGTCATGTTTTTCCTTGAAGATAATTGTTTTTGGAGAATTATTTGAATAGTTATTTTGTATCTTTAAGATATAAACTTTACTTTTGTATTTAAGTACCATATAAAACTTCTTTACTTTTTCTTAAGTAAAGGTGTTTGGCCTGTAACTTTACTTTTCACCTGTCTTTTCTTATATAGATATCTGTACATTAACTTAAGGAAAGTAAATGTACCTCTGCAGTTGAGTTATAAATACTAGATGTTATAAAAGTTGATGTATCATATTGAGCGATGGTTAAAATGTATTGAGTAAATTAATAATAGCATTCTTTCATTGTCTCTGCAGGCGCCCTCTATCCAACTAGCATGCGTATAAATGGACTGGGGCAGCTTGTAGTTAACTTCCGTACCGAGGCTCGATTCAGAGGGCTGTTTGTGCCCGCGCACCCAGGTAGACTACGTATAATTAAAACCAGAGTTAATGTGATATATCACTGTACTAATGCTACAGTATTCTAAGTAAAGATTATGTTTTACTGATGTATATTATTTCCATTAGGTTCCCCACTGACGTCCATGGTCATGTGTGCAGACCACCCTGGTTTAACATTTAACCTTAGCCTTACTAGAACTGAGCCAACCTACAGCCAGCCCATTCAACAGTGGACATTCATCTCTGATTTTGCTGTAAGCAAAACTTGTTTTTTTGTATATATAAGCTTTGGAAAAAAGAGTAAAAAATTCCTTATCTGATTATTTATTTTTTATGTTCTTAGTTTTTACAATGCTTCCTGGCAGGATATCTTATACTGTTGGGTAGGCTCCTGTCTAACCTTACATGGTGACACGTTTGATAGAAAAATGTATTTAGGGCTTAATAAACAAAATTGACCTGACAACTTTAGGAAGAAATGACTAGATTAGATTATTTAAGACAGCCTCAATGCAGAGAGATCAAGATGAGATTCTGAAACTAGGGGTATTTCCATGTCTTCATTGTTAGGGACCAAACTCTATCCTCCAAGTGGTAAATGAGGCGACATGGAGAGTTTAGATTAAGAGAATAGAATGTTCTGTCTGCAATCCTGGCCTCAGTCCCACTGAACGGTATTCTGGTCGTGGGAGGATGACAAGAGAAGCATGTTGAATGACTTGTTACAACTGCTGATCGAAGCATAGGATGCATTCTCACTGCAGTGCATGAACAATAGTGGCCATCATGGGGTAGGCGTTTCAGACTGCTTTGGTTCTGTCCAGTTTTTTTCATGCTTTACTGAGGTTAATGAATTTTTCATACAAAACTATCCGTGTGTAAAGAGAAACAAGTAGGCTTACAAAAAACTATTTTACTGAGCATACATCTGTTTTTAGTTTTTTCTTTTGTTTTGTTTTTTGACATATGGTTTCTCCTATCTCAGGTGCGTGACTACTCTGGTATGTACACGGTAAAACTGATCCCCTGTACTTCCCCTCCAAGCTTGGAGTACACCCTTCCTCCCGTCTGCAGTCCCAGAGAGCCCCTCACTTTTGATCTGGATATCCGCTTTCAGCAGGTACCTTCATTCACCTGGATAAATCTGAATATAAGGAGCATTAGTGACGCTCCATTTAACAGGTAATATCAGATCTAAATAACACAGGGTCATGACAAAGTTGAACATTTTATTAAAGTTAAGTAATATGTGTCTAATTTGTTCTTTCACTTTTTAAGTTGAAACAAACACTGAAACAACAAGAATTGCTTTTTTTTTATAAATTTGTTGCATAAAATAATGTAGAAAAAAAAAGTTTTTCCTTTTTTAATTCCTTATTGCCATACTAAAGGAAACACATAAAAAAAATTAAAGAATGTACATATTCACTTTACTTTAATGTTGTTTTCAACTCTTATAGCATCCAATCTTTATGAGTGCTATCTGAAATATCTCAACTTGTCCGACACTGTATCGAATAAAGAAACAAAATCAGCTGTTCTGCTGCATTAAAGAAATAAAATCACTATTAAATCAGTTCAATGATAAAGTCATTAATACATATAACAATTGTACTGGGTTATTGTATTAAATCCAAAAGCAAATTTTGAAAAGAAATGTTTTTTTGTTTTTTTTTTATCGTTAGTTTTTAATTAAAAAACTGGAAGACACACATTTTAACTTTATGTTTGCTATGTGTAGCACCTCAATGTAAAAACACTACTTGGCGGTAAAGCATTTCTCTTTTGATTAATTAATTCATCCAAATAATTAATTGTATGTCAATAGTCCTTCAAAATGAGGAGAAAGAGGAAAGAAAGACATTTTCTTCATTTTTTAGAAGTAAAAAAAAAAAAGTAGGTTTCTTCTCGTTCTTTTTTTAAACGAACGCCGTATTAAATGATGCCCATTGAAATCCTTGACTTTGCCAATATTTTTTTTAAATTAACTAGACTTATTTTTTGATTTCCCCTGTGCTTGATTTTCTACCTGATTGCAGGTTAGCGACCCCGTTGCTGCTGAATTCAGTTTAAACACACAGATGATCCTGTTGTCTAAACGGACGCTCTGGCTCTCAGATGGATCTATGGGCTTTGGACAAGAAAGTGATACTGCTTTCTCACAAGGTAAACTGCAACAACATGAGGACATTTGAACAGGGAATTTTTTTTCTAGTGGTCCTATTTCCCTCGACTGGGCTCAGATTCAGTTTTAGCGGTTGACTCTTATGAAGTATAACAAATTATGACTTTTAATCAAGCTAAAATAACACTGAGTAACCTCTTGCTGGTACATAGGATTTATATGGAATCACACTCCCACATTTCTTAACAGGAGGTTATGAGTAGATGTAAGGAAGCTGCTTTAAATCCTTGGTAGTCAAAGTGGGGACAGCCCTATAATTAGCTAAAGGGTTTAAATGACCAACCTCTATTTCTTGCCACAGTGAACAAAATAATCAATATAAATTATTTTTTTGGTGATAACTAAAAAAAACAAGAAATACTTAAAGGTACACTGCAGACTTTGTAACCTAATGCATGTGAGTTATTTTAAATGATTCCTCATGCCAACATACAGGGCTTAACACTATGATATGCTATAAGCAGGGCTCCCCTCTTGAAATACCGACTATGTAAGTTGGGAGAAGACGCACCGTTGTTGGCCAGGTCATGTGACCTGGAAGAACGTATCACTTTACAGCTACAGGGTCTTATATAGTGATGGAGCTAAGGCTTTTGTTCTACTATTTTTCCGCCCGTTGAACTACTGCTCATGGCTGAGGCAATGAAAAAGTTTAAACCTACCGAGGAGGCTTAAAAGTACAACAGAGTATTTGGGCCAGGCTAGAGATTTTTTTTTCTTTTATTTCGAGAATAAAGTTATGACATTATGAGAATAAAGTCTTAAAAATTCCAGAATAAAGTTGCAACGAGAATAGTCATAACATTAAGAGAATAAGACGTTTCACTGGACTATTGTTTAAAGTCACACCGTGTAACTTTTAACCAAAGTTAAAGTTCCCTTTGCCAGTTTGCAAGTATAAGTACCATTCCTTTAAATTTCATGTTTTTTTCCAGGTGATATGATTTATGCCAGAGTGATGGTGGATCCAGTTCAGAACTTGGGCGACTCCTTCATTTGCAACATAGAGAAAGTGTTTCTGTGTACTGGTGCTGATGGATATGTCCCAAAATATAACCCAAGCAACTTTGAGTTTGGCTGCCTGGCTGATGCTCCATCACTGCTGTACAGGTTCAAGATTATTGTGAGTAAAAGATAATATTCGCCCCTTCTATAATTGTGTGTGTGTTTTGTGACCGTGTATAATTTCATGAATCTGTGATGACAGGACAAGGCCCAGCCAGAGACCCAAGCCCGTTCATTTGGTAATGTTGCCTTTAATGCCTTCCTGGCAGTGGATGACCCTGGTGCTTTAGCTCTGGTTAGACAGCCTGGAGCAGATGGTTTCAGAATGGATTCTGCTGCTCTCTTTCAGGTCAGTTCTCATATTCTCATTACAATCCTACGCTGGGTATCTTATGTTATTTTTAAAATTTCAATTAAACTGGTATCATTACAACATTCCTGCTAAAAGGAGTTTATTTTAAAGAATTAAAATAGACCAGAGTCGCTTGAAGTGATTTTAAGACAATGTTTCTCTGGACAGTTTTTCTTTTAACAAGCTATAAAAAATAATTTAGCAGAATGCACTTTCTCCATTCTGAAAGGTTCAGACAGTAGATAACCCTGGCTTCTAATGGCTGAAATAACAGTCAAGAATGACTCAACATTTTCTTTCCTTCTAATGGGCTGGAATTTCACCAGAACTGTTTTCAGTTTAGTTTTTCTGTATTTTCTTCTCTTACTGCATTTACAAATCATGTACATTGAAAAATAGAGCTGTTAAAAAATAAGTATATATAAAATGTTGTATTTACATCATGTCTTAATTGCCTCTTCAATAAAAAAAAATGGTTAAAGAAAAGAGAACCTTTAGATCTACAGTACAACTAGAAAGACATTTTTTCAAAAGCCTGAATATGTCTGCTTTATTTGATATAACGGCAGAATTTATGGACGCGGCATCATATCATATTGCTGATATTAACTAGTTAAATGTCAGATTAAATCTTATTGTTTGAAGAAATCAACAAGAATGAGTAGATATCAAAGGGGCAAGCAGACAGTGAAGCATTATTTTTGAGTGGGTTCCTAAACAGATGCTTTACAAAAAAATACAAAAACTGGTAAAAGATATGTATTAAACATATTTAGTAAAACTCTATGTAATTAGCTAGCGTTATCTATATACTACCGGTAATTAAAATTGGCCTGAGAATAGATCCTTGAGGAACGCCACTGCATTCCTGGTTTGCCCAGATTTTGGATTAAAATCTCTGCCATCTACATGTCAATAACTTTATTTAAGCACCATCAGTATTCAGTTATGTGTTTACTTTAGTTAATTTCATTGATTCCAGCAAATATAGGATTAATGGGATTTAATCTGAATAGTTAATTAAGACAGATAAAGTGCCTTGAAAGTATTCGGCCCCCCTTAAACTTTTCAACCTTTTGCCACATTTCTGATTTCAAACATAAAGGTATTAAATAAAAATGTTTGTGAAGAATCAACAACAAGTGGGGCATAATCTTGAAGTGGAACAAATTGTGATATTTTAAGCACATTTGCAGACTCCTAAACGTTTTCTTAAAGAATGTTCCTGTATTTGCATCCATGCATCTTCTCCTCAATTTCAACCATCTTCTCTGTCCCTGCTAAAGAAAAGCAGTCCTAAACCATGATGCAGCCAACACTGTGTTTGACAGTGGGGGTGGTGTATTCAGGGTGATGAGCTGGGTTGCTTTTGCTTTAAAAATAACATTTTGCACTGTTGCTAAAAAGTTTTGGTTTCATCTGACCAGAGCCTCTTCTTCCAAATGTTTGCTGTTTCTCTCATGTGGCTTGTGGATAAAGTTTAAAAAATGCTTTTTTATTGATACCTTTATTAAATGGTTGTCTTCCATAAAGGCATAGATTGCCATCACATAGATTGTTGTCCTATGGACAGAGTCTCCAGCATCACGTCTAGATCTCTGCAGTTCATCCGGGGTGATCAGTCTTCTCATTGGTCGAGCTGAAAGTTTAGTGGGATGGTTGGTTCTTCATAGATTCACAGTGGTCTAATACTCCTTCCATCCCAATACTATGGCTTGCACGGTGCTCATTTTGATTTTTAAAGCTTGGTAAATCTTTTTTTTACCAAATCAGGCTTTAAACTTCTCGACAAAATTATCTTGGACTGGCCTGATGATTTCCTTGTTCTTCATGATGCTCTTTGAGCTTTAAACAGACCTCTGAGTCTATCACAGAGCAGATGCATTTATAGTGAGACTTGATTACATACAGGTGGATTCTATTTATCATCATCAGTCATTTAGGTCAACATTGGATCCTTCCGAGATCCACACCGAACGTCTGGAGCGAATTTGCTGCACTGAAAATAAAGGGCCTGAATAATTTTGCACGCCCTACTCTTCAGTTTTTTATCTGTTAAAAAAGTTTTAAATATCCAATAAATTTCATTCCACTTCATGATTGTCTCCCAATCAGTGTATTTTATAAAAAAAAAAAAAAAAAAATACAATTTTATATCTTTATGTTTGAAGCCTGAATTGTAGCAAAAGTCGAAAACTTCAAGGGGGCTGAGTACTTTGGCAAGGCACTGTATATAGCTTTAATACAGCATATGAAGCTGTCGTTTTCCCACTGTCTTTAACATTATATAATTATGGTGATTTTGTGAATAATTATTGTGAATAGAAACATGTTTAAAGGTGAAAGGGTTAAATACAGTAAAAAAATGTCAAAATGATTTGTTTAGGTATAATTTATCTCCTAGATTTATTAAGAATTCTTAAGTTGTTTCACAAAGTATCATATATTTCAGTATCATAAGAGTAAGTACACTGGTAGGCATGTTAAGACTGAAGCTCCTTCTTAGAAATGCTTCACTGTTCTTTAACCTCTTACTGGTGTTACCTGTTTCACTTTTGATTTTGGTAACTTAGGTCCTGTTCTGTGTGGTTGAAGCAGGGCTAAAATACAGAAAGAGACTTTTGTTAAGAATTTGGAAAGTTTAGTAATATAAATAGAGAAGATTTTGCACAGTGAGAACGGGGCATGGAGAGCAGGCAAAGTAACAGAATAAAACAGCAACAAAAAAAATCAATAAAAAAATCAATGAAACCTGTGAGCTTTTATGCTGAGATTAGAATGGAAAAAGACAAAGGATGCAATTGACTTGATCTGTGGATTAGAAACATCTTAAGACAAGCAAATAGGCACACTGAATGAAATAAAGTAAAGTAAGCTGAAATCAAAGAAACCATACACCAAAGGCGAAGGAAGAATACTGGTGCACTGCAAAAAATGTAATCTAAATAAGTAATTTCTTTCTTAAAATAAGTGAATTTTTCCTTGAATCGAAGAGACACTTTGCCAATGGAACAAGACATTTTACATTTAAAATAAGAAAAAGCAATGACATTGTCTTACATTTTGCATTGTGAAAGAGAAACAAATGGAAATGCACAAAAAACAGAACATATGAACTAAAAAAGACACAAAGCAATTGAATAATATTGTACCTACTGTATATTTAGTAATAACACAAAGAGAGGAATTGACTACAGCAAGACATGTTAGTCTATAATAATTTGTTTTTTAACTATCAGTGAAGTGGATGCCCGGGGTTTTCCATAATGTTCTTCATTTTATTAAGATTTTTTTTTTATTATTAGTTTTCCAGAATCTGTTTTCTTTTTCTACCATTATTAAGAACTTTGACAAAAGCTTAGAAATTATCCTCTGATGTGAACATTATACAGTTATTACCTCATTAAATCTGTTTATTTTATTTATCTTTTAATAGAAAAGAAAAGGATTTGTGTTCTAATGTTGTGGGAAAAAAAACAGATTGAAGCATAATTTACAAAACATTAACATATATATTTACTAGAGGGAGCTAGTTACATTTTATCTATAGTTTGACTTCTATGGTTTCCCAGTTTACTCATTTTACGTATGTATGTTACATATCAACCACAAGGGGGTGCTGCAGTAATGTCGTGTGTGTGAGAAATGCTTCTGAAGTCTGATCCTTTTTAACATATTCCATTTGAATCCATAACATAATATGTTCATTCTAAGAACTTTTTGTTTTTTGCTAGGTGGCTGTGGGGAGAGAGTGGTACATTCATGCCATCTATACAGTCCGTTCCAGGGACAATGCAAATCGGGGAATAGGGAAGAGAAGTCTGGAATATCATGTGATCAGCCAGGATCTAACAGGTCCTAACAAACACCATCGTGCCAGAAGATCTGCTAACAAGGAACCTGACATAGTGGATGGAATCGGCGTGGAAAACAACCGCGGGACCAACATCTTGCACATCGCTTTGGACCGCAGCAGCCAGCAGAAGACAAGTCCAGAGAAGGAGATCTTCACAGAAGGAATCATTCCCCGTGAACTCAACCAGAGAGACAGTGATGACAGTCTGGTGTTAATCATAGGGATCTTTGTTGGATTGCTCCTCACTGTGCTTCTCATCGTTTTAGTGGTTTTGCTGGTGCGATCTAAGCAGGACAAGAAAGAAGTACCAAGGAACTCCAGCAGTACAGAACCCATGGTCACTCAAAACCTCAGCAGCAATGACAGTTCTGAGGTCTAACATACCAATGACTGACACTTTTTTTGTTTTGTTTTTTTAAGTGCCTCACAGTTAACTGAAAAAAAATGTATTAAGATTTTTGTTTGAAGAAACCCAAACTACAAAAGCTTTCATATTGTTCAGAAAAAACTACTTGAATTACTGCTTCACTTCCAAAGACAGGGAGTGGATTGAAAACTAAGGTGATGGACGTAATTAGCTGCTGTCTCAAAGTCCTCGTCAAGCTGTCAGCACTCACCGGCTGTTATCGATTGGCCTTGGCTGCCAATTGATCCAAAAATAAAGTATTATGTTTCCGATGGGGCTACAAGAGAACTGCTTACATATAATAGCTTTGGCTGTTTGGCTGAGGAGGTCACGAGAAACTGAAAATCACTTTGAAGTTATTAAGTATAGATTTTGTAAACACTGTTCATAATTAAATTTCACACATAAAAAAAAATATCTTTTTTATCAAGAATGAGTTGTTTTTAGATTGGGTGTGCTTCAGACTTTCCCAGGACTTTGAGGTTTTAATATGTAAAATATTTGTCTGGTGTGGTCAACAAAACTTACAAGTAAACATTTCGATGAACATTTTAGTGTTTCTGTCTGTGCATGCTTTTAAGTTCTGTATTTTAAGATGTCTAACGGCTAATTTGACATAAATTTGTGAGAAATGTGTCTGACCTGCTGTTTTCTACCACATTCACACTGTATATTCTAATGTTTATTCATAATTAATTGTTTGCATTTCTCTTGATCTTTTGCGGTTGAAACACTGTAAAAAATTAGCACATGGCACTAAATCAAAGAAGAGCATTTTTTGGTATTAGAGAAGAATTAAGACAGCTGGTCTGCAGTCTACAGCTTATTATACTAACGGTTTAAAGAGAATACATTTTACATGCTTGACAGAAAAACTTGTACACTTTATTAGTATCACTGGTAGAGATTCGTAGATTACTGTGGCTCTAAAGCTTTGTGTCAGCTTTGCTGTTTAGTTATTTTTAATCATATTTCACATAAAGTGAATCAAATACTTCCCTTAAATCCCTTTTTTACAAATGATTATGTTAAGTTATTTTCAGTACGTCTTTTTAGGCACACATTTATGCCTTTTCTTTTTGCAATTAACTTTTATTTGAACATATATGTGTTATAAACATGGTGACATTTCCATTGAAACATGCTCTATTGTTTAAACTTTGTTATCTTTGGCCTTCATTACCATATCCTGTCTGCCGCAAAAGCTGATTACCTCTGCGTTACTTATTTTATAAATGCTTCGTCATCTGCAGTTAATTTTGAGATTGAAAACTGTTCTATGCAACATTTAGTCTAATACCTTTATTAAATATCACTGTTTATTTTCTTTGTTTTGCAATCATACTGCTACCTTACATTTAACCTTGTATCTACGTCTTGTGGTTGTTTAGCACATGCTCTGAGTGCATTCAAAGAGTTTTATGTATTTATGTATATAAATATCCCGGATTTTACATATAGATGTACCATTTGGAAGTTTTGGGAATGGTTATTGTTATAAAAGGCATACTGTATGTGCTGTAAGAATTTGTAACATAGACCTGAAATTCAACATGGTCTGCAAATAAAATAATTTTTCAAGAAACATGTTTTGAGTTTTGTATGGATTTTTGCAGAATAAAAAAAAACTTTTTGGCAGGTTTGATATATGATGCAAACTGAACAGACTTTTAAATAGTTACTAATTGCAGTAAAACTCAAATGTGAAATTTTACTAGAATTTTCATTTCAATATTTTGAGAATTTTTTTTTAGCATCATAATAAAACTGGGAAGTTCATTTTATTTAAGTTTTTCTATTCAACAAGTGCAACTCGTAGATTTGGTACACAGTATGGTGGTTAAAGTGACAGGTTTTGTTCATTTTGACGATTATGGCTCTGTGCTGGATTCTCTTAGTGTTGAAATGAGGCGCAGAAATTATTTTTTGCTGGAAGGAATAAGTGATTAAAAAAGCTTATTCTAGACTAAAAGTATTATCAAAGTACTGTCAACAGTTATTGTCAAGAGGAAAATAAGACAAGAACAGACCTAGGAGATCTATTTAGAACCCTAGGTGTATCACCTTGATGCAATAAATAACTTAGATATACAGGTGCTGGTCATAAAATTAGAATATCATGAAAAAGTAGATTGATTTCAGTAATTCCATTTAAAAAGTGAAACTTGTATATTATATTCATACATTACATACAAACTCATATATTTCAGATGTTTATTTTGTTTAATTTTGATGATTACAAATGACAACAAATGAAAATCTCAAATTCATCATATCAGAAAATTAGAATATTACTGAAGACCAATAAAAACAAAGGATTTATAGAAATGTTGGCCAACTGAAAAGTATGAACATGAAAAGTATGAGCATGTACAGCACTCAGTATTTAGTTGGGCCTCCTTTGGCCTGTATTACTGCAGCAATGCGGCGTGGCATGGAGTCGATCAGTCTGTGGCACTGCTCAGGTGTTATTACAGCCCAGGTTGCTCTAATAGTGGCTTTTAGCTCTTCTGAATTGTTGGGTCTGGTGTATTGCATCTTCTTCTTCACAATACCCCATAGATTTTCTATGGGGTTAAGGTCAGGAGAGTTTGCTGGCCAATTAAGAACAGGGATACCATGGTCCTTCAACCAGGTACTGGTAGCTTTGGCACTGTGTGCAGGTGCCAAGTCCTGTTGGAAAATGAAATCTGCATCTCCAAAAAGTTGGTCAGCTGCAGGAAGCATGAAGTGCTCTAAAACTTCCTGGTATGTGGCTGCGTTGACCCTGGACCTCAGAAAACACAATGTACCAACACCAGCAGATGACATGGCACCCCAAACCATCACTGACTGTGGAAACTTTACACTGGACTTCAAGCAACGTGGATGAAGTGCCTCTCTTCTTTTCCTCCAGACTCTAGGACCTTGATTTCCAAAGGAAATGCAAAATTTACTTTCATCAGAGAACATGACTTTGGACCACTCACCAGCAGTCCAGTCCTGTTTCTCTTTAGCCCAGGCAAGACGCTTCTGACGCTGTCTGTGGTTCAAGAGTGGCTTGACACAAGGAATGCGACAGCAGAAACCCATGTCTTTCATACGTCTGTGTGTGGTGGTTCTTGAAGCACTCACTCCAGCTGCAGTCCACTCTTTGTGAATCTCCCCCACATTTTTGAATGGGTTTTGTTTCACAATCCTCTCCAGGGTGCGGTTATCTCTCTTGCTTGTACACTTTTTTCGACCACATCTTTTCCTTCCCTTCGCCTCTCTATTAATGTGCTTGGACACTGAGCTCTGTGAACAGCCAGCCTCTTTAGCGATGACCTTTTGTGTCTTGCCCTCCTTGTGCAAGGTGTCGATGGTCGTCTTTTGGACAACTGTCAAGTCAGCAGTCTTCCCCATGATTGTGTAGCCTATAGAACTAGACTGAAAGACCATTTAAAGGCTTTTGCAGGTGGTTTGAGTTAATTAGCTGATTAGAGTGTGGCACCAGGGGCCATCAATTTTGAACCTTTTCACAATATTCTAATTTTCTGATATGATGAATTTGAGATTTTCATTTGTTGTCATTTGTAATCATCAAAATTAAACAAAATAAACATCTGAAATATATGAGTTTGTATGTAATGTATGAATATAATATACAAGTTTCACTTTTTAAATGGAATTACTGAAATCAATCTACTTTTTCATGATATTCTAATTTTATGACCAGCACCTGTATTATGCAAAAGAGGCCCCATGTAGCTACAGTAAAATAAACAGTGATACATTAAACTACTTGAAATCATTTAACCTCTTTATGCTATTGTAATGTTTCAAGCTTTCTTTTCACTACAACCCAGATCAGGTCTGTTCTTCTAAAGGCATCAAACATAATAAGATGCATTACTATAGTTCAGTAAACCATGTGCTTTTATTACCAGTGCATATTCATAGAGGGAAAAAATATGGGTAAGGTGAAAAAACTTCATTAATTCAAAAAAAAAAAAAAAAAAGATTAAAAAGGAAAGCCTGACTCTCGAAAGACGTCAGTGCTTCCGTTTGGCAACAAGTCAAACAACAGGATTGGTAATTAAAAACAAAACAAAACAAACAAACCTCCAAAAATGACGTAACTGGTGATATTTGAGCTCAGAAAGCACCACAGAGTGAGAATAAAAGTCAGTGTTTAGATGACAAACACAGCAATGTGGATAACTGAGTGAAACCAGCAGCCTGTCTCGACCACATCCTCCTCCTCCTTTGCTGCTGTGTACCTCTGACATTACAGCAAATGAACCGGAGGGCCAGCAGTAGCAGCGACAACATTCTCCGTGCAGGAGTCTTCGCTTTGGACTTATTGTTTGGCATCATGAAGGAAGGAACTTCGGCAGAAAAGACAGGTAGCTTATTAAATTAGCATTCTGAGTGGAGTCTTAAGCATTGATGTGTTCACTAGCCAATCCCATCTAATATATAGCAATGTACAGATTTTTCTTTTTTTGTAAAGCCACAAAAATGCAGACCCCTTACAACAGAATTCAGATCCCATTGCAAATGTTTTACTCTGCCAAATCAACATATTTTTCTCCATAAAACATTAAAAATTCCCAATGCTGTCTCACTATCTATCTAAACTTTGAAGGGTTTCCTGAGATTTGTGCAGTGTTATTGCATGAAAGCAGCACTTAATCAAAATTCAAAAATGTTAACTAATTTATTAAAAGTCATAATTCATTTTCAGATGGTAAACCCAAACATTTTTTCCCCAACTATTAATTCTCAGAATCGAGCGGCACATCTGCACAAACCCTGGATCAGTGAATTCTGCTTCAAGGAAAACGTATCCCTTGAATGTTTGACGTAAAATAAAACAAAAAGGCAAATAAAACACGTGAGGACTGATCTAGTAGAAAAAAAAATAAATTAGCAATTTACAACATTTCCCCTTTAAAACAACAGCTATAAACAACAACAAAAAAAGATATTGTGCTGCTCACATAAGCATTTCTATGACACTCATCTCTAATGCATGAGCTGGGTGAGATTCCAAAAAAGCTCCTTCTTTTGCAGCTGCCACATATGTAAACAGTCCAAGAATCCTTCATCTGCTGCGCTCTGAAAAAGCAAAAAAAAAAAACTGCGTGTTTCAAAACCAAGCAGCACTTACAGAGTGATCTAATATACACAATGTACATTCATGTACAGCATATACAGTACATACAGCAAACCAATGCACAAATGGTGGTTACATTTTTTCACGATAGATGCCAGTAAATGATAAATGTTTACGTGTCATTCCATTGCTGAAAAAGCAGAGCACTGTTGGGTAAAAACAGCTAATGTGCACTATGCAGTTGCCTGGGAACTGATAAAGAAAAAATAAGTATTTCATGCATCTTGAAAGGTCTGCGCTGATTAAATATTTTAGTCTATATCCTAAGGTGTACTGACAGCCTTGTTGTATAATATAACACAAAAATGCCTTTGAATATTCTCCGGAACGTCCATGGATCTGTGCGAGCATTTGTCCCAAAAATGCTACATTGCTGAGCTTGAAGAAAAAGAGAAACGACCCTCAATGCACATCATAAAAAGGTGAAACGGGTTGACGGTTACATCTGAGAAATATGCTGATGTGCACATCAAAAGGCTGCACTGGAAAATATCATTGCACCCTGTGGATTACATTTGTTGTGTCGTCAGTGCTCCAAGTGGTGGAGATGGCCTTCTGTTTCTACTGCAGGTAGCGGTAGACTTTAAAGCAGTGGTTTCCAGAGTCTGCCACCGCCACATGGCCGTCAGATGTGAGGGCCAAACCCTGAGGGCCATAAAGCGGATCAGCTGACGTATTTATGTAGGACAGGAAGGACCCTGAGCTGTCAAACACCTAGAAGAAAGAGAGCAAACTAATATTAACAGATATTATTTCCTTTTGATCTTATAAAGTCTGCATTCTATAGCGAACCTGGATGCGACTGTTTCCCCAATCTGCAACAATGATGTTTCCATTGCCATCGACAGCCACGCCTGTTGGAGCATTGAACTGGCCGTTCCCCTCGCCGTGGGAGCCAAATTTGAACAGAAACTCTCCATCAGCATTGTACACCTTACAGGAGGATTAAATGTACAAAAAGAAAAAAGAGAAGCGATGTTACTCATCCGGAAATCTACCTACAAAAAAGATAAAGCACATATGGAAAATGTCTGACAGGAAAAACCAGTCAGTTGAGACAACTGCTAGACTTCTGTTTTTTTTGTCGGTTTGTTAGGTTAAATATCTAATTTTCCCAGTTTAATGTGCAAATATCGTTTAAAACAATTAGTTTATTAGTTAATTAGTTCAAACTATAAATGCAAAAAGCAATGAACTGCTTATTGAGGGTTCCTATAGCTCGCTTTTATGAGACCTCTCTAGGTAAAGTTTGGAAACGTAAAGAGGCTTTCAATTTAATATTAAAGAAATGCCCTCCATCAAGGCATTTGAGGAGCCCTAATGTCTAGGTTAAAAATGTTCAGAACATACATAATATTCCCCTTTCCTGCTTCAATCTGATTCCCTTTAAACTCTTTGGAAGGCCTCATCATCAGCATGTTTGTAATTAATTTGGGGAATTTTAATACTGCTTTTTAATTCTTTTTCTTTCAGGGTGGAATGGGCTCTATGCACAGCTCCACTACTTCCTGAATTTAAAGCAGCTTCTTTGTTTCCTGTCTTTCATTACTGGACGAACTGATTAATCCAGGTGTGTCTGGCCAGTTACTTAGGTCATACACACCTGGATTAATCAGTGCATCCAATCATGAAAGACAGGAAACAAAGGAGCTGCTTTAAATTCAGGAAGTAGTGGAGCTGTGCATAGAGCCCATTACTACACCTACTGTACAACTAAAGGATTTTTATAAACAAGAACCATCTGCAAAAGTATGAATTTCTTGTCTATTTTCCTTCCAAATAATACTGGCATGGTACACTTAGACTCATAAATAGATAGTCCTGGCTGGGTATGTTACTGCTGTTGTTGACAGAATATACAGAGATTATGTGTATTGGTTGCTCCCAGAACTTTAGCCTAAATCTGAATTATAGTTATTCATCCCAGAGCCATTCCCTTTGGGGTTTTTTATTATTTAAGTTTATTTATTCTGTTTTTTTGTCTCTTATCCTGTCGATTCACCAAACTGAGTCAAGTTTTACTCATCTAACTCAAACATTCACAATTTCTTGAAAGGAAACTGACTGAGATCCTCTTTTTAAGAACCTAGTGATCACCAAGGTTCCATAAACTAAAGAATGCTGAAGCACCAGGTCCCTGTCTATAGTGGAGAAAGTTCAGCATGAACATGAACAGCAAATGTGTTGACTAATAAAGATGCAACAACAGGGGAAGACAAAAGAACAACAAACGAAAAAATTTCAAGCTTGAATGAAATATGTGGTTGCTCACATACAGCAGAGATCAAATGCCTTTTTAGAGCTTTTTAGAGAAAAGGTTTACAGTCAGTCAATTCGTAGCATAATGTTTGCAGGAGTTAAGGTAACCTTTCAAACCAAAGGATATCATCTCCTCTACCAAGCATGGTGGTGGAAGCATCATGTTAAAGATCTAAGCCTGTATTACACAAAAATAGACAGGATAATGATGCAATTCCCTGCACCCGAAATTAACTTCTAGATGGTTGCAACATGGAGGAGTCAGAGTTTTAAAAGGACAAGGAGGACAGGCAAATGTTACAACTGTTTTTAAAATGAGTAAAACAAGCTAACATTAAGCTAAAATCAACCGTATCCAGAATTTAGGCTTAAACAATGAAAGAAAATGAGCACATTTTATAAAGACTTGTTGATGGCTACTGCACATGTGATAAGAAGAAACAAACAAAAAATACATATATACACTAAAGTAGAGTCATCTCTTGGGTATTTGGTCCAATATATAAAATGAAAAATGAATATTCATCATTACATCCCAAGAGGAAGATCACATTTAAGTTATGCATGTGTGCATAAAAACCCTTGAAATAGCAAACTAAAGTAGTTTAAGGTGAGGTTTTGTGAGATATTTTCAATTGACATCAGGGAAAAGAGCCTTACCTTGACTGAATGGTTATGAAAGTCTGTTACCACAATCTCATTTTTGTTATTAACAGCCACAAAGTGAGGACCTGAAAACAGTAGAGCAAACAAAAAATAGAGCAACTAGTCATCACTAGATGTTCAACAAACAAGAGGAAGTTCCACAAACATGTTTAAGACAAGGATAGGAGAAACAATCAATGGGTGGATAAGAGAAGGACATGACGTGTGAAAGAGTTGATTTATAATAAAGATTTGTTTTGTCCAGTTCAGGCTCATGAGGAATTCATTACTTACTGAAAAGAGGGCCAGATTTACTAAGCTTTGATTCCAATGCAATGTTTGCACCACTTTTCTCTAAAAGAAAAAAAAAAGTGAGAAATGAAATTTAAAGAACATGTGAACAGAAGGATTCCAAAACACAAGAAAATGATCATCCTTCCAGCGTCTCAGACCAACTTAAAATTCATGCAGATTATAGGGAGCATATGAGCTGCTGAATTATTTATACAGCTTGAACTTTTCGACATTCTCAAATTACAACAGTATGTCATAAACTGTTAGAAAGCGATGCATGAGTATGATATGCAATTTTCTTTTTCAAATATTTAAAAAGAGATAAATATGTTGTACACAGAATTTTTGCCTCACTGAGA